>NC_143030.1:15524592-16124592 GCF_057628025.1 Oncorhynchus mykiss
AAGCTAGCAGTTAGCAGACCGGGTTAGCAAGCAAGCAGTTAGCAAGGGCTAGCAGTTAGCAGACCGGGCAGGCAAGCTAGCAGTTAGCAGACCGGGTTAGCAAGCAATCAGTTAGCAAGGGCTAGCAGTTAGCAGACCGGGCAGGCAAGCTAGCAGTTAGCAGACCAGGTCCCGGGAGTTTAGCAGTTAGCAGACTGGGTTAGCAAGCAAGCAGATAGCAGGGGCTAGAAAGTTAGCCTTTGTGGGGGGAGGACGTCGCGATGGGGGTAAGTCTGTTTTTGCCTCTTTGTGCGGTGATGTCGATAGACCAGTCGTGGAATTAGGAAGAACTGGCAAGGAAGAATTTCACTGTACTGTTTACAACTTCTGTATCCTGTGTACATGACAAATAAACATTGGTTTGATTTGATATAGAGTGTGCTTACAAGAGACCATAATTTGAAGAACAGCATGTTAAGATATAGGCCATGGACTAGATGAAGTGTATTTTTACCTGGAGTTTTTCCTGACTGTAGGCTACTACTTTCAACACTTGTTTACTATAATATCTTACTCACTCAGTTTTTAGCATGTCTTCACATGTGATTCCTTAAATAGATGGTTGGGGCTAAGGCGTAAGATGGTGTGACCAATGGTGAATGAGCACCCTCAAAGAAAAGCTCATGAGCAAGTGTGAAACACTTTCGAGGGCATATTCTTCTATTGTCTTGTAAGTGGGATAACACGTTTATCAACTTCAAAAGCAGCATAACTTTGTTATGTTACCTCCAACTACAGTGTATGATATACCATATTTAAGCTATGAGTCAGAAAAGACAATCTTCAACATTTGACATAAGTTCACATAAAGAAATGCAGTCACAAATGCTGATAAATTCTTGCTTGATTTTCAAGTGTTACCAGAAGTTGCTTACTGTCATGATAGTTTTTTCTTCCTTGTTTAACTGCGTAGTTACTGTAACTACCAGAGGCTGAGTGTACATCCCGAATGGCACCCTATTCCCAATGGGCCCTAGTCACAGCAGTGCACTATATAGGGAATAGGATGCCATTTGGGATGCCAGCTGACAGAGAAAACATTGTTATAGAGAAACTCAGTTGATGAGGAGCTCACAGAAGCCTGAACACCGAGGAAGACAAGCAGCAACCATTTTGGTGAGACACTTTCTATTAATCTATCAATTATTATACATTGAAAGTACATCCACTATTATCAAAATGTAAATGTATGGAATAGTGAACACTCTTACTTACAGGTAGGCTTACCGTATTGACAGAAAAATCTCACTAAGAAAAATGAGATTTTTAACTGCTTACTGTTTAGTCTACCTTTTGTGTTGAGACAACATATTTCAATTTGTATTATTGATTAGTATTTAAATGTATAATTGAAAATAAGAATTGTTTCTAAGTTATTTTGAATTTGATTAATCTTTTTGTTCATCCGTGCATTAGAGGGAATACCAAAACAGCAATGGAACTTGGGGTGTTTCTCATCATCATTTTCTCAGGTTAGTATCTATCTCCTGTTAAGTTATTGTTATTGTTTTAAAAAGCTATTCAAGCTTAAGCTTAAGTAGAAACGTACTGGTTATAGGGATGTCCGGACAAATGCCAGATCGGATGGTCCATCTTGAGCCCAATGGGCCTGTCTACATTTTGTGCAGAAATAATCAGAAATGTGACCCACCACCTGGATTCAGGTCGTATGTAGCAAATCTGAAATAGTGTTTTTTACATTGGAAAGAAGTAGAGACTCAGAGCTAGAAAATGTTATATCATACACTGCAGTGGAGGAACAATAGGAGAGTAAATCGGCTTTGAAATGTGCTAAACTTGTAATCCCACTTTTGAGAAAATGGTCCGAGAATGTTTTGGGACACCAACTGGAGAACTCTACACCCATTCAGCATTGTTCACACACTCTTAGACCCACCCATCTCTTTAAGGATTCACAGTGTAGTAAACAACCAAAGATTTCAAAACTAAAAGTGAAAATTACACTTTATCTCGTGATTGTTAAGATGGCGCCGAAGAGGATGGCTGACGTTTTACATGCTCCTGACCAATTGTGCTATTTTGTTTGTTTTGTTGCGTTGTTTTTAACTTTTTGTTTACTTATTTTGTACATAATATTGTTGCTACTGTCTCTTAAATAACTTCTGGACATCAGAACAGCAATTACTCACCACGAACTGGAAAAAGCTTTTTCCTTTAAGGAGTCCGACGAGAAGGATATACTGCTCTCCCGGGAACAGGCCCAAATCCCCGTCCTTTGCGTGGAGAAAAGATGGAGGAAAAGAAGACGCAGATCGGGCTGCCTTCTGAGAATCCGTAGGCGAGCGGATAAACTCACACTGCCTTTGTTCTACTTGCTAACATGCAATCATTGGAAAATAAAATTAATGATCTACGATTATACGATTATCACTAACGGGACATTAAGAAGAGTCGTGGCTTAACAACGACACGGATAATATAGAGCTGGTGGGATTTTCCATGCACCGGCATAACAAAGTTGCTAGGTCTGGTAAGACGAGGGGTGGGGTGGGGGTGGGGGTGGGGGTGTGTCTATTTGTCAATAACAGCTTGTGCGCGATGTCTAATATTAAAGAAGTCTCAAGGTATTGCTCGTCTAAGGTAGAGTACCTGTAGACCACACTATCTACCAAGAGAGTTCTCATCTGATTCCTGCTTACAAGCAAAAACTAAAGCAGGAAGTACCAGTGACTCGCTCAATATGGAAGTGGTCAGATGACGCAGATGGTACTCTACAGGACTGGAATATGTCCCGGGATTTATCCAATGGCATTGAGGAGAATACCAACTCAGTCATCAGCTTCATCAATAAGTGTAATAATGACATCATCCCCACAGTAACCATATCCCAACCAGAAGCCATGGATTACAGGCAACATCTGCATTGAGCTAAAGGCTAGAGCTGCTGCTTTCAAAGAGCAGGACACTAATCCGGACTCTTATAAGAAATCCCGCAATGCCCTCAGACGAACCATTGAACAAGCAAAGCGTCAATACAGGATTAAGATTGAATCCTACTACACCGGATTTGATTCTCGTCAGATGTGGCAGGACTTGAAAACTATTACCGACTACAAAGGGAAACCCAGATGCGAGCTGCCCAGTGACGTGAGCCTCCCAGACAAGCTAAATGCCTTTTATGCTCGCTTTGAGGAAAGCAAAACTGAAGCATGCACCAGAGCACCAGCTTTTCTAGATGACTGTGTGAAAATGCTCTCGGTAGCCGATGTGAGCAAATCCTTTAAACAGGTCAGCATTCACAAAGCAGCGATGGATTACCAGGACGTGTACTCAAAGCATGCGCGGACCAACTGGCAAGTGTATTCACTGACATTTTCAACCTCTCCCTGACCAAGTCTTTAATACCTACATGTTTAAAGCACACCATCATAGTCCTTGTGCCCAAGGAAGCGAAGGTAACCTGCCTAAATTATTACTGGCTGTAGCACTCACGTCGGTAGCCATGATGTGCTTTGAAAGGCTGGTCATGGCTCACATCAACAGCATCGTCCTGGATATCCTAGACCCACTCCAATTCGCATTACCACCCCAACAGATCCACAGATGATGCAATCTCAATCGCACTCCACACTACCCTTTCCCACCTGGACAAAAGGAACACCTACGTGAGAAAGCTGTTCATTGACTACAGCTCAGCGTTCAACACCATAGTGCCCACAAAGCTCATCACTAAGCTAAGGACCCTGGGACTAAACACCTCCCTCTGCAATTGGATCCTGGACTTCCTGATGGGCCGCTCCCAGGTGGTAAAGGAAGTCAACAACACGTTTGCCACGCTGATTCTCTGGGGCCCCTCAGGGGTGTGTACTTAGTCCCCTCCTGTACTCCCTGTTCACCCACGACTGTGTGGCCAAACACGACTCCAACACCATCATTAAGACTGCTGACGACACAACAGTGATCGCCTGATCACCGACAACGATGAGACAGCCTATAGGGAAGAGGTCAGAGAACTGCCAGGACAACAACCTCTCCCTCAATGTGAGCAAGACAAAGGAGCTGATCGTGGACTACAGAAAAAGGCGGGCTGAAAGGCCCCCATTAACATCAACGGGGCTGTAGTGGAGCCGGTTGAGAGTTCTAAGTTCCTTGGTGTCCACATCACCAACAAACTATCATGGTCCAAACAAACCAAGACAGTCATGAAGAGAGCACAACAAAACCTTTTCCCCCTCAAGAGACTGAAAAGATTTGGCATGGGTCCCCAGATCCTCAAAAAGTTATACAGCTACACCGGTTGCATCACCGCCTGGTATGGCAACTGCTCGGCATCTGACCGTAAGGCGCTACAGAGGGTAATGCGTACGCCTCAGTACATCACTGGGACCAAGCTTCCTGCCATCCAGGACATTTATAATAGGCGGTGTCAGAGGAATGCCCATAAAATGTTCAGAAACTCCAGTCACCCAAGTCATAGACTGTTTTCTCTGCTTCCTCATGGCTAGCGGTACCGGAGCACCAAGTCTAGGTCCAAAAGGCTCCTTAACAACTTCTACCCCCAAGCCATAAGATTGCTGAACAATTAATAAAATTGCCACCGGACTATTTACATTGACCCCACCCTCCATTTGTTTTGTACACTGCTGCTACTCGCTGTTTATTATCTATGCATAGTCACTTCACCCCTACCTACATGTACAAAAAAACTCAACTAATCTGTACCCCCGCACACTGACTATACAGGTACACTGTAGCCTAGTTATTGTTATGTTTTTGTGTTACTGTTTATATTTTTTTATTTATATTTTTAACTTTTTAAAAAACTTTTCTTGAACTGCACTGTTGGTTAAGGGCTTGTCAGTAAGCATTTCACGATAAGGTCTACACTTGCTGTATTCGGCGCAAGTGACAAATAATGTTTGACTTGATTTGGCCAATATCCTCATTTGACTTTGGTGCAGGTCAAGTTGTTCTTCAGATTACCATCTCTGGTTAACATGCACTATATAAAATAAAATCAAAGGATATTTGTCACATGCACAGGACACAGAAGGTTTAAACGGTGCCGTGAAATGGTCACTTGCATAGTAGAGTCTTTTGTTTAGACATGTAGCAAGCTAGCTAAACAATGAACCATAATCCCAACTAACGCCGCGTTCAAATCAATTGGGAACTCAACATTTGATTTCACCTTTATTTAACCAGGTAAGCTAGTTGAGAAGAAGTTCTCATTTACAACTGCGACCTAGCCAAGATAAAGCAAAGCAGTGCGACATGAAACAACAACACAGAGTTACATGGAATAAACAAGCGTACAGTCAACACAATATAACAAAAATAATATATATACAGTGTGTGCAAATGGCATGAGGAGATATGGCAATAAATAGGCCAAAATCTCTGACATTCGAGCGTTCATGTCACTCCCTGGCCTTAGTATTTTGTGTTTTCTTTATTATTGTGGTTAGGCCAGGGTGTGACATGGGTGATTATGTGTTTGTCTTGTCTAGGGGTTTTGTAGATTGATGGGGTTGTGTTCAGTGTAGTATTCTAGGTAAGACTATGGTTGCCTAGAGTGTTTCTCAGTCAGAGGCAGGTGTTTATCGTTGTCTCTGATTGGGAACCATATTTAGGCAGCCATATTTTTTTTGAGTATTTCGTGGGTGATTGTTTCCTGTCTCTGTGTTTTGCACCAGTTAGGACTGTTTTGGTTTTTCCACGGTTTCTTGTTTTGTATATTGTTCACGTATCATCTTTATTAAAGATGTTCAACCATTGTCACGTTCTGACCATCGTTCGTGTGTGTTTTCCTTGTTTTAGTGTTGGTCAGGACGTGAACTGGGTGGGCATTCTATGTTGGATGTCTTGTTTGTCTATTTCTATGTCCGGCCTGATATGGTTCTCAATCAGAGGCAGGTGTTAGTCATTGTCTCTGATTGGGAACCATATTTAGGTAGCCTGGGTTTCACTGTGTGTTTGTGGGTGATTGTCCTTAGTGTTAGTTTGCACCAGTTTAGGCTGTTTCGGTTTTCATTACGTTTATTATTTTGTACTGTTTGTATTTAGATTCATGTTGCTATAGTCACAATAAACATGGATCGCAATCTACACGCCGCATTTTGGTCCGACTCTCCTTCTCATACTGAAAACCGTTACAGAATCACCCACCACAAAAGGACCAAGCAGCGTGTCAACAGGCAGGAGCAGCGCGAGGAGACGCGCAATAAGGATTTCTGGACATGGGAGGAAATCCTCGACGGGAGAGGACCCTGGGCTAAACCAGGGGAGTGTAGCCGCCCAAAGGAGCAGCCCAAAGAGGAGGTATGGACATGGGAGGACGAATTAGAAGGAAGAGGACCCTGGGCTCAGCCAGGAGAATATCGCCGCCCCAAAGAAGAACTGGAGGCGGCGAAAGCGGAGAGGCGCAGATATGAGGAGGCAGCACGACGTAGCGGATGGAAGCCTGAGAAGCAGCCCCAAAAATTTCTTGGGGGGGGGGCTAACAGGGAGTATGGCTACGCCAGGTAGGAGACCTGGGCAGACTCCCTGTGCTTACCGGGGGGCTAGAGAGACCGGACAGGCACCGTGTTATGCAGTGGTGCGCACGGTGTCTCCAGTGCGGGTGCATAGCCCGGTGCGGTATATTCCAGCTCCGCGTGTTGGCCGGGCTAGATTGAGCGTCGAGCCTAATGCCATGAAGCCGGCTCTACGCAGCTGGTCCCCAGTGCGTCTCCTTGGGCCGGCTTACATGGCACCAGCCTTGCGCTCGGTGTCTCCGGTTCGCCTGCATAGCCCAGTGCGGGCTATTCCACCTCGCCGCACTGGCAGGGCGACCGTGAGCATTCAACCAGGTAAGGTTGGGCAGGCTCGGTGCTCAAGAGCTCCAGTGCGCCTGCACGGTCCGGTTTTTCCAGTACCACCTCCACACCCCAGCCCTCCGGTAGCAGCTCCCCGCACCAGGCTTCCTGTGCGTGTCCTCGGCCCAGTACCACCAGTGCCAGCACCACGCATCAGGCCTACAGTGCGCCTCGCCTGTCCAGCGCTGTCGGAGCCCTCCTCCTCTCCAGCGCTGTTGGAGTCTCCTGCCTGTCTAGCGCTGTTAGAGCCTTCCTCCTCTACAGCGCTGCCGGAGTCTCCCGCCTGTTCAGAACTGCCAGTCTGCAAGGAGCTGCCAGTCTGCAAGGAGCTGCCAGTCTGCAAGGAGCTGCCAGTCTGCAAGGAGCTGCCAGTCTGCATAGAGCTGCCAGTCTGCAAGGAGCTGCCAGTCTGCAAGGAGCCGCCAGAGCTGCCTGTCTGCAGGATGCCGCCAAAGCTGCCAGTCTGCAAGGAGCCGCCAGAGCTGCTAGTCTGCAAGGAGCTGCCAGTTAGCATGGAGCAGCCAGGGCCGCCAGTCAGCATGGAGCAGCCAGGGCCGCCAGTCAGCATGGAGCAGCCAGGGCCGCCAGTCAGCATGGAGCAGCCAGGGCCGCCAGTCAGCATGGAGCAGCCAGTCAGCATGGAGCAGCCAGAGCTGCCAGTCAGCATGGAGCAGCCTGTCAGCATGGAGCAGCCAGAGCTGCCAGTCAGCATGGAGCAGCCAGTCAGCATGGAGCAGCCAGAGCTGCCAGTCATCATGGAGCAGCCAGTCAGCATGGAGCAGCCAGATCTGCCAGTCGACCAGACTCTTCCAGATCTGCCAGTCGACCAGACTCTTCCAGATCTGCCAGTCGACCAGACTCTTCCAGATCTGCCAGTCGACCAGACTCTTCCAGATCTGCCAGTCGACCAGACTCTTCCAGATCTGCCAGTCGACCAGACTCTTCCAGATCTGCCAGTCGACCAGACTCTTCCAGATCTGCCAGTCGACCAGACTCTTCCAGATCTGCCAGTCGACCAGACTCTTCCAGATCTGCCAGTCGACCAGACTCTTCCAGATCTGCCAGTCGACCAGACTCTTCCAGATCTGCCAGTCAGCCAGACTCTTCCAGATCTGCCAGTCAGCCAGGATCTGCCAGAACCGCCAGCCAGCCAGGATCTGCCGGATCTAACTACCTGCCTGAGCTTCCTCTCAGTGCTGTGCTACCCATCAGTCCCGAGCTACTTCTGTCCCGAGCTGCCCCTCTGTCTCGAGCTGACCCTCTGTCCCGAGCTGTCATTAAGAAGGGTCACCTATCTAGGGACGCTAAGGAGGTGGACTAAAACTGTTATGGAGTGGGGTCCACGTCCAGCGCCAGAGCCGCCACCGCGGACAGATGCCCACCCACACCCTCCCCCATAGGTTTAAGTTGTGCGTCCGGAGTCCGCACCTTGGAGGGGGGGTACTGTCACGTTCTGACCATCGTTCGTGTGTGTTTTCCTTGTTTTAGTGTTGGTCAGGACGTGAACTGGGTGGGCATTCTATGTTGGATGTCTTGTTTGTCTATTTCTATGTCCGGCCTGATATGGTTCTCAATCAGAGGCAGGTGTTAGTCATTGTCTCTGATTGGGAACCATATTTAGGTAGCCTGGGTTTCACTGTGTGTTTGTGGGTGATTGTCCTTAGTGTTAGTTTGCACCAGTTTAGGCTGTTTCGGTTTTCATTACGTTTATTATTTTGTACTGTTTGTATTTAGATTCATGTTGCTATAGTCACAATAAACATGGATCGCAATCTACACGCCGCATTTTGGTCCGACTCTCCTTCACACCTAGAAAACCGTTACAACCATAACCACGCTGCATTTTGGTCCGCCTCTCCTTCCCAGGAAGAAAACTGTAACAGTTCAAAACAAATGGAAACTCAGGGAAAAAAATACCTCCAACTGTGATAAATCGATTTAAACAGTCAATTGGGAATTCCAACTCGGGAACTTGGGCCTCTTTCTAGAGCGCCGACTTTCCGATCTGAAGATCACTGATGTCATGAGTTCCCAGTTGTTTTGAACGTGGCAATACAACCATGCATGAATCTGCAACTAGCTAAAGCCAACCAAATAGGTTACATTTTAGCTAGCTAACATTATGCTATAACTGTCAATGCAAATTGACAAATTGTCAGAGATACGAATAACATTACTACGAATAACATTACTACTAGCTAGACAGCTAGCTAACAGTACACTTTAACTTGCAATGAAAAAAAACGTTCTTACAAAATTAGAAACGTATAATATCTGTAAATGTAGCTAGTCTATTACTTGTATGCATGGATGAATGCTTCTCCCTCTATGGGAGCCCTTAGTTAGAAGATGTAATCCAGAAACAAGTTTTATACAACAGCCTTCTGTGTTCTCTTTTGGACTCTCTCCTTATTTGGCAATCAACTCCCTGCTTCCACTGATTTCAAAACTCGGTCATATTCTTCTGTGACAACGACACTGTTTCTTCCCCCCTCACTGTCATTAGAGGACTCTACAATGTCTGGTTCAATGAAAATGTTTTGACCTAATGTTTTGACCTCATTGTCTGATTCATTTTCAGAATCAGAGAGATTCAGCATGGCATGGTCATCCTCCAGAAAGTAGTTCAGCAAAACTTTTTTAGTTATTTATGATATCTTTGGAAAAAAAGCTGCCGTAGAAAGAATTATCCACACACACTGAGCAGGTCATGTTATAAATAGAATCGTGCTACATGGAATACAAACCCAAACTCATCTCTCGGCATGTCCAGTCCATCCATTATCTCAACCAATCATGGCTGAAAGGAAGGTTCCTGTTTTTTCCGTGGCTAAACCAACTAGGCTCGTATTGTAAGAATTGTATTCGTATATACAGATGGCATAAAAGTTTGAAATTAAGGCACATGAACGTTCATATATTCCAGAAGGCTTTTATTCCAAAAAACGCATTTTGATAACAATAAAAAAAACGTTGAAATGCCTCTCCTGTGAAGTAGTGACATGCGATATTAGGCCTAGCTTCTTGAAACGGGACACAAATAGACTAGTTATATTGAATTTCCAGCAAATGCCAGATGTGCTGGTCCATCTTAAGACCAATGGGCCTGTCAATTTTTTGTGTGGTGACGTTGAGGGAAAAAATGGGCAGATGTTTTGGAAAAGCCAGGGCCAATTTCTGGTCTCTGGTCTTAAGGTATTTTTAAGCTACCTAATAATTGTAATATTTGTCCCAGTAATAGGCAGCCTCTGCTCTGTAACAAGCACAACCACAGATCCTAATATGACAACCACAACTGAGGCTCCTACTACAGCAACAACTGCAGCTCCTACTACAACAACCACAGATCCTTCTACAACTACAACTGCAGCTCCTACTACAACAACCACAGATCCTTCTACAACCACAACTGTAGCTCCTACTCCAACAACCACACTTCCTGCTATAACAACTACAACCACAGCTCCTACTACAACAACCGCAGCTCCTACTACAACAACTGCAGCTCCTAGTACAACAACCACTGCAACTCCTACTACGACAACCACTGAAGCTCCTACTACGACAACAACTGAAGCTCCTACTACGACAACAACTGAAGCTCCTACTACGACAACAACTGAAGCTCCTACTACGACAACAACTGAAGCTCCTACTACGACAACAACTGCAGCTCCTACTACGACAACAACTGCAGCTCCTAGTACAACAACTGCAGCTCCTAGTACAACAACAACTGCATCTCCTACTGCGACAACAACTGCAGCTCCTAGTACAACAACTGCAGCTCCTAGTACAACAACAACTGCAGCTACTAGTACAACAACAACTGCAGCTCCTAGTACAACAACAACTGCAGCTCCTACTACGACAACAACTGCAGCTCCTACTACGACAACAACTGCAGCTCCTAGTACAACAACCAGTGCAGCTCCTAGTACAACAACAACTGCAGCTCCTAGTACGACAACATTTGCAGCTCCTAGTACAACAACCACTGCAGCTCCTAGTACAACAACAACTGCTGCTTCTACTACGACAACCACTGCAGCTCCTACTACGACAACAACTGCAGATCCTACTACGACAACAACTGCAGATCCTAGTACAACAACAACTGCAGCTCCTAGTACAACAACCACCACAGCTCCTAGTACAACAACTGCAACTCCTAGTACAACAACTGCAGATCCTACTACGACAACAACTGCAGCTCCTAGTTCAACAACCACAGCTCCTAGTACAACAACCACCACAGCTCTTAGTACAACAACCACTGCAGCTCCTAGTACAACAACAACTGCAACTCCTACTACGACAACAATTGCAGATACTAGTGCAACAACAACTGCAGCTCTTGGTACAACAACCACTGCAGCTCCTAGTACAACAACCACTGCTGCTCCTACTACGACAACCACTGCAGCTCCTACTACGACAACAACTGCAGATCCTAGTACAACAACAACTGCAGCTGCTAGTACAACAACTGCAGCTCCTACTACGACAACAACTGCAGATCCTAGTACAACAACAACTGCAGCTCCTAGTACAACAACCACTGCAGCTCCTACTACGACAAGCACTGCAGATCCTACTACGACAACAACTGCAGCTCCTACCACGATAACAACTGCAGCTCCTACTACAACAACAACTGCACCTCCTACAACGACAACAACTGCACCTCCTAGTACAACAACTGCAGCTCCTAGTACAACAACAACTGCAGCTTCTAGCACAACAACAACTGCAGCTCCTAGTACAACAACAACTGCAGCTCCTAGTACAACTACAATTGCAGCTCCTACTACAACAACCACAGTTCCTTCTACAACTACAACAACAGATCCTGCTACAATAACCACAACTGCAGCTCCTACTCCAACAACCACACTTACTGCTATGACAACCACAACCTCAGCTCCTACTACAACAACTGCAGCTCCTAGTACAACAACTGCAGATCCTACTACGACAACTGCAGCTCCTAGTACAACAACAACTGCAGCTCCTAGTACAACAACAACTGCAGCTCCTACTACGACAACAACTGCAGCTCCTAGTACAACAACAACTGCAGCTCCTAGTACAACAACCACCACAGCTCCTAGTACAACAACCACTGCAGCTCCTAGTACAACAACCACTGCAGCTCCTAGTACAACAACAACTGCAGCTCCTACTACGACAACAACTGCAGATCCTAGTACAACAACAACTGCAGCTCTTGGTACAACAACCACTGCTGCTTCTACTATGACAACCACTGCAGCTCCTACTACGACAACAACTGCAGCTCCTAGTACAACAACAACTGCAGCTCCTACTACGACAACAACTGCAGATCCTAGTACAACAACAACTGCAGCTCTTAGTACAACAACCACTGCAGCTCCTACTACGACAAGCACTGCAGCTCCTACTACGACAAGCACTGCAGCTCCTACTACGACAACAACTGCAGCTCCTACTACAACAACAACTGCAGCTCCTACTACGACAACAACTGCACCTCCTAGTACAACTACTGCAGCTCCTAGTACAACAACAACTGCAGCTCCTACTACGACAACAACTGCACCTCCTAGTACAACAACTGCAGCTCCTAGTACAACAACAACTGCAGCTCCTAGTACAACAACAACTGCAGCTCCTAGTACAACTACAACTGCAGCTCCTACTACAACAACCACAGTTCCTTCTACAACTACAACAGCTCCTGCTACAATAACCACAACTGCAGCTCCTACTCCAACAACCACACTTACTGCTATGACAACCACAACCTCAGCTCCTACTACAACAACTGCAGCTCCTAGTACAACAACTGCAGATCCTACTACGACAACTGCAGCTCCTAGTACAACAACAACTGCAGCTCCTAGTACAACAACAACTGCAGCTCCTACTACGACAACAACTGCAGCTCCTAGTACAACAACAACTGCAGCTCCTAGTACAACAACCACCACAGCTCCTAGTACAACAACCACTGCAGCTCCTAGTACAACAACAACTGCAGCTCCTACTACGACAACAACTGCAGATCCTAGTACAACAACAACTGCAGCTCTTGGTACAACAACCACTGCTGCTTCTACTATGACAACCACTGCAGCTCCTACTACGACAACAACTGCAGCTCCTAGTACAACAACAACTGCAGCTCCTACTACGACAACAACTGCAGATCCTAGTACAACAACAACTGCAGCTCTTAGTACAACAACCACTGCAGCTCCTACTACGACAAGCACTGCAGCTCCTACTACGACAAGCACTGCAGCTCCTACTACGACAACAACTGCAGCTCCTACTACAACAACAACTGCAGCTCCTACTACGACAACAACTGCACCTCCTAGTACAACTACTGCAGCTCCTAGTACAACAACAACTGCAGCTCCTACTACGACAACAACTGCACCTCCTAGTACAACAACTGCAGCTCCTAGTACAACAACAACTGCAGCTCCTAGTACAACAACAACTGCAGCTCCTAGTACAACTACAACTGCAGCTCCTACTACAACAACCACAGTTCCTTCTACAACTACAACAGCTCCTGCTACAATAACCACAACTGCAGCTCCTACTCCAACAACCACACTTACTGCTATGACAACCACAACTGCAGCTCCTACTACAACAACTGCAGCTCCTAGTACAACAACAACTGCAGCTCCTAGAACGACAAACACTGCAGCTCCTAGTACAACAACAACTGCAGCTCCTAGTACGACAACCACTGCAGCTCCTGCTACGACAACCACTGCAGCTCCTACTACGACAACCACTGCAGCTCCTACTACGACAACAACTGCAGCTCCTACTACGACAACAACTGCAGCTCCTACAACAACAACAACAACTGCAGCTCCTAGTACAACAACTACAGCTCCTAGTACAACAACTGCAGCTCCTAGTACAACAACTGTAGCTCCTAGTACAACAACTGCAGCTCCTAGTACAACAACAACTGCAGCTCCTAGTACAACAACCACTGCTGCTCCTACTACGACAACAACTGCAGCTCCTACTACGACAACATCTGCAGCTCCTAGTACGACAACAACTGCAGCTCCTAGTACAACAACCACTGCAGCTCCTAGTACAACAACAACTGCAGCTCCTACTACGACAACAACTGCAGCTCCTACTACGACAACAACTGCAGCTCCTACTACGACAACAACTGCAGCAACAACTGCAGCTCCTACTACGACAACAACTGCAGCTCCTAGTACAACAACAACTGCAGCTCCTAGTACGACAACAACTGCAGCTCCTAGTACAACAACAACTGCAGCTCCTAGTACGACAACCACTGCAGCTCCTGCTACGACAACCACTGCAGCTCCTACTACGACAACCACTGCAGCTCCTACTACGACAACAACTGCAGATCCTACTACGACAACAACTGCAGCTCCTACAACAACAACAACAACTGCAACTCCTAGTACAACAACTACAGCTCCTAGTACAACAACTGCAGCTCCTAGTACAACAACTGTAGCTCCTAGTACAACAACTGCAGCTCCTAGTACAACAACAACTGCAGCTTCTAGTACAACTACTGCAGCTCCTACTACGACAACAACTACAGCTGCTACTACGACAACAACTGCAGCTCCTAGTACAACAACCACTGCCGCTCCTACTACGACAACAACTGCAGCTCCTACTACGACAACATCTGCAGCTCCTAGTACGACAACAACTGCAGCTCCTAGTACGACAACCACTGCAGCTCCTAGTACAACAACAACTGCAGCTCCTACTACGACAACAACTGCAGCTCCTACTACGACAACAACTGCAGCTCCTACTACGACAACAACTGCAGCTCCTAGTTCAACAACTGCAGCTCCTACTACGACAACAACTGCAGCTCCTAGTACAACAACAACTGCAGCTCCTAGTACAACAACTGCAGCTCCTAGTACAACAACAACTGCAGCTCCTAGTACAACAACCACTGCAGCTCCTAGTACAACTACTACTGCAGCTCCTACTACGACAGCAACTGCAGCTCCGAGTATAACAACTGCAGCTCCTAGTATAACAACTGCAGCTCCTACTACGACAACAACTGCCGCTCCTAGTATAACAACAACTGCAGCTCCTAGTACAACAACCACTGCAGCAACTACTACGACAACATCCGCAGCTCCTACTACGACAACAACTGCAGCTCCTACTACAACAACTGCAGCTCCTAGTACAACAACAACTGCAGCTCCTAGTACAACAACCACTGCAGCTCCTACTACAACAACAACTGCAGCTCCTAGTACGACAACAACTGCAGCTCCTAGTACAACAACCACTGCAGCTCCTAGTACAACAACCACTGCAGCTACTAGTACAACAACCACTGCAGCTCCTACTACAACAACAACTGCAGCTCCTACTACGACAACAACTGCAGCTCCTAGTACAACAACAACTGCAGCTCCTAGTACAACAACAACTGCAGCTCCTAGTACGACAACAACTGCAGCTCCTAGTACAACAACCACTGCAGCTCCTAGTACAACAACCACTGCAGCTACTAGTACAACAACCACTGCAGCTCCTACTACAACAACAACTGCAGCTCCTACTACGACAACAACTGCAGCTCCTAGTACAACAACAACTGCAGCTCCTAGTACAACAACCACTGCAGCTCCTAGTACAACAACCACTGCAGCTCCTAGTACAACAACCACTGCAGCTCCTACTACGACAACAACTGCAGCTCCTACTACGACAACAACTGCAGCTCCTACTACGACAACAACTGCAGCTCCTAGTACAACAACTGCAGCTCTTGGTACAACAACAACTGCAGCTCCTACTATGACAACAACTGCAGCTCCTAGTATAACAACAACTGCAGCTCCTAGTACGACAACCACTGCAGCTCCTACTACGACAACAACCACAGCTCCTACTACGACAACAACTCCAGCTCCTAGTACAACAACAACTGCAGCTCCTAGTACAACAACCACTGCAGCTCCTAGTACAACAACCACTGCAGCTCCTAGTACAACAACCACTGCAGCTCCTAGTACAACAACCACTGCAGCTCCTACTATGACAACAACTGCAGCTCCTACTACGACAACAACTGCAGCTCCTAGTACAACAACTGCAGCTCCTACTACGACAACAACTGTAGCTCCTACTACGACAACAACTGCAGCTCCTACTACGACAACAACTGCAGCACCTACTATGACAACAACTGCAGCTCCTAGTACAACAACAACTGCAGCTCCTAATACGACAACTACAGCTCCTAATACGACAACTACAGCTCCTAATACAACAACTACAGCTCCTAATACAACAACTACAGCTCCTAATACAACAACTACAGCTCCTAATACAACAACTACAGCTCCTAATACAGCAACTACAGCTCCTAATACGACAACTACAGCTCCTAATACGACAACTACAGCTCCTAATACAACAACTGCAGCTCCTAATACGACAACTACAGCTCCTAATACGACAACTACAGCTCCTAATACAACAACTACAGCTCCTAATACAACAACTACAGCTCCTAATACAACAACTACAGCTCCTAATACAACAACTACAGCTCCTAATACAACAACTACATCTCCTAATACAACTACTACAGCTCCTAATACAACAACTACAGCTCCTTTTACAACAACTACAGCTTCTAATACAACAACCACAGCTCCTAATACAACAACAATAACTTTAGCTAATTTCACAACCACTACTGAGCTACCAAAAACTACACAAATGAGCACTACAACTCCACCTGCCGGACAGTCAACCACGAATAGTGGGCTTAGTAAGTGTGATTTACTTTACTTAATAGCTAATGAAATTGGTAATAGTGGTCAACCCTGTCAATTCTCCTTTTTTTCTTATAGGACGTTACGTGTCTGTCTGTCTGTCTGTCTGTCAGTCAGTCTGTTTGTTTTGCTTAATGCTTGTTCTTATTATTGAATCATTGTGTCTCTACAGGTTATACGTTTGTACTGAGGGTGAAATTTTCCATGACGACAGTCCAAACCGAATCTGAGATCTTGAATCAGGTAAGAGTCCCTATTAAACATATAATTTTATTATTAATTATTATTAATTAATCTCCAAAGGTGATAATAGAATGAGGAAAAATCTCATTCATCAAAGGGATGTAAGGTTGCTTTAACAAATAAGTATATTGAATACAGATGGAAAGTGAATGAGGGGGAAGGAGCGTGAAGAGGATAGGAATGTGGCATTATCAAATGTCCTAAATGATGTAACCCCTGTGTTTATTCCAGCTTCGTGAGTATCTGATCAGACGAGGGCTGCCATTGGACTCTACACTGCGATTGACATTCATTCAGAGCTAGTTGACGGGGTGAAGAGGAGAAGGACACCGGAGAGAAAACACAGACAGAACAGAATAAAAAACTGATCACTGAGATATTTTACACACATAATTTACAATAGATTATCTTGCAAATTACACTCTTACCCCATGACCTACGGTAACTGGACCTAATGTACTAGTAACTAAATACCTACCGTACCTTCAGAAAGTTCCCTTGACTTTTCCCTAATTTTGTTGTGTTACAAAGTGAGAAGAAAAAATCTAACATTTGTAAAAAATATATACATGATCAATAAAACACTAATATATCTTGATTAGATAAGTTTTCATCCTCCTGAGTTTTTCTCAGTCGCTTTGGTGCATTTCTTAGATCAAAAGTGCAATTCTTGATACTACTTGTACAAATTCCAAATCATCTAGTCACTTGTGCACATCATTAAAGCATTTTCTTATTCCTTTGAACAAATTGCAATTGATAATGTACAAGTGTCAGCTTTTTTCCAAATTTTCAATTGCCCATGTCATGTTGTTCAAAATATGGTTTATGGTTCTCTGTTGAATAGTCTTACCCCTCAAAACATCTAGGCATTAGTTCCTTGCATAAGCCATTACATGCTAAATTGTTGAACTATTTGTCATAAACTGTCAAGCATAGTTTTACACATTTCTATTAGACCTTTTGTACAAAAATGTGAATTGATGAATCATGCAGGTGAAATTGACCCTCACTCATGAAGGAATGTAAAGTGTTAGTTCAACCAACAATCAACCAGTTGTCTAAATTGCTCAAAGTTGCATCTCATGAAGAATCAATTGGCAAGCATATATAGACAGACCACAACACAGAGTTGCAATTTTCCAATAATGGATGGACCAGGAAACGAACAGGGTCAACAGCCAAGAGGAGGAAGTAGAGGAGCAAGGATGCGTGGTGGAAGGCAAAACAGAGGAAAAGGCAGAAGAGGACATAGGCGCATATCTGATGACATAAGGGCCACTATTGTAGACCATGTTGTCAATCATGGCCTTACAATGGCTGAGGCGGGTCGAAGGGTGCAGCCGAATATTGGGAGATCAACCGTGTCCTCAATAGTTCAAACGTTTCGAAGAGAGAACAGGTATGTCCACCAATGTACAGTGCACTGTTACTGTATATAAGCAGTATACTGTATACTTCCTACAATGCTTCATATTACAGTAGTCCACTTGTATTTCACAGCATACAGAAATATACTCTACACAGATACATACTGCACCTTACATGCACCCACCTGTATGTTTTACAGTAAAATGTGTGTTCGCATAGTTTTTGTCTATGTGAAAGTGTGTGATGCATCACTGCTTTTTTCCCCACATAGGACTGCAAGATTACCTCAAACCGGTGGGAGAGGACGCCTTTTCACACCTCAACAGGAGGAGGCTATTTGCACCATGGTCCGAGTAAACAATGCCATGACACTCAGGGAAATACAAAGGACCATTATAGGAGACAACGATGTCTTTGAAAACATCCATACGGTTAGCATATCAACCATCGACAGGGTGCTGCATAGAAACCAGATGTATGAAACAGCTGTACCGTGTACCATTCCAAAGGAATGAGGACAGAGTTAAGGAGCTACGGTACCAGCATGTACAGGTAAAACATATATCTATGTAACTACTTTACAGCAACATTTTATAGTGATACAGAGACAGGACCTCACTCCCACCACCTGCTGAGTCTTCTTCACCTGGACTAACTGATACAGAGACAGGACCTCACTCTCACCACCTGCTAAGTCTTCTTCACCTGGACTAACTGATACAGAGACAGGACCTCACTCTCACCACCTGCTGAGTCTTCTTCACCTGGACTAACTGATACAGAGACAGGACCTCACTCTCACCACCTGCTGAGTCTTCTTCACCTGGACTAACTGATACAGAGACAGGACCTCACTCTCACCACCTGCTGAGTCTTCTTCACCTGGACTAACTGATACAGAGACAGGGCCTCACTCTCACCACCTGCTGAGTCTTCTTCACCTGGACTAACTGATACAGAGACAGGACCTCACTCTCACCACCTGCTGAGTCTTCTTCACCTGGACTAACTGATACAGAGACAGGACCTCACTCTCACCACCTGCTGAGTCTTCTTCACCTGGACTAACTGATACAGAGACAGGGCCTCACTCTCACCACCTGCTGAGTCTTCTTCACCTGGACTAACTGATACAGAGACAGGACCTCACTCTCACCACCTGCTGAGTCTTCTTCACCTGGACTAACTGATACAGAGACAGGACCTCACTCTCACCACCTGCTGAGTCTTCTTCACCTGGACTAACTGATACAGAGACAGGACCTCACTCTCACCACCTGCTGAGTCTTCTTCACCTGGACTAACTGATACAGAGACAGGACCTCACTCACACCACCTGCTGAGTCTTCTTCACCTGGACTAACTGATACAGAGACAGGGCCTCACTCTCACCACCTGCTGAGTCTTCTTCACCTGGACTAACTGATACAGAGACAGGACCTCACTCTCACCACCTGCTGAGTCTTCTTCACCTGGACTAACTGATACAGAGACAGGACCTCACTCTCACCACCTGCTGAGTCTTCTTCACCTGGACTAACTGATACAGAGACAGGACCTCACTCTCACCACCTGCTGAGTCTTCTTCACCTGGACTAACTGATACAGAGACAGGACCTCACTCTCACCACCTGCTGAGTCTTCTTCACCTGGACTAACTGATACAGAGACAGGGCCTCACTCTCACCACCTGCTGAGTCTTCTTCACCTGGACTAACTGATACAGAGACAGGACCTCACTCTCACCACCTGCTGAGTCTTCTTCACCTGGACTAACTGATACAGAGACAGGACCTCACTCTCACCACCTGCTGAGTCTTCTTCACCTGGACTAACTGATACAGAGACAGGACCTCACTCTCACCACCTGCTGAGTCTTCTTCACCTGGACTAACTGATACAGAGACAGGACCTCACTCACACCACCTGCTGAGTCTTCTTCACCTGGACTAACTGATACAGAGACAGGGCCTCACTCTCACCACCTGCTGAGTCTTCTTCACCTGGACTAACTGATACAGAGACAGGACCTCACTCTCACCACCTGCTGAGTCTTCTTCACCTGGACTAACTGATACAGAGACAGGGCCTCACTCTCACCACCTGCTAAGTCTTCTTCACCTGGACTAACTGATACAGAGACAGGACCTCACTCTCACCACCTGCTGAGTCTTCTTCACCTGGACTAACTGATACAGAGACAGGACCTCACTCACACCACCTGCTGAGTCTTCTTCACCTGGACTAACTGATACAGAGACAGGGCCTCACTCTCACCACCTGCTGAGTCTTCTTCACCTGGACTAACTGATACAGAGACAGGACCTCACTCTCACCACCTGCTGAGTCTTCTTCACCTGGACTAACTGATACAGAGACAGGACCTCACTCTCACCACCTGCTGAGTCTTCTTCACCTGGACTAACTGATACAGAGACAGGACCTCACTCTCACCACCTGCTGAGTCTTCTTCACCTGGACTAACTGATACAGAGACAGGACCTCACTCTCACCACCTGCTGAGTCTTCTTCACCTGGACTAACTGATACAGAGACAGGGCCTCACTCTCACCACCTGCTGAGTCTTCTTCACCTGGACTAACTGATACAGAGACAGGACCTCACTCTCACCACCTGCTGAGTCTTCTTCACCTGGACTAACTGATACAGAGACAGGACCTCACTCTCACCACCTGCTGAGTCTTCTTCACCTGGACTAACTGATACAGAGACAGGACCTCACTCTCACCACCTGCTGAGTCTTCTTCACCTGGACTAACTGATACAGAGACAGGACCTCACTCACACCACCTGCTGAGTCTTATTCACCTGGACTAACTGATACAGAGACAGGGCCTCACTCTCACCACCTGCTGAGTCTTCTTCACCTGGACTAACTGATACAGAGACAGGACCTCACTCTCACCACCTGCTGAGTCTTCTTCACCTGGACTAACTGATACAGAGACAGGGCCTCACTCTCACCACCTGCTAAGTCTTCTTCACCTGGACTAACTGATACAGAGACAGGACCTCACTCTCACCACCTGCTGAGTCTTCTTCACCTGGACTAACTGATACAGAGACAGGACCTCACGCTCACCACCTGCTGAGTCTTCTTCACCTGGACTAACTGATACAGAGACAGGACCTCACTCTCACCACCTGCTGAGTCTTCTTCACCTGGACTAACTGATACAGAGACAGGGCCTCACTCTCACCACCTGCTGAGTCTTCTTCACCTGGACTAACTGATACAGAGACAGGACCTCACTCTCACCACCTGCTGAGTCTTCTTCACCTGGACTAACTGATACAGAGACAGGACCTCACTCTCACCACCTGCTGAGTCTTCTTCACCTGGACTAACTGATACAGAGACAGGACCTCACTCTCACCACCTGCTGAGTCTTCTTCACCTGGACTAACTGATACAGAGACAGGACCTCACTCTCACCACCTGCTAAGTCTTCTTCACCTGGACTAACTGATACAGAGACAGGACCTCACTCTCACCACCTGCTGAGTCTTCTTCACCTGGACTAACTGATACAGAGACAGGACCTCACTCTCACCACCTGCTGAGTCTTCTTCACCTGGACTAACTGATACAGAGACAGGACCTCACTCTCACCACCTGCTGAGTCTTCTTCAGCTGGACTAACTGATACAGAGACAGGGCCTCACTCTCACCACCTGCTGAGTCTTCTTCACCTGGACTAACTGATACAGAGACAGGACCTCACTCTCACCACCTGCTGAGTCTTCTTCACCTGGACTAACTGATACAGAGACAGGACCTCACTCTCACCACCTGCTGAGTCTTCTTCACCTGGACTAACTGATACAGAGACAGGACCTCACTCTCACCACCTGCTGAGTCTTCTTCACCTGGACTAACTGATACAGAGACAGGGCCTCACTCTCACCACCTGCTGAGTCTTCTTCACCTGGACTAACTGATACAGAGACAGGACCTCACTCTCACCACCTGCTGAGTCTTCTTCACCTGGACTAACTGATACAGAGACAGGACCTCACTCTCACCACCTGCTGAGTCTTCTTCACCTGGACTAACTGATACAGAGACAGGACCTCACTCTCACCACCTGCTGAGTCTTCTTCAGCTGGACTAACTGATACAGAGACAGGGCCTCACTCTCACCACCTGCTGAGTCTTCTTCACCTGGACTAACTGATACAGAGACAGGACCTCACTCTCACCACCTGCTGAGTCTTCTTCACCTGGACTAACTGATACAGAGACAGGACCTCACTCTCACCACCTGCTGAGTCTTCTTCACCTGGACTAACTGATACAGAGACAGGACCTCACTCTCACCACCTGCTGAGTCTTCTTCACCTGGACTAACTGATACAGAGACAGGGCCTCACTCTCACCACCTGCTGAGTCTTCTTCACCTGGACTAACTGATACAGAGACAGGACCTCACTCTCACCACCTGCTGAGTCTTCTTCACCTGGACTAACTGATACAGAGACAGGACCTCACTCTCACCACCTGCTGAGTCTTCTTCACCTGGACTAACTGATACAGAGACAGGACCTCACTCTCACCACCTGCTGAGTCGTCTTCACCTGGACTAACTGATACAGAGACAGGACCTCACTCTCACCACCTGCTAAGTCTTCTTCACCTGGACTAACTGATACAGAGACAGGACCTCACTCTCACCACCTGCTGAGTCTTCTTCACCTGGACTAACTGATACAGAGACAGGACCTCACTCTCACCACCTGCTGAGTCTTCTTCACCTGGACTAACTGATACAGAGACAGGACCTCACTCTCACCACCTGCTGAGTCTTCTTCACCTGGACTAACTGATACAGAGACAGGGCCTCACTCTCACCACCTGCTGAGTCTTCTTCACCTGGACTAACTGATACAGAGACAGGACCTCACTCTCACCACCTGCTGAGTCTTCTTCACCTGGACTAACTGATACAGAGACAGGACCTCACTCTCACCACCTGCTGAGTCTTCTTCACCTGGACTAACTGATACAGAGACAGGGCCTCACTCTCACCACCTGCTGAGTCTTCTTCACCTGGACTAACTGATACAGAGACAGGACCTCACTCTCACCACCTGCTGAGTCTTCTTCACCTGGACTAACTGATACAGAGACAGGACCTCACTCTCACCACCTGCTGAGTCTTCTTCACCTGGACTAACTGATACAGAGACAGGACCTCACTCTCACCACCTGCTGAGTCTTCTTCACCTGGACTAACTGATACAGAGACAGGACCTCACTCTCACCACCTGCTAAGTCTTCTTCACCTGGACTAACTGATACAGAGACAGGACCTCACTCTCACCACCTGCTGAGTCTTCTTCACCTGGACTAACTGATACAGAGACAGGACCTCACTCTCACCACCTGCTGAGTCTTCTTCACCTGGACTAACTGATACAGAGACAGGACCTCACTCTCACCACCTGCTGAGTCTTCTTCACCTGGACTAACTGATACAGAGACAGGGCCTCACTCTCACCACCTGCTGAGTCTTCTTCACCTGGACTAACTGATACAGAGACAGGACCTCACTCTCACCACCTGCTGAGTCTTCTTCACCTGGACTAACTGATACAGAGACAGGACCTCACTCTCACCACCTGCTGAGTCTTCTTCACCTGGACTAACTGATACAGAGACAGGACCTCACTCTCACCACCTGCTGAGTCTTCTTCACCTGGACTAACTGATACAGAGACAGGACCTCACTCTCACCACCTGCTGAGTCTTCTTCACCTGGACTAACTGATACAGAGACAGGACCTCACTCACACCACCTGCTGAGTCTTATTCACCTGGACTAACTGATACAGAGACAGGGCCTCACTCTCACCACCTGCTGAGTCTTCTTCACCTGGACTAACTGATACAGAGACAGGACCTCACTCTCACCACCTGCTGAGTCTTCTTCACCTGGACTAACTGATACAGAGACAGGGCCTCACTCTCACCACCTGCTAAGTCTTCTTCACCTGGACTAACTGATACAGAGACAGGACCTCACTCTCACCACCTGCTGAGTCTTCTTCACCTGGACTAACTGATACAGAGACAGGACCTCACGCTCACCACCTGCTGAGTCTTCTTCACCTGGACTAACTGATACAGAGACAGGACCTCACTCTCACCACCTGCTGAGTCTTCTTCACCTGGACTAACTGATACAGAGACAGGGCCTCACTCTCACCACCTGCTGAGTCTTCTTCACCTGGACTAACTGATACAGAGACAGGACCTCACTCTCACCACCTGCTGAGTCTTCTTCACCTGGACTAACTGATACAGAGACAGGACCTCACTCTCACCACCTGCTGAGTCTTCTTCACCTGGACTAACTGATACAGAGACAGGACCTCACTCTCACCACCTGCTGAGTCTTCTTCACCTGGACTAACTGATACAGAGACAGGACCTCACTCTCACCACCTGCTAAGTCTTCTTCACCTGGACTAACTGATACAGAGACAGGACCTCACTCTCACCACCTGCTGAGTCTTCTTCACCTGGACTAACTGATACAGAGACAGGACCTCACTCTCACCACCTGCTGAGTCTTCTTCACCTGGACTAACTGATACAGAGACAGGACCTCACTCTCACCACCTGCTGAGTCTTCTTCAGCTGGACTAACTGATACAGAGACAGGGCCTCACTCTCACCACCTGCTGAGTCTTCTTCACCTGGACTAACTGATACAGAGACAGGACCTCACTCTCACCACCTGCTGAGTCTTCTTCACCTGGACTAACTGATACAGAGACAGGACCTCACTCTCACCACCTGCTGAGTCTTCTTCACCTGGACTAACTGATACAGAGACAGGACCTCACTCTCACCACCTGCTGAGTCTTCTTCACCTGGACTAACTGATACAGAGACAGGGCCTCACTCTCACCACCTGCTGAGTCTTCTTCACCTGGACTAACTGATACAGAGACAGGACCTCACTCTCACCACCTGCTGAGTCTTCTTCACCTGGACTAACTGATACAGAGACAGGACCTCACTCTCACCACCTGCTGAGTCTTCTTCACCTGGACTAACTGATACAGAGACAGGACCTCACTCTCACCACCTGCTGAGTCTTCTTCAGCTGGACTAACTGATACAGAGACAGGGCCTCACTCTCACCACCTGCTGAGTCTTCTTCACCTGGACTAACTGATACAGAGACAGGACCTCACTCTCACCACCTGCTGAGTCTTCTTCACCTGGACTAACTGATACAGAGACAGGACCTCACTCTCACCACCTGCTGAGTCTTCTTCACCTGGACTAACTGATACAGAGACAGGACCTCACTCTCACCACCTGCTGAGTCTTCTTCACCTGGACTAACTGATACAGAGACAGGGCCTCACTCTCACCACCTGCTGAGTCTTCTTCACCTGGACTAACTGATACAGAGACAGGACCTCACTCTCACCACCTGCTGAGTCTTCTTCACCTGGACTAACTGATACAGAGACAGGACCTCACTCTCACCACCTGCTGAGTCTTCTTCACCTGGACTAACTGATACAGAGACAGGACCTCACTCTCACCACCTGCTGAGTCGTCTTCACCTGGACTAACTGATACAGAGACAGGACCTCACTCTCACCACCTGCTAAGTCTTCTTCACCTGGACTAACTGATACAGAGACAGGACCTCACTCTCACCACCTGCTGAGTCTTCTTCACCTGGACTAACTGATACAGAGACAGGACCTCACTCTCACCACCTGCTGAGTCTTCTTCACCTGGACTAACTGATACAGAGACAGGACCTCACTCTCACCACCTGCTGAGTCTTCTTCACCTGGACTAACTGATACAGAGACAGGGCCTCACTCTCACCACCTGCTGAGTCTTCTTCACCTGGACTAACTGATACAGAGACAGGACCTCACTCTCACCACCTGCTGAGTCTTCTTCACCTGGACTAACTGATACAGAGACAGGACCTCACTCTCACCACCTGCTGAGTCTTCTTCACCTGGACTAACTGATACAGAGACAGGGCCTCACTCTCACCACCTGCTGAGTCTTCTTCACCTGGACTAACTGATACAGAGACAGGACCTCACTCTCACCACCTGCTGAGTCTTCTTCACCTGGACTAACTGATACAGAGACAGGACCTCACTCTCACCACCTGCTGAGTCTTCTTCACCTGGACTAACTGATACAGAGACAGGACCTCACTCTCACCACCTGCTGAGTCTTCTTCACCTGGACTAACTGATACAGAGACAGGACCTCACTCTCACCACCTGCTAAGTCTTCTTCACCTGGACTAACTGATACAGAGACAGGACCTCACTCTCACCACCTGCTGAGTCTTCTTCACCTGGACTAACTGATACAGAGACAGGACCTCACTCTCACCACCTGCTGAGTCTTCTTCACCTGGACTAACTGATACAGAGACAGGACCTCACTCTCACCACCTGCTGAGTCTTCTTCACCTGGACTAACTGATACAGAGACAGGGCCTCACTCTCACCACCTGCTGAGTCTTCTTCACCTGGACTAACTGATACAGAGACAGGACCTCACTCTCACCACCTGCTGAGTCTTCTTCACCTGGACTAACTGATACAGAGACAGGACCTCACTCTCACCACCTGCTGAGTCTTCTTCACCTGGACTAACTGATACAGAGACAGGGCCTCACTCTCACCACCTGCTGAGTCTTCTTCACCTGGACTAACTGATACAGAGACAGGACCTCACTCTCACCACCTGCTGAGTCTTCTTCACCTGGACTAACTGATACAGAGACAGGACCTCACTCTCACCATCTGCTGAGTCTTCTTCACCTGGACTAACTGATACAGAGACAGGACCTCACTCTCACCACCTGCTGAGTCTTCTTCACCTGGACTAACTGATACAGAGACAGGACCTCACTCACACCACCTGCTGAGTCTTCTTCACCTGGACTAACTGATACTGAGACAGGGCCTCACTCTCACCACCTGCTGAGTCTTCTTCACCTGGACTAACTGATACAGAGACAGGACCTCACTCTCACCACCTGCTGAGTCTTCTTCACCTGGACTAACTGATACAGAGACAGGACCTCACTCTCACCACCTGCTGAGTCTTCTTCACCTGGACTAACTGATACAGAGACAGGACCTCACTCTCACCACCTGCTGAGTCTTCTTCACCTGGACTAACTGATACAGAGACAGGACCTCACTCTCACCACCTGCTGAGTCTTCTTCACCTGGACTAACTGATACAGAGACAGGACCTCACTCACACCACCTGCTGAGTCTTCTTCACCTGGACTAACTGATACAGAGACAGGACCTCACTCTCACCACCTGCTGAGTCTTCTTCACCTGGACTAACTGATACAGAGACAGGACCTCACTCTCACCACCTGCTGAGTCTTCTTCACCTGGACTAACTGATACAGAGACAGGACCTCACTCTCACCACCTGCTGAGTCTTCTTCACCTGGACTAACTGATACAGAGACAGGACCTCACTCTCACCACCTGCTGAGTCTTCTTCACCTGGACTAACTGATACAGAGACAGGGCCTCACTCTCACCACCTGCTGAGTCTTCTTCACCTGGACTAACTGATACAGAGACAGGACCTCACTCTCACCACCTGCTGAGTCTTCTTCACCTGGACTAACTGATACAGAGACAGGACCTCACTCTCACCACCTGCTGAGTCTTCTTCACCTGGACTAACTGATACAGAGACAGGGCCTCACTCTCACCACCTGCAGAGTCTTCTTCACCTGGACTAACTGATACAGAGACAGGACCTCACTCTCACCACCTGCTGAGTCTTCTTCACCTGGACTAACTGATACAGAGACAGGACCTCACTCTCACCACCTGCTGAGTCTTCTTCACCTGGACTAACTGATACAGAGACAGGACCTCACTCTCACCACCTGCTGAGTCTTCTTCACCTGGACTAACTGATACAGAGACAGGACCTCACTCACACCACCTGCTGAGTCTTCTTCACCTGGACTAACTGATACTGAGACAGGGCCTCACTCTCACCACCTGCTGAGTCTTCTTCACCTGGACTAACTGATACAGAGACAGGACCTCAATCTCACCACCTGCTGAGTCTTCTTCACCTGGACTAACTGATACAGAGACAGGACCTCACTCTCACCACCTGCTGAGTCTTCTTCACCTGGACTAACTGATACAGAGACAGGGCCTCACTCTCACCACCTGCTGAGTCTTCTTCACCTGGACTAACTGATACAGAGACAGGACCTCACTCTCACCACCTGCTGAGTCTTCTTCACCTGGACTAACTGATACAGAGACAGGACCTCACTCACACCACCTGCTGAGTCTTCTTCACCTGGACTAACTGATACAGAGACAGGGCCTCACTCTCACCACCTGCTGAGTCTTCTTCACCTGGACTAACTGATACAGAGACAGGACCTCACTCTCACCACCTGCTGAGTCTTCTTCACCTGGACTAACTGATACAGAGACAGGACCTCACTCACACCACCTGCTGAGTCTTCTTCACCTGGACTAACTGATACAGAGACAGGGCCTCACTCTCACCACCTGCTGAGTCTTCTTCACCTGGACTAACTGATACAGAGACAGGACCTCACTCTCACCAACTGCTGAGTCTTCTTCACCTGGACTAACTGATACAGAGACAGGACCTCACTCTCACCACCAGCTGAGTCTTCTTCACCTGGACTAACTGATACAGAGACAGGACCTCACTCTCACCACCTTCTGAGTCTTCTTCACCTGGACTAACTGATACAGAGACAGGACCTCACTCTCACCACCTGCTGAGTCTTCTTCACCTGGACTAACTGATACAGAGACAGGGCCTCACTCTCACCACCTGCTGAGTCTTCTTCACCTGGACTAACTGATACAGAGACAGCACCTCACTCTCACCACCTGCTGAGTCTTCTTCACCTGGACTAACTGATACAGAGACAGGACCTCACTCTCACCACCTGCTGAGTCTTCTTCACCTGGACTAACTGATACAGAGACAGGACCTCACTCTCACCACCTGCTGAGTCTTCTTCACCTGGACTAACTGATACAGAGACAGGACCTCACTCTCACCACCTGCTGAGTCTTCTTCACCTGGACTAACTGATACAGAGACAGGACCTCACTCACACCACCTGCTGAGTCTTCTTCACCTGGACTAACTGATACTGAGACAGGGCCTCACTCTCACCACCTGCTGAGTCTTCTTCACCTGGACTAACTGATACAGAGACAGGACCTCACTCTCACCACCTGCTGAGTCTTCTTCACCTGGACTAACTGATACAGAGACAGGACCTCACTCTCACCACCTGCTGAGTCTTCTTCACCTGGACTAACTGATACAGAGACAGGACCTCAATCTCACCACCTGCTGAGTCTTCTTCACCTGGACTAACTGATACAGAGACAGGACCTCACTCTCACCACCTGCTGAGTCTTCTTCACCTGGACTAACTGATACAGAGACAGGGCCTCACTCTCACCACCTGCTGAGTCTTCTTCACCTGGACTAACTGATACAGAGACAGGACCTCACTCTCACCACCTGCTGAGTCTTCTTCACCTGGACTAACTGATACAGAGACAGGACCTCACTCACACCACCTGCTGAGTCTTCTTCACCTGGACTAACTGATACAGAGACAGGGCCTCACTCTCACCACCTGCTGAGTCTTCTTCACCTGGACTAACTGATACAGAGACAGGACCTCACTCTCACCACCTGCTGAGTCTTCTTCACCTGGACTAACTGATACAGAGACAGGACCTCACTCACACCACCTGCTGAGTCTTCTTCACCTGGACTAACTGATACAGAGACAGGGCCTCACTCTCACCACCTGCTGAGTCTTCTTCACCTGGACTAACTGATACAGAGACAGGACCTCACTCTCACCAACTGCTGAGTCTTCTTCACCTGGACTAACTGATACAGAGACAGGACCTCACTCTCACCACCAGCTGAGTCTTCTTCACCTGGACTAACTGATACAGAGACAGGACCTCACTCTCACCACCTTCTGAGTCTTCTTCACCTGGACTAACTGATACAGAGACAGGACCTCACTCTCACCACCTGCTGAGTCTTCTTCACCTGGACTAACTGATACAGAGACAGGGCCTCACTCTCACCACCTGCTGAGTCTTCTTCACCTGGACTAACTGATACAGAGACAGCACCTCACTCTCACCACCTGCTGAGTCTTCTTCACCTGGACTAACTGATACAGAGACAGGACCTCACTCTCACCACCTGCTGAGTCTTCTTCACCTGGACTAACTGATACAGAGACAGGACCTCACTCTCACCACCTGCTGAGTCTTCTTCACCTGGACTAACTGATACAGAGACAGGACCTCACTCACACCACCTGCTGAGTCTTCTTCACCTGGACTAACTGATACAGAGACAGGGCCTCACTCTCACCACCTGCTGAGTCTTCTTCACCTGGACTAACTGATACAGAGACAGGACCTCACTCTCACCACCTGCTGAGTCTTCTTCACCTGGACTAACTGATACAGAGACAGGGCCTCACTCTCACCACCTGCTAAGTCTTCTTCACCTGGACTAACTGATACAGAGACAGGACCTCACTCTCACCACCTGCTGAGTCTTCTTCACCTGGACTAACTGATACAGAGACAGGACCTCACTCTCACCACCTGCTGAGTCTTCTTCACCTGGACTAACTGATACAGAGACAGGACCTCACTCTCACCACCTGCTGAGTCTTCTTCACCTGGACTAACTGATACAGAGACAGGACCTCACTCTCACCACCTGCTGAGTCTTCTTCACCTGGACTAACTGATACAGAGACAGGACCTCACTCTCACCACCTGCTGAGTCTTCTTCACCTGGACTAACTGATACAGAGACAGGACCTCACTCTCACCACCTGCTGAGTCTTCTTCACCTGGACTAACTGATACAGAGACAGGGCCTCACTCTCACCACCTGCTGAGTCTTCTTCACCTGGACTAACTGATACAGAGACAGGGACTCACTCTCACCACCTGCTGAGTCTTCTTCACCTGGACTAATTGATACAGAGACAGGGCCTCACTCTCACCACCTGCTGAGTCTTCTTCACCTGGACTAACTGATACAGAGACAGGGACTCACTCTCACCACCTGCTGAGTCTTCTTCACCTGGACTAACTGATACAGAGACAGGGCCTCACTATCATCACCTGCTGAGTCTTCTTCACCTGGACTAACTGATACAGAGACAGGGCCTCACTCTCACCACCTGCTGAGTCTTCTTCACCTGGACTAACTGATACAGAGACAGGACCTCACTCTCACCACCTGCTGAGTCTTCTTCACCTGGACTAACTGATACAGAGACAGGGCCTCACTCTCACCACCCGCTGAGTCTTCTTCACCTGGACTAACTGATACAGAGAGAGGACGTCACTCTCACCACCCGCTGAGTCTTCTTCACCTGGACTAACTGATACAGAGACAGGACCTCACTCTCACCACCTGCTGAGTCTTCTTCACCTGGACTAACTGATACAGAGACAGGGCCTCACTCTCACCACCTGCTGAGTCTTCTTCACCTGGACTAACTGATACAGAGACAGGGACTCACTCTCACCACCTGCTGAGTCTTCTTCACCTGGACTAACTGATACAGAGACAGGGCCTCACTATCATCACCTGCTGAGTCTTCTTCACCTGGACTAACTGATACAGAGACAGGACCTCACTCTCACCACCTGCTGAGTCTTCTTCACCTGGACTAACTGATACAGAGACAGGACCTCACTCTCACCACCTGCTGAGTCTTCTTCACCTGGACTAACTGATACAGAGACAGGACCTCACTCTCACCACCTGCTGAGTCTTCTTCACCTGGACTAACTGATACAGAGACAGGACCTCACTCTCACCACCTGCTGAGTCTTCTTCACCTGGACTAACTGATACAGAGACAGGACCTCACTCTCACCACCTGCTGAGTCTTCTTCACCTGGACTAACTGATACAGAGACAGGACGTCACTCTCACCACCTGCTGAGTCTTCTTCACCTGGACTAACTGATACAGAGACAGGGCGTCACTCTCACCACCTGCTGAGTCTTCTTCACCTGGACTAACTGATACAGAGACAGGGCCTCACTCTCACCACCTGCTGAGTCTTCTTCACTTGATCAAAGTGCATGTTACAAAGAAAAGTTAAATGGGAATGGAAACACTAGGATTTAGACCTCCTGCTAACTGTAACCGTAAATCATTTTGGAACCCCTCAAAATGGCTGAATTTACCAAGAGTAGCTCAGAGTCTGAGTTTACGACAAAGGATGAAATAATGTTAGTTGGGGAGCCAAGAAACGTACTGAAGCCATTCATGTTTGAGCCGATCATTGCCCCAGATAAAATAGTTTGTTTTCGGAACAGTAACAACACAGATATGCTGCCTGAAACACCTCAGCAGCCAGTATGCCAGGTAAATAATTGCTGAAATGTGGCTTCATTGTAAATTGTTTAAAGCTAACATCAGTAGTGGGTAGGTGCACAAAATATATAAAAGTACCCTTATACGATGTGTATCACAAACGCTGTTTGGCATGATGGTAACGCATTCCCCTTTTAATTAGATGGAATCGCAGACAGCATCACGATTCGTGAAATCTCATTCTAACCAATAATGGGCTGTCCTCATTATAAATACACTGTGATTTAGTTTTGGTATGAGACTGACTTTTCTTTTGATTTTGTTTGCAGAGCATACAGGCAGGCAGCTTATCCCCAGTTCACCCTATGCGCACAAGGGAGAATTGGACGAGGTGTACGGCGTGTCATCCCTGCTTATCTCGTCTCTTCCATAAGGCGTGCATACCCAGAAGCAAGCAGCATTTACGTAGGGTTTGAGTTTGAATTAAACCAGTCCATTTAGTAAATCTAGCCTGCTGTAATTTTTTTCAAGAAATAGGCCTAATGCTGCGCCTTATGTAAATATTGTATTAGTTAGCTTGTCCACTTAAACAAGAGGTTCAAGCGCAACTAGATAAACCAGCATTGAAGATAAAAACTACTTTCAACGCACACTAAACCTGTGTCCCTGTTGCAGGAGTAGTGACTTCAACAAGCTTTGGCTGCCATCTGTTGGAAAGGAATGGTAACTACACTGGGCAGCTTGTCAAAGGAGCCAAAGGAGACTTGAATACCATTAAGCAAACGCCTTTATCCACAGCGACCTGGCTACATGGTAGTGGAAACAGATCATAGAAACAGGATTACAAAAAGATATAGTCAATTACAGGGTTAAGGAGGATTCTCATGAAATGCTTGTGATTGCAAGTCTTTGCCTCATGCTCAAGATCAAAAGACAAACAGTAGCATACCTTAAAAGGGCAATCAGAGGTTGCTACATCCTTTTTTGCACTTAGGAATGAATGATATCTAACCATTGATTCTTGATTCATCGAACTTGTAAATGCATCATGAGCTAAGTTCAACTGTCATACCCCAAATATAAGCTTGTTTTACTCCAACGTTTGTAAACAAAAGAAAATGTCAACAAACACAATGCAGCCTGAAAACATGGTTAAAACTATAATTTTGATATCATAGATGGTCAGTCCTTGCATCTATAGCTTCATGAATTTGAGAGTGGTTACATTTCTCCAGACCCATCCCTTAGCTTTTTACCGAAAGAGGAGCAGGGAGGACCCTTTGATATTGTTTCTACTGCTGATTGCCACTTTAAGAAGTTAAGTTGCAGATTAAATACACACAGAATATATGTTACAGATACTATAAAAATACCCAGACAGTTAATGAATACACTGCATGTGGCACAGCAATCAATCAATCAAATGTATTTTACAAAAGCCCTATTAACATAAAATAATAACCACAGTGGTTACGGAGGCGGCAACAGTTCAGCACCTCAAAAGCAAATGTCAGTTGTCTTTTCATAACTGAGAATTCATAGGGCAAGACAGTAGGTCCGGGAGAGAGAGTGAGTCGAAACAGCAGGCCTGGGACAAGGTAGCAGGTCCGGTGAAACCGGTTTAAAAAAAATCTGTGGAAAAACAATTCCACTCCGATTCTCTTTATGGATGTATGTATCTTTGAGTTCGCTGTTGAATGGCCTGCTCATTCTCAATTTTCTGAACACCAGCCCACTCCCCAAAAGTGTCTGCCAATCTCTCTTTAGGCACACAGGAGAGTCCACTGGGATGGTCCACGTGCCAGATATAAGTTACACAAATCATAGTTCTGATTTTACTGTAAAATATATGACAGTACCTCTGACTTTCCGATGGCCACCAGCTGTTTCCTCACACCTTTGGCAATGTGTCAAAGGTCATACTCATGCCAGATATCAGCATGTGAGTCCCTCAAGTGCACCCTCACACTTGGATGCCTGTCAGTGGCCAGGGTTTCAATACAGCATCCATGGGCCTTTAGTAATAATGTTTTTTTTTTAAAATTAATCTATAAGGTATCTACATCCACATACAACCCTTAGACTAGATACAAAATATAGGTTAGGCTACAGCTTACCTCAATGTGTTGCAGGCATCTCTCTAATCCCTCCCTCTTCAACCAGTATTTGTTCTTCACTTCGGTCACATGCCCTGCAAACAACTTTCCCACTCTGGTCTAGGACTCCCACTTCGTCCTGTGGCCCACAGCACACTGTCTCCATGGTGATGGCAAACAAAACAATTCATTTTCAGGGATGAACTGATGGCACCTGCTCGACATCCTGGCTCATGGCAGACATTGAACAACTCCTTTGTGATGCTATCAAAGACCATGTATTTCGGATTTTGCACACCCTCTTCGATAGTATCTCTTGGCTCACACTGTGATGATTGTGATTCTGAACTCTCAGGTTCATACAGCGAGTCCTGTTCTTCACTGATCTCACTCTTAGCTCCATCTGTGGTGTATAGGGGCAGGACTCGGTTCTATACTGATGGTTGTGAGTGCAATCTAGCTGGGCCTGGAGCTCTTTAGTGCTGGTCCCGGTGGACCTCTTCTCCACCGCAGCACAGGAACACTCAGGCACCCAGGGGTCAGTTTGGCATGCTGCACTAACCCTTCTTTCCTGTTGGTAGAAAATAATGAAGGCATCTATTAGCCTATAGTTATAGGTCAAGAATCATTGCATATCATGTATATTGTCAATTTTATATGCAAAATGGCCTCACGGATGACAGATTGTGACTTGAAATAACAGTAGCCTTAGAAATAACATGGATTTGCATCTACCTCCTCTGCCTCCTGCACAGTCTCCTCCAGGATGAAAACCTTTTCAGGGAGGAAAATGTCATCCTGAAAACAAACAAACGTTTTGTTGAGAAAACTGAACCAAAATATATCAGTTGGCGTTAATAAGATACCTGTCTTGTATGCTATTTCAACACACACACACACACTTAATTTTCAGCAAACATTAGCTGTGTCAACTTCAGTCAAGCTAAATGAGGTGGAGCAACAACACATTCCAAAAACAAATCTGTCAACAAAATGTATTACAACACTTGACTATCTGAGGTGGAAGCTGTTACAGTAACTACCTAATAGCAGGTCTACACAGAGAAACTGTGTTGCAATTTTAGTTGCAGTAGAGTTGCTTGCTAACATTAGTTGCTGGGGAAGTGTTGCACAAAACTCTTCAGACGCAATTAGCTGGTTACCTTCAACTAGAGTTGCAACAAAGTTGTCCAGTGTCTAACGCTAGCCTAGTCCAACAACAGTCATGACTCATGACTGGTTAACCTTACCACAGGCTCCATTGGCTTTTGCGAGACTCAGAAGTCAGTGATGTTGATGGTCGTCGGTAACTGCTACACCACAACCCTTGAACATGGAGGTGCAAGCAGAGCACTTCAACGTAGTCGTATGACTCCTTTCCATTCGGAAACTCTTGGTTGCAGCATTGAAAGTGCCCTTCATCATGTAGTCTTCCTCCGCCAAGTGCCTGCTGCAGATCCTACCAGCTCGACCTGACACAGATTTTACTAGCTCGACCTGGCACAGATTTTACTAGCTCGACCTGGCACAGATTTTACTAGCTCGACCTGGCACAGATTTTACTAGCTCAACCTGGCACAGATTTTACTAGCTCGACCTGGCACAGATTTTACTAGCTCGACCTGGCACAGATTTTACTAGCTCGACCTGGCACAGATTTTACTAGCTCGACCTGGCACAGATTTTACTAGCTCGACCTGGCACAGATTTTACTAGCTCGACCTGGCACAGATTTTACTAGCTCGACCTGGCACGTCCTTCTTCAGGATATGGAGCTTCAAAAGTTGTGGGTTGTTGGGCAGCAGATGGTAGCTTACTGAGGGATTTTTTGGGAGCCAATTCATACAGCCTGGCACTATACAGTTAATGTTTGAATTACTACTTGTTGTTGCCATCTTTGTTGTCCGCACCTAACATCACTCTCATCAATTCACTTTCCGCGCAAAAACTCAATACCACAGACAAGCTGATTAATGCCAGTGACGCACTAGCGTCAGTCGTTACTATGGCAATTTATAGTGCTGACGATCAAAATACTAAATATGAAGATGTTTTTATGTTAAATGCACATGTTTAGGATTAGTGGATTGAATACATCTCTTTTCTTAGATTTACTTCCTAAAGTGTTTCCATTCCCCTTTAACAGTGATGGCAAATGTACCCAATCGTCATACTTGAGTAAAAATAAAGATACCTCAATAAAAAATGACTCAATTAAAAGTGACATTCACTCCAACACATTATTCACAAACGAAGCATGTGTGTTTAGTGAGTCCGCCAGAATGGAGTAAAAAGTACATTATTTTCTTAATGAATGTAGTGAAGTAAAAGTAAAAGGTGTCAAAACACATAGTAAAGTACAGATACCCCAGAAAACAACTGAAGTAGTACTTTAAAGTATTTTTTTATCTGAGAACTATACACCACTGTCCTTTAAGCAATGAGCCTGACGCAACAGATGAGAATGTTTAGTTTGAAATGTTGATAAACTATTAGGGTACTTCTTCACATTATAAGTACGGCAGTAGGCTATAAGCTTGAATGTTCCATTAGCAGGAAAATACCATTCTCAAAAGTGACCACAAATACAATTATGCATATATTGCTTTTAATATAAATGTGCATTTTTATGGTGAAAATTCTATTCCTCAAACTAAAAAAAATCAGTCGTTGCGGATATATGCCATTTAGGCTCTACACACCCATTGTAAAGCGGATTAATGTGCTTTATTTTAAGATGTTATTTGGCTACTTTAGTTGAAATACAAACCGTATCAAAACATATAGGCCTATGGGCTAGGCTACATGAGGTGTGCGACTTTGATTCAAAAAAAGTTTCCAAAAAATAAGGTGCTGTTTGCCATAAGGGCGTCATTCACAAGAAATAGGCTAATATTGCCACCCATCACACTATTCTTGACTTCACACATATTTAATCTTGACTTTACATATACTAAATAATATATTTTGAAATGTTTTTTAGAATGGACCATTATCATGCACCTGTATCAAAACAGGGGCAGCGGGAAAAACATACATGTCATCTATGCACTTTAAGAGTGAATGGAGGATGCTTTTCCCATGGTTCATTTTCATTCCAGCCAGGTAGACTATGCTCCTGTTGTAAAGAGAAGCAATGTTCTGACCTTTATTTCCTTTGTTTTGTATTCATTATTTAGTATGGTCAGGGCGTGAGTTGGGGTGGGCAGTCTATGTTTGATTTTCTATGATTTGGGGATTTCTATGTTTCGGCCTAGTATGGTTCTCAATCAGAGGCAGGTGTCATTAGTTGTCTCTGATTGAGAATCATACTTAGGTAGCCTGGGTTTCACTGTTTGTTTGTGGGTGATTGTCTATGTTGATTGCTTGTTTCAGCACAGTTCTCATTAGCTTCACGGTTGTTATTTCGTTTATTGTTTTTGTATAGTGTTTCAGTGTTCAGTTTATTAAAATTCATGATGAACACATACCACGCCGCATTTTGGTCCTCCGATCCTTCTCGCCTCTCCTCTTCAGATGAAGAGTAGGACGACCGTGACAATGTGCTTAGTATTAGGAAAGTTGATAAAGAAATATAGTAGGCCTGGCCTATAGAAAGCTGATGGGATCCTCCTCTTTGTAATAGAGGCCATCACTCTCTTCTCACTCAATTGCAGAGCCTATAGAAATGTTGCGCGACATGGGAAGATCCCGGGCTGTGAGCTGGTCTTTAACCTCCTCCAATAACTGTAATGGAACGTGTAGATAAGTGCTTCTGCTTTCCAGGCACTCTCAGCCGCCAACGTGCGAAAATCCACCGCATAGTCTACCCCCCTACGGGAGTCTTGACGTAGTTAGAGAAGTTTACCAGCAGCCTCTCTCCCGGACAACGGATAATCAAACACTCTTTGTACCTCCTCCACAAACTCCTCCAGACTGAGGCAAACGGTGGACTGTTGCTTCTACATCGCCGTAGCCAAGGCGAAGGCCCCTCCCGAGTGCCCCCCCAGACATCCGCGTTATGAGGAATGCTACAGTCGAGCAGTCCGAGGGGAACGAAGAAGGCTGCAGCTCGAAGATGAGGGGGTATTGGGAGAGAAAAGCCCGGCAGGTTACAGAATCTCCAGCGTAGCGCTCTGGAGGAGTTAAGCAAGGTTCTCGAGACACCGAGGAAGGCTGGGAAGAGAGCCCGCTGGTGGTGGGGTAACTGAGAGTCTGGGGGATTACTGTTGTGGCTTGCTGCCTAGTTGGGAATCCGTGGAATTGCTCCAGCAATGTATTGAATGCCTGGTCATGGCGTTCTGCCAGGGTCTGGAGTCCCTCCATAAGGCTTTGCAGTAACTCCTTGCGTCTTCCAATGGTGGCTCCTTGGGAAGAGACAGTGTTACGGAGCTGGTCTGAGTCTGCTGGGTCAGTCATGGCCAGATCGTACTATCACGACTCAATCACAGGAGGAGGATAGTACGATGGGTCAGACAAAAGTTAAGTCAATGCAGGCAAAGAGTATTAATCCAAAAAGGATCAGGGCCAGGACAGGCAGAAAGGACAGAACTGGGAAGACTAAGAAAGACAAAAACTAGAGCATAAGAAAACGCTGGTAGGACTTGACTGGACAAGCCGAGCTGGCAACAGACAAACAGAAAGCACAGGTATAAATACACAGGGCATAATGGGGGAGATGGGATTCACCTGTTGGGGGGTGGAGACAAGCACAAAGACAGGTGAAACAGATTAGCGTGTGACAATGCATGTGTATCTGAACATGTCAGCGTGTGTGACGAAGGCCGTAGCGTTTCAGCTGGTTGGGAGGAGGGGCACCTGAAGATAATCCTGACGCAGGTCGAGCTTCGTGAAGACCCTGGAGCCGTGAATTGTGCGGTCAACTCCTCAGCTGTAGGGAAGGGGTACTTATCCGAGATAACAACCTTGTTCACAGTGTGGAGATTCACACAGGTCCGGATTCCACCTGACTTTAAGGTTGTAATGACCAAGTTTGAAATCCAGGGGCCAGCGTTGACTGGCTCAATGATGTCTGCTTCCAACTGTGACTGGAGATCGTTTGTGACGTCATCACGCAGTGCATAGGGGATGCAACCCAAGGGCTGCATGACTGGGGTCACTTCCCGGGTTCACTAGGGGCCTGTGAGTAAAGGCTGTGAGGCAGCCCATCAAACTCACTCTTTCCCGGCGAAGTGGTTCTGTAGGAGGCTGACTGCAGCGTTGAACGTAGGAGCCGATCCAAGAGCTCTGAAAATCCTCTGTCCCTCTGTACCGAGGTAGTGACGGAGCAGTGCTGTCCTACGCTTGTCGGAGATTGTAGAAAAGTCCATAGCTTTGAGATAAGTGTTAAAACTTTTAAGACAGTTATTCCACGGTGATGAATGGTGCTGGTGGTGGTAAGTTGAATTCAGCCATCACTCATTTGCACGGTTTCACCCTGTACATCACTCTGACGTTTAATGACATGTGCCACTCATTCTGACAACACATTCATGCGTAACGCAGCAGACTGTCGTAAAACATAACAGGGTAAAGTACAACGTACAGCACATTGTACCATACATAACATGTAAGTCAATCCGTTTGGATGCTACAGATGTATTTTTGTGAGAAGACTTCTGGGACGTCTCATGGTCAAATAAACAACGCTCTTGCTCTACCAGCTTTCACCGCAGATGCGGAAGTGTGACACTGGTGAATGCGGTGGATTGAAGTTCCTTCAATACAGTATCTCTAGTTTCAATGTTTTGCCAAGTATCTTGGATTGAGGCACCGGTGCCTCAATCGACTCTAGGGGGTTAACATACGCTCCCCTTAAGGAAATAACAGATGATTTCACATGTGGAAAATCACATGATTTCACGTGAGATCATGTGAAACTGGGTAGTTTTGGAACACTTACATGTGATGATATTTCACATGAAGTATCACATGTGGATTTCGGGTAAAACTTTACTTGAAACCCAGCATCGTAACACATTATGACACGGTCATATGTATGTCATTATATGTCATAACAGCTGACACAACTTGTCAACCATAACCTGTCATAATATGGTCATAACACTGTCATGTACCAAATATTTACACATGTTGAGACATAAATTGAGTTACTCCATAAGAGTGTCAAAACCCACATTTATTCAAATGTTACAATATAGCAATTAAACACTGGAGTGATAGATGTGCAGAAGATGAGTGTGCAAGTAGAGATACTGGGGTGCAAAGGAGCAAAAATAAATAACAGTAGGAAAGGTGGCCAAAGGAGGAATTGGCTTTGGGGGTGACCAGTGAAATATACCTGCTGGACCAGTGAGCTGAGATAAGGTGGGGCTGTACCTAGCAGAGACTTGTAGATGACCTGGAGCCAGTGGGTTTGGCAATGAGTTTGAAGCGAGGGCCAGCCAAAGAGAATGTACAGGTCACAGTGGTCGGTAATATATGGGTCTTTGGTGACAAAATGGATGGCACTGTGATAGACTGCATCCAATTTGTTGAGTAGAGTGTTGGAGGCTAATTTATAAATTGCATTGCCGAAGTCGAGGATTGGTAGGATGGTCAGTTTTATGAGGGTATGTTTGACAGCATGAGTGAAGGATGCTTTGTTGCGAAATAGGAAGCCGATTCGAGAATTAATTTTGGATTGGAGATGCTTAATGTGAGTCTGGAAGGAAAGTTTACAGTCTAACCACACACCTAGGTATTTGTAGTTGTTCACATATTCTAAGTCAGAACCGTCCAGAGTAGTGATGCTGGACGGGCAGGCAGGTGTGGGCAGGGATCGGTTGAAGAGCAAGCATTTAGTTTTACTTGCATTTAAGAGCAGTTGGAGGCCATGGAAGGCGAATTTTATGGCATTGAAGCTCGTCTGGAGGTTAGTTAACACATGGTCCAAAGAAGGGCCAGAGTTATACAGAATGGTGTCGTCTGCATAGAGGTGGATCAGAGAACTACCAGCAGCAAGATCGACATCATTGATGTACCTGTATACAGAGAAGAGAGTCGGCCCGAGAATTGAACCCTGTGGCACCCCCATAGAGACTGCCAGAGGTCTGGACAACAGGCCCTCCGATTTGACACACTGAACTCTGAGAAGTAGTTGGTGAGCCAGGTGAGGCAATCATTTGAGAAACCAAGGCTGCTGAGTCTGCCGATAAGGATGTGGTGATTGACAGAGCCGAAAGCCTTGGCCAAGTCGATGAATACGGCTGCACAGTAATGTCTCTTATTGATGATGGTTATGATATCGTCTAGGACCTTGAGCGTGGCTTAGGTGCACCCATGACCAGCTCCGAAACCCGATTGCATAGTGGAGAAGGTACGGTGGGATTCGAAATGGTCGGTAATCTGTTTGTTAACTTGACTTTCATTGACCTTAGAATGGCAGGGAAGGATAGATATAGGTCTCTAGCAGTTTGGGTCTAGAGTGTCTCCCTACTTCACTACTCTGTCCCCCCCTTTGAAGAGGGGGATGTCCGCGGCAGCTTTCCAATCTTTGGGAATCTCAGACGATACAAAAGATAGGTTGAACAGGCTAGTAAATAGGTGTTGGAACAATTTCGGCAGATCATTTTAGAAAGAGAGGGTTCTGTCATGACTTCGGCCGAAGTCGGTCCCTCTCCTTGTTCGGGCGACGTTCGGCGGTCGACGTCACTGGTCTTCTAGCCATCGCTGATCCACCTTTCATTTTCCATTTGTTTTGTTTTTGTTTTATAGACACCTGGTTTCATTCCCCAATTACATGTTCATGTCTTTAACCCTCTGTTTTTATGTTATGTTTTTGTGCGTGATTGTTTCTATGTTCATTTTCCCCAGTGCGTAATTGATTATCGTTTATTGTTGGTCAATATTGTATTGTATTGTTACCTTGTGCCTTATTTTGAGTAAAGTACATTGCTCACTCATTCTGCTCTCCTGTGCCTGACTTCATGCACCAGCTACACCCACCTTCTGACAGGTCCAGATTGTCTAGCCCGGCTGATTTGTCGGGGTCCTTATTCTGCAGCTCTTTCAGAACATCAGCTATCTGGATTTGGGTGAAGGTGAAATGGGGAGGCTTGGGTGAGTTGCTCTGGGGGGTGGAGGGCTGTTGATTGGGGTAGGGGTAGCCAGATGGAAAGCATGGCCAGCCGTAGAAAAATTTCAATAAGCATTTTCAATTATAGTGGATTCATCAGTGGTGGCAGTGTTTCCTAGTCTCAGTGCAATGGGCAGCTGGGAGGAGGTGCTCTTATTCTCCATGGACTTTACAGTGTCCCATAACTTTTTTGAGTTTGTGCTACAGGATGCAAATTTCTGCTTGAAAAAGCTAGCCTTTGCTTTCCTAACTGCCTGTATATATTGGTTCCTAACTTCTAATGCAGAACACCACAGGATGTTTTTGTGCTGGTCAGGGGCAGTCAGGTCTGGAGAGAACCAAGGGCTATATCTGTTCCTGGTTCATTTTTTTAATGGGGCATGCTTATTTAAGATGGTGAGGAAGGCACTTTTAAAGAATAACCAGGTATCCTCTACTGACGGGATGAGGTCAATATCCTTCCAGGATACCTGTGCCAGGTCGATTAGAAAGGCCTGCTCGCTGAAGTGTTTTAGGTTCTCAATCAGGGACAGCTGTCTATCATTGTCTCTGATTGAGAACCATACTTAGGCAGCCCTTTTTCCCACCTGTGATTGTGGGTAGTAAACTTTGTTTGTAGCACTAAAGCCCTGTAAGCGTCACGGTTGTTGTTCGTTTTGTTTCTTGTTTTGTTTCTTGTTTTGTTGGTGTCATTCCAAAATAAAGAGGAAAATGTACGTTGACCATGCTGCACCTTGGTCCGCTTCTTTCGACGGCCGTGACATAGGGACGCAGGCAATGAGGCAGTGATCGCTGAGATCTTGGTTGGAAACAGCAGAGGTGTATTTGGAGGGCAAGTGGGTTAGGATGATATCTATGCGGGTGCCTGTGTTTACGGATTTGGGGTTGTACCTGGTGGTTTCATTGATAATTTGTGAGATTGAGGGCATCAAGCTTAGATTGTAGGATGGCCGGGGTGTTAAGCATGTCCCAGTTTAGGTCACCTAGCAGCACGAGCTCTGAAGATAGATGGGGGCAATCAATTCACATATGGTGTCCAGGGCACAGCTGGGGGCAGAGGGTGGTCTATAGCAAGTGGCAACGGTGAGAGACTTGTTTCTGGAAAGGTCGATTTTTAAAAGTAGAAGCTCAAATTGTTTGGGTACAGCCCTGGATAGTAAGACAGGACTCTGCAGGCTATCTCTGCAGTAGATTGCAACACTCCCCCCTTTGGCAGTTCTATCTTGTCGGAAAATGTTACAGTAAGGAATGAAAATGTCAGGATTTTTAGTGGTCTTCCTATGCCAGGATTCAGACACAGCTAGGACATTTGGGTTGTCAGACTGTGCTAAAGCAGTGAATAAAACAAACATAGGAGGAGGCTTCTGATGTTAACTTGCATGAAACCAAGGCTATTACGGTTACAGAAGTCAACAAATGAGAGCACCTGGGGAGTAGGAGTGGAGCTAGGCGCTGCATTTCCTGAATTAATCTCTATGTCTCCAGAGGAACAGAGGAGGGTTAGGACAAGGGTACGGCTAAAGGATATCAGAACTGGTCGTCTAGTACTTTCCGAACAGAGAGTAAAAGGAACAGGTTTGGAATAGATTCAAGGCATAATGTACAGACAAAGGTATGGTAGGATGTGAGTACATTGGAGGTAAACCTAGGCATTGAGTAATGATGAGAGAGATATTGTCTCTAGAGATGATTATTAAACAAGGTGATGTCACTGCATATGTGGGGGGTGGAACTAAATGGTTGGTTAAGCATTAAGGCATATTGAGCAGGGGCTAGAGGCTCTACAGTGAAATAAGACAATAATCCCTAACCAGGACAGACGTCGATAGACCAGTCGTGATGGTTTAGTAGGGTTCCGAGTAGCAGAGGGGTCCAATTGGCAAAATAGGTATAGTGGCCCATGAAATTGGCTGATGGATATATTCAGCTAACAGTACTATATGCTCTAAACAGCTAGCGGGCCGCGGCTAGCAGGCTAGCAGATGGGCATTCAAGGGACGTCGCGATGTATGGGCCAGTTGAGTACCCCCTCGAGCAGATTACATCATAGTCCAGTTGTGAAGGATTGGCGGGGTTCCGTGCCCTGTGCCGGCAGTAGAAGGGGTCCAGTTATTGTAGCCCAGGAGTGGCTGATGGGCCTCTTCAGCTAGCCGAGAGAATGGGCCTAGCATGGGCTAGCTCCAGGCTAATTGGTGCTTGCTTTGGGACAGACATTAGCCACTAGCCAGTAGTCACTCGGATAGCATCTAGCTAGCTGCGATGATCCAGGTGAAAAGGTTCGGAGCTTGCAGTAGGAATCCGGGGATATCGAGAGAAAATAGGTCCGGTACGCTCCTGTTTGAGTCGCGTTGTACAAACTAGCGAGAGCTTTCCGAGCTAAAGGTTAGCTGATGACCGCTAGCAGTGGTTAGCTGACTACTAGCTAGTAGCTAGTGAGCTGGATAGCTTCTGTTAGCTTCTGTTGGCTAGCTTCTGTTGGGTGATTCCGGTTCCGAGGTAAATAAAAATACTTTAGAAAAAACAGATCCACATCACATTGGGTGAGGCGGGTTGCAGGAGAGTATTTTGAAGTTGAGGTTTAGAAAAATATATAAAAGATATGCGAAGTATATAAAAATATATATAAATGGGACACGACAAGACGGTGGACAAAGACATCTGACTGCTACTCCATCTTGGATCGTCTGTTTCTCTAGTTCCTGATTTCTAGTTTTCCCGGGTTTTGACCAATTCTGCCTGCCCTGACCCTGAGCCTGCCTTCCATTCTGTACCTTGTCATACCACACTGGATTACTGACCTCTGCCTGCCCTGACCCTGGGCCTGCCTTCCGTTCTGTACCTTGTCACACCACCCTGGATTACTGACCTTTGCTTGCCCTGACCCTGAGCCTGCCTGCCGTTCTGTACCTTTCGGACTGTGCTCTGGTTAATTGACCTCTGCCTGCCCTTGACCTGTCGTTTGCCTTGACACTTCTGCATTCATCCCAGTCATCAGAAACAGAGCCTTGAGGTAGGTGTATGTCTGACTTCAACGTGTGCGCTATTACAGTGAAAATTGAACATGTTCAATTTCAGAAAATATTTATTTGCAATTTCAGTATGAAATCTCTTGAGATGTAGTATCTCGTTTTCAAGATTGTCCAAATGAAAAAAATAACTAAACAAACAATACCTAGTAACAATAATAATATGACAACTAATAATAATAATAGCAATTAAATAATAATAATACATAATTTTTTGAAGTACAACCTCATGAAATACCCTTGGAATTAGTAATTGCTGCTGTTGTCGAAAGGAGTAATGTATGTCTGGGAAAGTTAGGTGTTCCTTAATATATACAGATACATGTAATATAAACATAATGTTGACACGCAGGCTATGGTGTAATGCAGGGGTGTCAAAGTCAAATGGACGGAGGGCCAAATAAAAAAATCAGCTACAAGACGAGGGCCGGACTGTTCGAATGTTCATTGAAAAATTTTTAAATGACGCATATAGTCTAGTGAACCTAATTGAACCTACTGAAAACCTAACAAATATATTACAATATGATCAGATAAATAAAGCAATATTTTCTTATGGCTCTGTCAGTAATCTTTAATTTTCAACAGACACAAAAGACAAATTTCCTTTATATAAATATCCCCATAACATGAACATTAAATGAAAGAAACCGGTATTCAAGGCACCATCAGTAGACTATATTTTCTATTTTAGCAAAAGTGGGCTAAATTTACTTCAAAGAAAAAACAATAATAGCAATTTTCTATCATCCACTCAACTGAAATATTTTTAAAATATAATTGGATTGAAATACAAAAAAATAAAGTGCAAAAATCTATTAATCAAAAACAACACTTTGTTTAAGGAGAAGTAACATGCAGTGAAAACAAATATTAAATTTTAACTTTTAAACTTGAACTGAGTAAAAACTCTAAATATGTGATTGCACAGTAATGTTCACTTGTTTGAGGTTGAGGGTGATACTTGGTGGTGTCCCATCTTTTCCACAAGTTCATCAATGTTCGGGGTAAGGCTCTGAGCTGAAGAAATCCTCAGAATTGAGTGGAGGTGTTCAGCAGTAAGTCGACTTCTGTGTGATGTTTTGTTCAGGTTCATCAAAGAAAACAGTTGTTCACACAGGTATGTGCTGCCAAACATAGACAACGTTTGAGCAGCCTGGATGCGCAGCTGGGGCATTGTGCCGGGGAGGAAACGGGCGAACTCCGCAGCACCCACTGCCGCATATTTTGCCCTCAGTGCATCATTGCATTGGAGGTCAATCAACTCCATTTGGAGGTTTGGTGGTGAGCTTTCCACGTCAACAGCAAATGGGTTACCGAGCAGTTCCAACCTGCTTTTTTGTGCTTCAAAGTCAGCAAATCGGCGTCGAAAGTCAGCGGCAAGCATACCTATTTTATCAGCCAACTGTGTGCTCGGGAACGCACTGGTAGAGAGCTTCTCTTTCATGGTCTGGCAGCTGGGAAAGTGGCTCAAATTTTCTTTCCGCATCTGCGTCTCCCACAGAGTCAGTTTGGTTTTAAATGCCTTCACTGTACTGTACATATCAGAGATGACACGATCCCGACCCTGCAGCTGCAAGTTTATTGCATTCAGATGACTCGTAATGTCACACAGAAAAGCCATTTCACACAGAAACATTTCGTCTCGGAGTTGTGTTGTGTCTTTCCCTTTGCTGTCCAAGAACAGACAAATCTCCTCACGAAGCTCGAAACATCTTTGAAGCACCTTTCCCTGGCTTAGCCATCGCACCTCTGTGTGATAAGGCAAATCACCATGCTCCGTTTCTAACTCCGTCAGAAATGCCTTGAACTGGCGGTGATTCAAACCTTTGGCTCTGATAAAGTTAACTGTGCGCGTGATGATGCTCATTACATGCTCCATTTTCAAGGCTTTACCGCACAACGCTTCCTGGTGTATGATACAATGATAAGCTGTCAGCTCACCTGTCGCGTTTTCCTCTTGCATCTTTTCCCGTATCTTCGCCACCAGTCCGCTCCTGTGTCCACACATCGCAGGTGCTCCGTCGGTTGTCAAACCCACGAGTTTTTCCCAAGGCAGCTCCATCTCATTTACACATCTTGACACCTCTTCATACAAATCATGCCCCGTAGTTGTGCCATGCATAGGACGTAAAGCCAAAAACTCCTCTGTCACGCTTAGGTTGGAGTCCACTCCGCGGATGAAAATTGACAACTGGGCAATGTCAGAAATGTCGGTGCTCTCATCCACAGCCAAGGAATATGCAATAAAATCTTTTCCCTTTTTCACAAGCTGCTCTTTTAGATTGATGGACAACTGGTCTACTCTCTCGGCAATGGTGTTTCTGCTCAGACTCACATTTAAAAAGAGTTGCCTTTTTTCTGGGCAAACTTCGTCACAAACTTTAATCATGCAGTTTTTGATGAAATCCCCCTCCGTAAATGGCCGGGCTGATTTAGCGATCTCTTCTGCCAAAATAAAACTGGCCTTGACAGCAGCCTGGCCTTGTGATTTGGCTTTTTTGAACAGAGCCTGTCGAGATTTGAGGCCTCGTTTTAATTCCTCTGCCTTTTGTAGCCTTTGTTCCATGTCCATATTCTTGTTTTTGTCCGCGTGTTTCGTTTCATAATGTCGTCTCAGATTATACTCTTTCAGTACCGCCACACTTTCTCCACACAGAAGACACACAGGTTTTCCAGCTACCTTCGTGAACATATACTCCGACTCCCACCTTGTTTGAAACCCCCGGTTCTCAGTATCCACCTTCCGTTTTGCCATTTTTGATGGGTATCTGAAAGTTAATTTTACTGTGATGCTGACGACTGCTGTGCCAATAAATATTGAAATGAAGCAGCCTACTGCTCGGTGCGTCACCTTTGCATTGTGGGAAATGTAGTATTGGTGCGTGTAAAAGATCTGCGGGCTGCCGGCTTGCTGCGGGCCGGTTCTAATAATAAATCAAGATCATCCCAGGGGCCGTAAAAAACCTTCTTGCGGGCCGGATGTGGCCCGCGGGCCTTGACTCTGACATATGTGGTGTAATGGAATGTTTTGCCTTGAGTGGTAAGTTTTGTGAGTTTTGAAACTCTTATGTCATAACCAGCGATTAAATAATGCAATATATATCGCAACAGGTCGAAATATGTATGTGCATCATGAAAGTGTAATGACCATGTTACTGTTTTGATATATTATGACATGGTTATGACCCTGTCATAACGTGTTGTAATTCTGGGTGTCAAGTAGTGTTACCGGGAATCCACATGTGAAACTTCATGTGAAATATCATCACATGTAAAGTGTTCCAAAACCGCACTGTTTCACATAATTTCAGAGATGGTCTGCCTGTACAATCACCACCTGGACTGGACACAACTCAACAAAACCTATCTTTTAGATCAGGGAGAGGCCATGGACATCACAAGCCCTCCACCAATGTTCTTCTAGCTGTCTGCCTGCCCCCTTGGACGATCTGCACGGCCTCTATGCACATTCACATGCCTCTCTCTTAACACTCACGCACATAACACACACACACACTCACACACTCAACCACCATACGCTGCTGCTACGTTTTACATGAATCCAGCTGCTCAGCCACTTTACCCTGATTGTATACATATAACTTCTGATTGTATACATATAACTTCTGATTGAATACATATAACTTCTGATTGTATACATATAACTTCTGATTGTATACATATAACTTCTGATTGTATACATATAACTTCTGATTGTATACATATAACTTCTGATTGTATACATATAACTTCTGATTGTATACATATAACTTCTGATTGTATACATATAACTTCTGATTGTATACATATAACTTCTGATTGTATACATATAACTTCTTCTATCACCGCCACCGTTGTTGATATTGTTTTTCTACTTAGTGTATAATCTTTTGTTCTTTCTCTACTGGCATTGCGACTTTTCCCCTTCTATTTCTTGATATTGATACTGTGCTGTTGAGGAGGAACTGGCAAAGAAGCATTTCACTGTACCGTTTACACCTTCTGTATCCTGTGTACATGACAAATAAACGTTGGTTTGATTTGATATAGGCCAAAGACTAGATGAAGTGTATTTTTACCTGGAGTTTTTCCTTATTGTAGACTACTACTTTCAACACTGGTTTACTACACCACCTTACTCACTCTGTTTTTAGTACATGTCCTCACATGTGAGTCCTTAAATAGATGGGTGGGGCTAAGGCATAAGATGGTGTGATCAATGCTGAATGGGCATACTCATAGAAGAGCTCTTGAGCAAGTGTGAACACTTTCAAGGGTATTTTCTCCTATTATTTCGTAAGTGGGATAACACGTTTATCAACTTTAAAAGCGGTATAACTTTCCTGTTTCCTCCAACTACAGTGTATGATATACCATTTTGAATCTATGAGTCTGTACTTTTAAAAATATATTCAGACAGATGGCCTGATAGTGTTGTAATGTAGTTTATTCTTCATGTTGAACTGTGTAGTTACTGTAACTGCCAGAGACTGAGAGTACATTCCAAATGGCACCCTATTTCCTAGTCAAAGTAGTGCACTTTATAGCGAATAGGGTGCCATTTGGGATGCCAGCTGACAGAGAACAAATTATAGAACAGAAGCTTATGCAGATCAGTTGAGGAGCTCACAGAAGCCTAAACACTGAGGAAGACAACAGCAACCATTTTGGTAAGACATTTTCTATTATTCTATAAAATATTATACATTGAAAGTAAATGCACTTATCAGAATGTAAATGTGCGGAACAGTGAACATTGTCAATTACAGGTAGGCCTACTGTATTGATAGAAAAATCTCACTTAAAAAAACATAATGAGATTTTTAACTGCTTACTGTTTAGGCTACCTTCAGTATTTCAATTTGTATTTTTGATACTATTTACATGTATAATTTAAATTAATAATAGTTTAAAATGTATTTAGAATTTCATTCATGTTTTTTCTCCCATGTATTAGAGGGAATACCAATACAACTATGGAACTTGGAGTGTTTCTCATCATCATTTTTTCAGGTTAGTATCTGGTCCTATGCAGCAAATTTGAAATTACATTTTTTTTTTTTACATTGGATAAAAGTAGAGACTCAGAGCTATAAAATGTTATATCATGCACTGCACAGTTGATGAGCAATGGGAAATGAATTATGCTTTGAAAGTTGATGAACTTGTAACCCCACCTTTGAGAAAATGGTCTGTGAATATTTTGGTACAGTACACCTACTGGAGAGCTCTTCTTTGTCTACACCCATTCAGCATTGTTCACACACTCTTAAGCCTTAGCCCCACATATCTCTATCTCTTTAAGGATTCACAGTGTAGTAAACTACCAAAGATTTCAAGACTAAACATGGTGAAAGTAGTAGCAAATATACACTTTATCTGGTCCTTGGCCTATATCCTAATCTGATTTTGGTGCCGGTTATGTTGTTCTTCAGATTACAATTTCTGGTAAACAGGCAGAAGGTAGCCTAGTAGTCAGAGCATTGGGCCAGTAACCGAAAGGTTGCTAGATCGAATCCCTGAGCTGTCAAGGTAAAACTCTTATCGTTCTGCCCCTGAACAAGGCAAAAAACCCACTGTTCCTAGGCTGTCATTGTAAATAAGAATTTGTTCTTAACTGACTTTCCGACCTGAAATTCACTGATGTCATGATTTGAACTCTTGTTTTTTCCCACTTGTTTCGAACGCGGCAATACTACCATGCATGAACCTGCAAGTAGCTAAAGCTAACCAAATAGGTTCAATTTTAGCTAGCCAACATTAGGCTATAACTAGCAATTCAAATGGCTTTCTGAGATACAAATAATATTACTACACAGAACATTCACAAAACGTTAGCTAGAGAGCCAGCCAGCTAACATTAGCTAGCTAGCTAACAGTATGCTTTAACTTGCTGCATACTGAGCAGCTCATGTAATAGATAAGACCATGCTACATGGCAGACATATCCAAACTCATTTCTCGGCATGTCCAGCCCTTCCATCATCTCAGCCAATCATTGAAAGCAGGAATGTTCCTGTATTTTCTGTGTCAAAAACTACTATGCTCGTAATTTAACAATTTTATTTGTATTTACAGATGGCATACACGTGTATTATTAAGGCACAGGAAAGTTCACATGTTCCAGAAGACATTTTCTGCCAAAAGCCCAATGGAACTGTCTAAATGTTTTTGTGTTTTTTTTTTGCAGGATGATGATGTGTGGTGACCTTGAGGGAAAAAATTGTCAGATGTTTTAGAAATGCCTGAGTCTATTTCTGGTGCCTGGGATTAAAGTATTGTTATGCTACCTAATAATTGTTATCTTTTTCCAAGTAATAGGCAGACTCTGCTCTGTAACAAGCACAACTACAGATCCTAATATGACAACCGCAACAGAGGCACCTGCTACAACAACCACAGCTGTCGGTGCATCTCCTGCTCCAACAACCACAGCTGTAGGTGCATCTCTTGCTCCAACAACCACAGACGTAGCTCCTACAACAACAACAATAACTGAGGCTCTTACTACAACAACAACTGAAGCTCCTACAACAACAACCACAGATCCATTTACTACAACAGCTCCTACTACAACAACCACAGCTGCAGCTCCTACTACAACAACCACAGCTGCAGCTGCAGCTCCTACTACGACAACCACAAATCCATTTACTACAACAACAGCTCTTACTACGACAACCACAACTGCAGCTCCTACTACAACAACCACAACTACAGCTCCTACTACGACAACCACAACTGCAGCTCCTACTACGACAACCACAACTGCAGCTCCTACTACGACAACCACAACTGCAGCTCCTACTACAACAACCACAACTACAGCTCCTACTACAACTGCAGCTCCTACTACAACAACCACATCTACAGTTCCTACTACAACAACCACAACTACAGCTCCTACAACCACAACTGCAGCTCCTACTACAACAACCACAACTGCAGCTCCTACTACGACAACCACAGATCCATTTACTACAACAGCTCCTACTACAACAACCACAGCTGCAGCTCCTACTACAACAACCACAGCTGCAGCTCCTACTACAACAACCACAGCTGCAGCTGCAGCTCCTACTACAACAACCACAAATCCATTTACTACAACAACAGCTCCTACTACGACAACCACAACTGCAGCTCCTACTACAACAACCACAGCTGCAGCTCCTACTACGACAACCACAGATCCATTTACTACAACAACAGCTCCTACTACGACAACCACAACTGCAGCTCCTACTACAACAACCACAACTACAGCTCCTACTACGACAACCACAACTACAGCTCCTACTACGACAACCACAACTGCAACTCCTACTACGACAACCACAACTGCAGCTCCTACTACAACAACCACATCTACAGTTCCTACTACAACAACCACAACTACAGTTCCTACTACAACAACCACAACTACAGCTCCTACTACAACAACCACAACTGCAGCTCCTACTACAACAACCACATCTACAGTTCCTACTACAACAACCACAACTACAGATCCTACAACCACAACTGCAGCTCCTACTACAACAACCACAACTGCAGCTCCTACTACGACAACCACAACAGTAGCTCCTACTACAACAACCACAACTACAGCTCCTACTACAACAACCACAACAGTAGCTCATACTACAACAGCCACAACTGCAGCTCCTACTACAACAACCACAACAGTAGCTCCTACGACAACAACCACAAGTACAGCTCCTACTACAACAACCACAACAGTAGCTCCTACTACAACAACCACAACTACAGCTCCTACTACAACAACCACAACAGTAGCTCCTACTACAACAACCACAGCTGCAGCTGCTACTACAACAACCACAACTACAGCTCCTACTACTACAACAACCATAGCTGCAGCTGCTACTACAACAACCACAACTGCAGCTCCTACTACAACAACCACAGCTGCAGCTCCTACTACTACAACAACCATAGCTGCAGCTGCTACTACAACAACCACAACAGTAGCTCCTACTACAACAACCACAACTGCAGCTCCTACTACAACAACCACAACAGTAGCTCCTACCACAACAACCACAGCTGCAGCTCCTACTACAACAACCACAACTACAGCTCCTACTACAACAACAATAACTGAGGCTCCATCTACAACTGAAGCTTCTACTACAACAACCACAGGTCTAATTCCGACAACAACAGTTCCTACTACAACAACCACAACTACAGTTCCTACTACAATAACCACAACTACAGCTCCTACTAGAACAACCACAACTACAGCTCCTACTACAACAACCACAGATCCAAATCCGACAACAACAGTTCCTACTACAACAACCACAACTACAGCTTCTACTACAACAACAATAACAGGAGCAGCAGCTCTTACTACAACCACAGTTCCTACTACAACTACAACTGCAGCTCCTACTACAACAACCACAGATCCAATTACAACAACCACAGCTGCAGCTCCTCCTACTACAACAACCACAGCTGCAGCTGCTACTACAACAACCACAACTACAGCTCCTACTACAACAACCAAAACAGTAGCTCCTACTACAACAACCACAACTACAGCTCCTACTACAACAACCACAACAGTAGCTCCTACCACAACAACCACAGCTGCAGCTCCTACTACAACAACCACAGCTGCAGCTGCAACAACCACAACTACAGCTCCTACTACAACAACAATAACTGAGGCTCCATCTACAACTACAGCTCCTACTACAACAACCACAGATCCAAATCCGACAACAACAGTTCTGACTACAACAACCACAACTACAGCTTCTACTACAACAACAATAACAGGAGCAGCAGCTCTTACTACAACCACAGTTCCTACTACAACTACAGCTCCTACTACAACAACCACAGATCCAATTACGACAACAACAGCTCCTGCTAAGTTAACAGCAGCTGTAGCTCTAATCACAACAGCTCCTACTATGACAACCACTGCTCCTAATAAAACAACCACATCTCCTAATAAAACAACCACATCTCCTACTACAACAACTGCAGCTCCTAATACAACAACTGCAGCTCTTAATACAACAACTACAGCTCCTACTACAACACCTACAGCTCCTACTACAACAACTACAGCTCCTAATACAACAACTGCTGTTCTTACTACAACAATTACAGCTCCTAATACAACAACTACAGCTCCTAATACAACAACTGCAACTCCTAATACAACAACTGCAGCTCTTAATACAACAATTGCAGCTCCTAATACAACTGCAGCTCCTACTACAACAACTGCAGCTCCTAATACAACAACTGCAACTCTTACTACAACAACTACAGCTCCTAATACAACAACCACTACTGAGCTACCAGACACTACACAAATGAGCACTATAACTCCACCTGCAGGACAGTACACCATGCATAGTAGGTCTGGTAAGTCTGATTTACTTTACTTAATATCTAATGAAATTGGTAATAGTGGTCAACCCTGTCAAGTCTCCTTTTTTTCTTACCGTCTGTCTGTCTGTCTGTCTGTCTGTCTGTCTGTCTGTCTGTCTGTCTGTCTGTCTGTGTCTGTCTGTCTGTCTGTCTGTCTGTCTGTCTGTCTTTCTTTCTTTCTTAATGCTTGTTCGTATTACTGACTCATTGTGTCTCTACAGGATATAAGTTGGTACTGAGGGTGAAATTTACCATGACAACAGACCTTACCGAATCTGAAATCTTGAAGCAGGTGAGAGTCACTGTCAAACGTATCATATAATAATGAATTATTATTAATCTCCAAAAATGATTATAGAATGAGGAATAACCTCACTCAAAGGGATTTCAGTGTAAGGTTGCTTTAACAAATAAGGATACTGAGTAAAGATGGAAAGTGAAGCGAATAAGTGGAAAGGAGTTTGAAGAGGATAGGAATGTAGCGTTTACACATTTACTAAATGATGTAACCCCTTTGTTTATTCCAGCTTCAGTGGGAACTGATCAGACAAGGGATGCCAGAGACCTTTACACTGCATATGAGAATCATTTCAGGACAGAATAGAAGAAGAGTTATACACTTTAATGACGATGGCCCGTTGGTGGAGGATTATGAACCCCATGTCATATCACTTAATCCGGCATAGCAAAGACACGACAACAGATACCTTACAATAGATTACCCCCAAGATTACACTCTTAACCCATGTCCTGCCGTAACTGGACCTAATGTATTAGGCAACTAAATATCTATAGTACCTTCAGAAAGTTCACACTTCTTGACTTGTCTCACATTTTATGTTACAAAGTGTCATTAAAAACGATTGAATTGTATTGTTTTGTAAACGATCTACACAAAATACTCTGTAATGTGGAGAGAGAAAAAGTGGAAGTGGACATTATTTTTGAACATTTGTAAATTAAATATGATGTATTAATCAACAGTCAGTTGCTATGTTCTCATAGTGAAAGTCATCTAACTCAGAAACTTCAATGACCCAAACACTTGTAACTGAACTCAAGGCCACTGATATTTTTTTTGTTGGTATTATATACTAGGCTAAATCATTTGGAAAATGAGAGAGTTAACAGACTAAGGCAGGGTATAGGCTAACGGAAAACAACACGGTCATTGAGGTGAGAATCACCACAGGTCAACATCATACATGAACTTCTGTACTTGAACTCAACAAACACAACAGTACACACATTCAGACTTTTGAGGATGAGATGGTCTTATCAACTGAGAGGGAAAATATAACAGAATCCACCAAAACTGCACCAAAATTATAGGTTCATCCAAGGCCACATTTTTATTTTGAATTATTTTTTCAATCATTTTTATCCAGTTGGATAAACACTCCAAACAGCCTACCCGATCTCTCTGAGGAGTCTGCATGGTCCTAAAGCAATTGTTTTGAATAACATTCCAATGATAAAACTGGTGGGGGCAAAAATGCAATTTCAGAATGTGGGGGGGCAAATGTCCATCCCGAGTGAAAGTTGCACCCCTGGTTTCATCCACTAGGAGTCGCCATTCCCTAGGCTATCAGTTCGCATCCAAATGTGGACAATGCAGCAACAGTATTAATCAGGATATGTAATTAAGACTAACAGAAATACAATAATCAGTTACTGGCACGGCATCACGCAAAAGGGAAATTCAATGCAAAAATGTATTTATGTAAATTCGAGTGTCGTCTGGTTTAGTTGAGGGTCCGTTATGACGCATTGGTACAAAGGGGAAAGGGTCGGTCAGGGGTCCTGGTGTTGGAGCTTTTGGTCAAAGGCCTTCGTCAGAGCTCAAGCATAGGGTGTCTTTCTCTCTAAGTTTGTTAGGGTACTCTGTTTTAATATAATGTTGATGTGGGTCCCCTTTAGGGAGCGATGAAGACTCAGTGGTTTGTTGTGAGTAAACAGACATGTGGGTTCAGCGGAGTTCCTCTTTGGTGATTGTTCTGTCTGAGTTGAATAAAGCTTTGTCGATCTGTGTTTTGGTTTCTAATGAGATGGATAATCAAACCTTCCAGGTACCGTCACTAACGGGACTGCAAATCTTGGCCCGGAGAGTGGGATCTCATGAACATACACTACATGATCAAAAGTATGTGGACGCCTGCTCGTCAAACATCTCATTCCAAAATCTTAATATGGAGTTGGTCCCCCTTTTGCTGCTTTAACAGCCTCCACTCTAATGGAAAAGCTTTCCACTACATGTTGGAACATTTCTGCGGGGACTTGTTTCCATTAAGCTAAAAGAGCACTGATGTTGGGCGATTAGGCCTGGCTCGCAGAAGGCATTCCAATTCATCCAAAAGGTTTTCGATGGGGTTGAGGTCAGGGCTGTGTGCAGGCCAGTCAGGTTTATCCACACCGATCTCAACAAACCATTTCTGTATGGACCTCGCTTTGTACACGGGGGCATTGTCATGCTAAAACAGGAAAGGGCTTTCCCCAAGCTGTTGCCACAAATTTGGAAGCACAGAATTGTCTAGAATGTCATTGTATGCTGTAGCGTTAAGATTTCTCTTCACTGGAACTAAGGGGCCTAGCCCGAACCATGAAAAATAGCCACCGGACCATTATTTCTCCCCCTCCAAACTTTACAGTTGAAACTATGCATGTGGGAAGGTAGTGTTCTCCTGGCATCCGGCAGACCCAGACTTGCCATCAGACTGTCAGATGGTGAAGCGTGATTCATCACTCCAGAAAATGTGTTTCCACTCCTTCAGCGTTCAATGGCGGCAAGCTTTACACCACTCAAGCCGGTGTTTGGCATTGCGAATGGTGATCTTAGGCTTGTTTGCAGCTGCTCAGCCATGGAAACCCAAATGCACATGCATTTGCAATATGATTCAATAGTGAAAAAAACATCACCAAATGGACATTCTGAAATCAACGCAACGAGCGATGGAAAGGAACAACTATCACTGCCCGGCCATCCTGTGTTCATCAGGCCAGTCAATTTTGCATTTCTGCATTTTGAGCATGTCAAACTCGTGATGGTACATGGCAAATGGACATAACATCCTGATTTGGCATTTTCAAATCTTTCATATTGCATTTGGACATTAATTATGTCATTTGGCCAAAAAAAAGTGACTTTTGACTTTGACTTTTGACTTCCTATAAAATCATATTGCAAATGGACAAAAGATATGCCTTATGCACAAGTTTAAAAAAAATTATGGTAATAAAAGTTGACAAAAGTATAGTTTGAGCAAAGTATAGTTTGATTTTTGAGCATGCCAAATTCGTGATGGTAAATGCCCATTGAAACATATTGCAAATGCACGTGCATTTGCAACATGATTCAACAGTGAAAAAAACATCACCAAATGGACATGATGAAATCAACACAACGAGCGATGGAGAGGAACCACTATCACTGCCCGGCCATCCTGAGTTCATCAGGCCAGTCAATTTTGCATTTCTACAGTATTTTTGAGCATGTCAAATTTGTGATGGTACATGGCAAATGGACATAACATCCTGATTTGGCATTTTCAAATCTTTCATATTGCATTTGGACATTTCTTATGGCATTTGGCCCCAAAAAAGTTACTTTTGACTTTGACTTTTGACTTCCTATGAAGTGATTGGTTGTGTAGTTGTTGGTAGGTCAGGGTTTGTTGTGTAGTTGTGATTTCAGTAGTTGCAGTTGTAGTTGTTGTGGCTGTTGTTGTGGGAGAAGCTGTGGTTGTTGTAGGGGTCGATGTGGTTGTTGTAATAGCAGCTATAGATGTTGTTGGTGTTGCTGCGATTGTTCTGGAGCTGGCAGTGGTTGTTCTGGGGAAACCTGAGGTTGTTGTTGTTGCAGCAGGGGATGTTGTTGTTGCAGCAGTGGATGTTGTGGGAGCGGCTGTGGTTGTTGTGAGAGCAAATGTGATTGTTGTGAGAGCAGCTGTGGTTGACGTAGCCACAGTTTTTGTTGTCATATTAGCAGCTGTACTTGTTGTCAGGGAAGATGTGTTTGTTATGGATGCAGCTGTGGTTGTTGTGGCTGTAGCTGTGCTTGTTGTGGGAGCAGCTATAGTTCTGGTAGAAGCTGTGGTTGTTGTGGGGAAAAGGGGGAGGTGTTGCTAACATTTACGACAGTAAATTTCAATTTACCAAGCCTGATAAAGGACTGCGTTTTTGTCTTTTGAGCTTCTAGTTATGTAATATATGCAGTTTACTCAATCACTTTGTATACCTACTGTTTACAGGCTTCCCAGGCCGTATACAGCATTCCTCACTGATTTCCTTGAATTCCTATCAGACCTTGTAGTCATGGCAGGTAACATTCACAGTTTTGGTGACTTCAATATTCACATGGAGAATTTCACAGGCCCGCTCCAAAACTCATTCGGAGGCATTATCGAACATGTCCAACATATCCAACATGTCTCCTGATCTACACACATATATTGTGTATCTAAAGGTTTTTCCTCATAATCCTGGACTGTCGCATCACCATTTTATTACGTTTGGAATCACAATAAATAATCTGCTCAGACCCCAACCAAGGATTACCAAAAGCTGCGCTATAAATTCTCGGACAACAGAAAGATTCCTAGATGACCAGACTCCCTCTATGTACCGAAGGACGTAGGAGTACAAAAATCAGTTAACCAAATACCCTAGATGCAATCACACCTCTAAAAACATAAAACATTTGTCACAAGAAATTAGCTCCCTGATACAAAGAAAAAACCTGAGCCTTGAAGCAAACTTCCAGAAAATTGGAACGGAAATGGTGCTCTACCAAACTGGAAGTCTTCCGACTAGCTTGGAAAGACAGTACCCTGCAAATTCTAAGAGCCCTCACTGCTGCTCGATAAGCCTACTTTTCCAACCTAATTGAGAATAAAACAATCCAAAATGTATATTTGATACTGTCGCAAAGCTAACTAAAAAGCAGCATTCCCCAAGAGAAGATGGTCTTCACTTCAGCAGTGATGAACTAAACTACTGAAATAGCTACTTCCTGTGCCTGCCCCTCCTATGTTAAACGTAATAAACATCTCCATATCCTCGGGAAGTGTACCAATCTCACTAAAAGTGGCAGTAATAAATCCTCTCCTGAAATAGCCTGAAATAGCCAAACCTTGACACGGAACATTAAAAATATAACGATTGGCCTATATCGAATCTCCCATTCCTCTCAATAAATACATTTAAACATTTCCTGTACTTACAGCCAGGGCTCTAAAAAATACATAAAAAAATTGGTAGCACTGGTGCTCCTAACTTAGAAAAGTTTATTTTTTAAAAATGTTTTGAAATACAGCCTACATTGGGGCAATATGAATCCTACTTACCTTTGAGGCCCATCTCCTGAAGACGATATCACTTTTAGTTTATTTTTGTGCCCCCAAATGTTTACATATCAGACTGGTAAAGTTGCCAGGTTGTTAGTAGGGCTGTACGATATTTTGAAATATTGCATGAGGCCTTTTAGCTGCTGTTGATTGTTGGGGCGGCAGGTAGACTACTAGTTTGCGCGTTGGGCCAGCAGCCGAAAGGTTGCTAGATCAAATCCCTGAGCTGACAAGGTAAAAATCTGTCTCTCTACCCCTGAGCAAGGAAGGCAGTTAACCCACTGTTCCTGGGCTGTCATTGAAAATAAGAATTTGTTCTTAAAAGACGTGCCTAAATATAAAATTGACAACCACAACTCAATAATCAGCTGTTTGATATTTGCCCTGCAGGCTGCCTAATTACAGGCTGCCTAATTACAGGCTGCCTAATTGCAGGCTGCCTAATTGCAGGCTGCCTAATTGCAGGCTGCCTAATTGCAGGCTTCCTGAATGCGTAACAGATCCACAGCAATATTTTTAACAAAGCTATTGATTCTCTTGCTAAATTATGCTTTCTGGTGTAGTATTTTCAATGATTTATTTTATTAATAGTATTTAGTATAATAAGTAATTATAGAATTTGGAGTACCTCTAGCACCCCTTCCGTGTGCTGTGCTCTCCCTGTGGCCCAAAGAAATCAAGACTTCTTATTATTATTTTCCCAGCCAGAGATACATTTTAACAAGATATACAGATGGAGATTTAGTTCAACAAATTCATATTGATGGATTATCAGACAAGTCACAGGCTTTTGGTTGGGAGTAGCCCAGAATAGTGAAGTGCAAAATAATCCACTGGGTCTAGGCTATGCATTAAATGGCCTCAAAATGTTCTGATCAATTCTGCTAATAGATGAGCAACTAGACTAATGACGATGAACGCAACAGAGATTCAGTGAAAACAAAAATCTGACATTGATTGATTTATCAAGACAAGTCCCCCCCCATGCTTGTCTCAAAACAGCACAATAACGCAGTCCCAATCAAAACCGTGCTGAAATTGGCATCTAACATTAGTTGACCACACACAGCAAAATTAGCTTTGAGATTATTTTAATGGTTGAATTACTTTTGGAGTTTCACATAACCACGGCTCTATGAAACAAAGCACCACACTAAGTTAAGAGGCCTACAAAAAATGTTTACACGATGGAAGCAGCGCAAAAAAATCTGTGCTGACCCAAAATCATTCTGGACTAAAGCCCCGAAAGCCCGGTCCTGGTAACGTCCCAGCTCTCAGCCAAAGCACCATAGAGTGCTTACAAGGTAAGGAAACTAATGTCTAAATCCATTAATTTGCTGAACTGTACTATTATGTTAGAGTTACTACCTTTAAAGGCCCAGTAAAGCAGTGGCTTGTATTCATGGATGCCAAGGGAAGCTAGTCTTCTCCCCCAAAATTAATCCCATCCTTCAGCTACCCTCAACCCCTCCCATCTATTTTTTATTTTACCTTTATTTAACAAGGCAAGTCAGTTAAGAACAAGTTCTTATTTACAATGACGGCCTAGGAACCGTAGGTTAACTTACTTACTTACTTAACTTTGTTCAGGGGCAGAATGACAGATTTTTACCATGTCAGCTCGGGGATTCAATCTTGCAACCTTTCGGTTACTAGTCCAACGCTTTAACCACTAGGCTACCTGCAACCCCTCTAGCTCTGAAGACCATCTATTTAACATGCAATGCATTCGGCAAGTATTCAGACCCACTTTTTCTTACGTCACAGCCTTATTCCAAATGCCTCATCAATCTACACACAATGCCCCATAATGACAAAACAAAAACAGGTTTTGGACATTTTAGCAGTAAGGTAAAAATGTAAAAAAATAAAAATAAAATGTACATTGTTTTTGTAAACTTCAAAAGCTCTTGAAATTCTAAATTAAATAGTAACAGACCTTCTTAAAACAATTCCATAGAGCTTAGTAGAACAACACCCCTACCCCCCTCCATTTTTTTGGTGAGAAATTACATTGGACACAAAAAAACATGTATAAATTAATTATAGAGTATAAATAGAGCACATTTTATCAAATCAATTGCATTGGTTAGCAGATGTTAATGCGTGTGTAGCGAAATGCTTGTGCTTCTAGTTCCGACAATGCAGTAATATCTAACAAGCAATCTAACAATTTCACAACAACTACCTTACACACACAAATGTAAAAGGATGAATAAGAGTATGTACATATAAATATATGGATGAGATATGGTGTTGCAGCATAGGCAAGATGCAGTAAATGGTATAGAATACAGTAATACATATGAGATGAGTAATGTAGGATATGTAGACATTATTGAAGTGGCGTTATTTGTGTGACTAGTGATACATTTATTAAGTCCATTTATTAAAGTGGCCAGCGATTTGAGTCTATGCTGGCAGTAGCCTCTATGTTAGTGATGACGAGACTGCCCACAGGGAGGAAGTGAGGGCCCTCGGAGTGTGGTGTCAGGAAAATAACCTCTCAATCAAATAACAGTTCAACCATTGAAATGTTCTGGGGGCCATTTTGAGACCAGGTACTGCTGGAATGTCTACCAATGGCATGTCCATCTTTTTGTAAGAAATTACACTGGTCACTCAAAACATGTATAAAATATTTATAAAGTATAAATACCCCAAACTTTCGATGAGGCCACGCAAAAATACTTATCTAATGATTAGTAAATGGTTTATAAGGACCTATTTTAAATGTTGTATGAATCCTTATTTAAATACTTTAAAAGTTGTTAATAAATGTGTGAATAACTAGGCTACTAACAATTACAAATGTGGGAGTAATGATTAATAAATGAGGAGTAAACAATTTACTATCCAATTAGAAATGCTTTATTACGTAGAGTTATAATGAAGTGCTACCAAATTATTTAATTTATGAAGTTTTTCTGAGTGAGATTTTTCAATCAATAAAGTAGGCCTACCTGTAAGTGACAGTGTTCACTATTCCATATATTTACATTCTGTAAAATAGTGCATGTACAGTCGATGTATAATGATTTAAAGAATAATAGAAAATGTCGTACCAAAATGGTTGCTGCTTGTCTTCTTAAGTGTTCATGCTTCTATGAGCTCCTCGTCAAATGATCTATGTCTCTTTTCGCTTTTCTTTTGTTTCTCTGTCAGGATGTGTCCCAAATGGCACTGTATTAGGGTGCCATTTGGAATGCACACTCAGCAGGTATAACAACTATGTAGTTCAACAGTAAGTAAGCTCCATAAGTTATGCTCCCTGTTTGTGCCACATTAAGTCCTGTGGCAGTGGATGCAAATGGGGAAAAATATCCAAAATATATTCAAAACGGCAACACTTTGTCCTTATTGGTGTTTAGATAGGCACTTCTGATATTTGCAGTATTTCCCAGGACTCTCTGGATAAATATTAGCTAGTACAGGTATTGATAATTGATATATTGTGGGTAAAATAGGAATCCCTGTAAGAATCGTTCTACCCCTGAACAAGGCAGCCTGTTCCAAGGCTGTCATTGAAAATAAGACTTCTGTTCTTAACTGACTTGCCTAGAAAAATAAATAAAATGACAATTCCTGTTGTACTGCACTATTTTCATTACCAATGAAGTGATGCAGCTATAGGCCCCAGTAGGTGTGAACTTCAGGTCACTTTAGAAAGAAGTGTATGTTAAACAGCCATATACAGATAACACTGTACTGAGATTTCAAGCCTAAGATTTTTGCATGTCATTCTCCGATAACACACTCACAAAAACATAACATTTTGGAATGCTACCATCCAGGATGTAATTTTGTAATTTCACCTCAGAAACCCTTCAGGGCTTTGGCTCTGTTCCTTACCAGGCGTTTCCTTGTAGTTGTTTAGTCACTGATTGCATCCCAAATCACACCCTATTACCTACAGTGCATTTGGAAAGTATTCAAACCCTTGGCATTCTCCACATTTTGTTACGTTACAGACTTATTCTAAAACTGCTTGAATCAATCTACATACAATACCCCATAATTACAAAGCGAAAATAGTTTTTTAGATATTTTTGGCAAATTTATTAAAAATAAAAAACAGAAATACCTTATTTACATAAGTATTCAGACCCTTTGCTAAGGGAACTGAAATTGAGCTCAGTTGTATTCTGTTTCCATTTCTCATCCTTGATGTTTTTACAACTTGATTGGACATGATTTGGAAAGGCACACACTGCTCTATATAAGGACCCACAGTTGACAGTACATGTTAGAGCAAAAACCAAGCAAGGAGGTTGAAGGAATTGTCTGTAGAGCTCCCAGACAGGATTGTGTCGAGGCACAGATCATGGGAAGGGTACCAAAAGGCCTCTTTGAAGGTCCCCAAGAACATAATGGCCTCCATCATTCTTAAATGGAAAAAGGTTGGAACCACCAAGACTCTTCCTAGAGCAGGCTGCCTGGACCAACTGAGCAATTAGGGGAGAAGGGCCTTGGTCAGGGAGGTAGCCAAGAACCTGATGGTCACTCTGACATAGATCCAGAGTCTCTGTGGGGATGGGAGAACCTTGCAGAAGGACAACCATCTCTGCAGCACTCCATCAATCAGGCCTTTATGGTAGAGTGGCCAGACGGACGCCACTCCTCAGTAAAAGGCAGTAAAAGGCCTGCTTAGAGTTTGCCAAAAAGCACCTAAAGGACTCTCAGACCATGAGAAACAAGATTCTCTGGTCTGATGAAACCAAGATTGGGAATGTTTTTAAGCGGCAGGTACTGGATCGAGGAACGGAGCAAAGTACAGAGATGAAAACCTGCTACAGAGCGCTCAGGACCACAGACAGGAGTGGCTTCGGGATGAGTCTCTGACTCAGCCAGAGCCCCAACTTGAACCCGAACAAACATATCTAAAGAGACCTGAAAATAGCTGTTTTTTTTTAAATGAAATGGCAAAAAATTCTAAAAACCAATTTTTTGCTTTGTCATCATGGGGTATTGTGTGTAGATTGATGAGGGAATTTAAAAAAAAAATCATTTTTAGAATAAGGCTGTAACGTAATCAAATGTGGAAAAAGTAAAGAGGTACAGAAATACAGTTGAAGTCGGACGTTTACATACACTTAGGTTGAAGTTATTAAAACTTGTTTTTCAGTCTCTCCACAAATTTCTTGTTCACAAACTATGGTTTTGGCAAGTCGGTTAGGACATCTACTTTGTGCATGACACAAGTAATTTTTCCAACAATTGTTTACAGACAGATTATTTCATTTATAATTCACTGCATTACAATTCCAATACGTCAGAAGTTTACATACACATATAAGTTGACTGTGCCTATAAACAGTTTGGGAAATTCCAGAAGATTATGACATGGCTTTAGAAGCTTCTGATTGGCTAATTGACCTAATTTGAGTCAATTGAAGGTGTACCTGTGGATGTATTTCAAGGCCTACCTTCAAACTCAGTGCCTCATTGCTTGACGTGATGGGAAAATCAAAAGAAATCAGCCAAGACCTCAGAAAAAAATTATAGACCTCCACAAGTCTGGTTTATCCTTGGGAGCAATTTCCAAACGCCTGAAGGTACCACATTCATCTGTACAAACAATAGTACGCAAGTATAAACAGCATGGGCGCACGCAGCCGTCATACTGCTCAGAAAGGAACGTGCTGTGGTGTGAAAAGTGCAAATCAATCACAGATCAACAGCAAAGGACCTTGTGAAGATGCTGGAGGAAACCGGTACAAAAGTATCTATATCCACAGTAAAACTAGTCCTATATCGACATAACCTGAAAGGCCCGCTCAACAAGGAAGAAGCCAATGCTCCAAAACCGCCATAAAAAAGCATTGTCATGCTGAAACAGAAACAGGCCTTCCCTAAACTGTTGCCACAGAAGCACAGAATCATCTTGAATGTCATTGTATGCTCTAGCGTTAAGTTTTCCTTCCACTGGAACTATGGGGCATAGCCCAAACCATGAAAAACAGACCCAGACCATTATTCCTCCTCCACCAAACTTTACAGTTGGCACTATGCATTGGGGCAGGTAGCGTTCTCTTGACATCCACCAAACCCAGATTCGTCCGTCGGACTGCCAGATGGTGAAGCGTGATTCATCACTTCAGAGAACGTGTTTCCACTGCTCCAGAGTCCAATGAAGGCATGTTTTACACCACTCCAGCCGACGCTTGGCATTGCGCAGGTGATCTTAGAATAGTGTGCGGCTGCTCGTCCATGGAAACCCATTTCATGAAGCACAGAAATGGGCATCGTTTTCATCAAGCCAGCTTCTTTCGATGATGCTACCAATTCCAGGGTTAGGACCGTAACCATGACATGAAAATGAGCCGGAGCTGAGATCACAAAACCTAAGGTATTTAGGTTTCAGTTCATTTTCTTTAAAGAAAATGTATATAGCCTATTAATGTGTAGGCATAGTGTGTAATAAAATAGATAATCAAATAAAGGTTAAATAAAAATGGTGTACTAAAAATGTGAATGTGTTTTTGCAGAGTATACAACCATGGGGACTATTTTGCTCAATGGCCCTTAACCGTTTCCCATGCATTGTCAATGTGGTTCGTAAACCAACCTGAGTGTAATATAATTCTGGCCACATGTTGACTCGGTGGCGAATAGCCTTGTCACTACTATTTGGTTGATATAGGGTGCAGTAGATTACAGTACAACATTACTAAATGATAACAACGTAGCCTTGTGACCAGCTAGTAGTTGGTTGATGGGGTAGGGTACAGTATACAGCAACAATAGCCTTCCAACTGTTTTGTTATTCGTTGGGTACCTTGACAAAATGATGTTATTTTTGACTTGGTCAAATAAGATAATGGTTGTGTGCACAATCACTGGTTATAAGTGTGTGGTTTGGTGGCAGATTTTCTAAAGAAAATAGACATATAACAGTATATCATCAGCAATTCTCAGTCAGATGAGATACACGGCGAACCCATATTGAATTTCATTCATTCAGAAATGTGGACACTAATTATTGCTAATATTCCGTTTCTCTAGGCCACCCAATCACAAACCTGAAGCCCCATGTCCCCAGCAGGAAAGACCAGAAAAAAAGTGTTGGCTTAAGTTACAACTTCCTATTGAGGAAATGTAAGGCAACTTAATGTCATATTTAGAGTTACTGACATGAATAGAAGCATATATAAGCAATCTATCAAATGTATTTTATAAAGCCCCTTTTACATCAGCAGTTGTCAAAGTGCTTATACAGGTACCCGGCCTAAAATCCCAAAGAGCAAGCAGTGCAGACGTAGAAGCACAGTGGCTAGGAAAAACTCCCTAGAAAGGCAGAAAGGGGTGGCCAGTCCTCTTCTGGCTGTGCTGGTGGATATTATTAAAGAGTACAGCCATTTAGCCAGATTATTCTTCAAGATGTTTAAACATTCATAGATAACCAGCGGTGTCAAATAAAGAGGGTGCAATAGTTCAGCACCTCAGGAGTAAATGCCAGTTGGCTCTTCATAGCTGAGCGTTTAGAGGTTGAGACAGTAGGTCCGGTAGAGACAGGATCAAACAGCGGGTCTGGGACAAGGTATTACCTCTGGTGAGCCTTGAGCAGGTCAGGGTTCCATAGCTGCAGACAGAAACAGCAGAGCCTGGATCAGCAGCACGACTAGGTGGACTGGAGACAGGGACAGCCAGAAGTCGTCAGGCCAGGAGGTCCTGAGGCATGGTCCTAGAGCTCATGTCCTGCATCCTTTATTTAACTTGAGTGTAGACTAAGCCATAGAGGTTTGTAACTTCACATGATTTCGTCTACTTGTCAATCCAGACCTGAATATTTGATCTCCTTTTTGCTGTACACTGTTAGTCATTTTTCCCAAAGCTAATCACTGAATGGCCTACTACAAAGATGTGGTCAGGTTGACACTTCTAAGTCATAATAACACAGAACACACACATATCAGATTGCAAGTACAATGGGGAAAATTAAAATTAAGTCTGCTGTGTGGGTTGCCAAACATAAATAATTTGTTGTATTGTACCTTTATTTAACTAGGCAAGTCAGTTAAGAACAAATTCTTATTTTCAATGACGACCTAGGAATAGTGGGTTAATTGCCTGTTCAGGGGCAGAACAACAGATTTGTACCTTGTCAGCTCTGGGATTTGGTTACTAGTCCAACGCTCTAACCACTAGGCTACCCTGCCACCCCATGGATCCCCATTAGCTGCTGCCAAGACAGCAGTTACTCTTCTTCAGGTCCAGCGAAATTACGTCAGTTATACAATTTTAAAAACATTACAATACATTCACAACACATTAAGTGCGTATCCTCAAGCCACGACTCTACTACCACAAATCTAAAACACAAAATATTGTGTACGTGTGTGTACAGTGCGTATGTTATCGTGTGTGTATATACATGTCTCTTCACAGTCCCCGCTGTTCCATAAGGTGTATTTTTATCTGGTTTTTAAATCTAATTTTACTGCTTGCATGAGTTACTTGATGTGGAATATAGTTCCATAGAGCCAGTCATGGCAGCACCTTCCTGCATTTGTCAGCAGCTCTTCGCAATGCTTGAAGCAATGCGCTGTTTATGACTTCAAGCCTATCAACTCCCAAGATTAGGCTGGCAATAATAAAGTACCTATAAGAATATCCAATAGTCAAAGGTATATAGATATACAAATGCTATAGAGAGAATTAGTCCTATAATAACTACAACCTAAATCTTCTTAACTGAGACTATTGAAGACTTATGTTAAAAGGAACCACCAGCTTTCATATGTTCTCATGTTCTGAGCAAGGAACTTAAACGTTATCTTTTTTACATGGCACATATTGCACTTTTACTTTCTTCTCCAACACTGTGTTTTTGCATTATTTAAACCAAATTGAACATGTTTCATTATTTATTTGAGAGTAAGTTGATTTTTATTTATGTATTATATTAAAAAAGGGTTCATTCATTATTGTTGTAATTGTCATTATTACAAATATATATATTAGTCAGTATCAGCTTTTTTGGTTCTCCAATAATTGGTATCGGCGTTGAAAAATCATAATCTGTCGACCTCTACCTCAGACACCGCCAAAACATCAGCTATGCGGGTGTCAGCTATCACCGCACTTGATCTGTTTGAATCCAGGCCTTACACTCCATTGTCTTTTTAGTTGTATGATTATTGTCAGTTAAGAAAATTGTGCCTCTTTTAGATCTGCCACCCCCAGCAGTTCAGCTGCAGTCACGGCATTCCCCTGCTCTGGTATTTAATCTACCGGCTGCACCAGTTCCTACTACACTGGCCGTGAAGGGAGAAACTTTAGAGGATTCCCAGATGGATACAGGTCATTCAGAATTATATTACATATGCTCACTCACACCAACAGATGTACACACAGACCTGTTGTTGATAAGTATACTTACTGTCACTTTGTGCATCTCTCTTTCAGATCTGCCATGCACTCCACCACTGCCTGACAGCCTCAGCCAGAAGTGCATACACTGGGCCTATCAAGACTGACAAAGCAGAGATGGGTGGCTGACAAGGAAAAATAAAATGAAACATGCGCGCACACACACACCATCCACAATGTAAATCAGTTGTAATAACTTGTTTATTTTATTTGAGGAAAATATCTGCAATAAAGTACATTCACACTTAAAGCAATGTCTTACTAGTCCAACACTCTAAGCACTAGGCTACCTGCCGCCCATATTCCCTATGAGCCCTAGTCAAAGTAGTGCACTATATAGGGAATAGGGTGCCATTTGGGATGCCAGCTGACACAGATAAAATCAAAAGAGAAACGCATGCATATCATTTGGAGGAGCTCACAGAAGCCTGAACACTTAAGACAAGCAGCAACCATTTTGGTAAGACATTTTCTATTATTCTATAAAATACTATACATTAAAAGTAAATGCACTTGCACATTTACAGAATGTAAATGTACGGAATAGTGAACACTGTCACTTACAGGTACTGTAGGCCTACTATATTGATAGAAAAATCACTCTCAGAAAAAACCCTTACAGTTTAGGCTAACTTTTGTGTAGAGACTTAACATGATTCAAGTTGTATCATTGATTAGTATTTCAATGTATATTTTAAATGAATAATTGTTTAATTGATTTAGAATTTGATTCATATTTTTCTCCCATGTATTAGGGAATACCAATACAACCATGGAACTTTGGCTGTTACTCATAATGTTTTCAGGTTAGTATCTATCTCCTGTTTAGTTATTGTTGTAAAAATATATTCAATGTGAAGCTTAAGCAGTAATCTGACTCACCACCTGAATTCGGTCCTATGCATCAAATTTGAAATTGTATTTTTTTTACATTGGATAAAAGTAGAGACTCAGACCTATAAAACGTTGTATCATACACTGCACAGTTGATGAGCAATGGGAAAGCATTCCTGATTTGAATGTTGATAAACTTGTAACCCCACCTTTAAGAAAATGTAGTACACCTACTGGAGAGCTCTTCTTTGTCTACACCCAGCATCATTCACACACTCTCAAGCCTTAGCCCCACCCATCTCTTTAAGGATTCACAGTGCAGTAAACTAGACGAGAAAGATAGCTAACAGTACACTTTAACTTGCAATGAAAAATTACTTTCTGACCAAATTAGAAACTTATACAATCTGGTAATGTAATTAGACTATTAGCCGTATACATGGATGAACAATGTCATGGTTGCCCTTAGTTAGAAAATGTGATCAGAAGACAAGTTTTATACAACATCCTTCTGTGTTCCCATTTGGACTCTCAGCATTTGGCAATCATCTCTCTGCTTCCACTGATTTCATAAATTCGCTCAACTTCTTCCGTGACAACGACACAGTTTCTTCCCCACCACTGTCATCAGAAGACAATAATGTCTGGTTCAATGAAAATGTTTTGACCTAAGGCAGGAATTTCCTCATTGTCTGATTCATTTTCAGAATCAGAGAGATTCAGCATGGCATGGTCATCCTCCAGAAAGTAGTCCAGCAAAGCATTTTCAGTTCTTCATGATACTGTATCTTTTTTTTTTAAGTAGCCGTAGAAATTACTATCCACACATACTGAGCAGGTCATGTTATAGATAGAAGCATGCTACATGGCAGACCAATCCAAACTCATCTCTCAGCATGTCCAGCCCATCCATTATCTCAGCCAATTATTGCTAGTGGGAATGTGCCCGTAATTTACTAAGCTGGTAATTTACATGTTTTATTCGTATTTAAAGATGCCATATACATTAATAATTATTGCACATGAAAGAACACGTTCCAGAAGGCATTTCTCCCACAAAAAATGTGATAATAATAAAAAAACACATTTAAATGCCTCTCCTATGAAGTAGTGACAAGCGACATAAGCCCAGCTTCTTGAAGCGAGTCAAAAAAGGAATGGATATATGGAATTTCAGGCAAATGCCAGATGGGCTGGTCCATCTTCAGGCCTTGAGGGACCTTGAGGGAAAAACATGGGCTGACGTTTTGGAAATGCCCATTTCTGATGCCTAGGATTAAGGTATTGTCATATTTATTAATAATTGTAATATTTAGTATTTTTTTCCAGAAATATGCAGCCTTTGCTCTGCAACAAGCACAACCTTAGAGCCTAATATGACAATAACAACCGAGGCTCCTACTACGACAACCGCGGCTGCTACCACGACAACCGAGGCTACTACCACGACGACCGCAGCTCCTACCACAACAACCGAGGCTGCTACCACGTCAAGCGCAGCTCCTACTACGAGAAACGCAGCTCTTACTACAACAACTGCAGCTCCTACTACGACAACCGCAGCTTCTACAACCGCAGCTCCTATTTTGACAACCGCAGCTTCTACAACCGCAGCTCCTACTACGACACCCGCAGCTCCTACAACCACAGCTCCTACTACGACAACCGCGGCTCCTACTACGACATCTGCGGATCCTACTACAACAACCGCAGCTCCTACTACGTCAACCGCAGCTCCTACTACGTCAACCGCAGCTCCTACTACGACAACAGTAGCTCCTACTACGACATCGACAGCACCTACTACAACAATGGCAGCTCCTACAGCGACAACCGCGTCTACTACAACCGCAGCTACTACTACGACATCGACAGCACCTACTACAACAATGGCAGCTCCTACAGCGACAACCGCGTCTACTACAACCGCAGCTCCTACTACGTCAACCGTAGCTCCTACTACGTCAACCGCAGCTCCTACTACAACAACCGCAGCTCCTACTACGACAACAGTAGTTCCTACTACGACAACAGTAGCTCCTACTACTACAACCGCAGCTCCTACTACTACAACCGCAGCTCCTACTACGTCAACCGCAGCTCCTACTACGTCAACCGCAGCTCCTACTACGTCAACCGCAGCTCCTACAGCGACAACCGCGTCTACTACAACCGCAGCTCCTACTACGTCAACCGCAGCTCCTACAGCGACAACCGCGTCTACTACAACCGCAGATCCTACTACAACAGCAGCTCCTACTACGTCAACCGCAGCTCCTACTACGTCAACCGCAGCTCCTACTACGTCAACCGCAGCTCCTACAGCGACAACCGCGTCTACTACAACCGCAGATCCTACTACGTCAACCGCAGCTCCTACTACGACATCTGTGGCACCTACTACTACAACCGCAGCTCCTACTACGACAACCGCAGCTTCTACAACCGCAGCTCCTATTTTGACAACCGCAGCTTCTACAACCGCAGCTCCTACTACGACACCCGCAGCTCCTACAACCACAGCTCCTACTACGACAACCGCGGCTCCTACTACGACATCTGCGGATCCTACTACAACAACCGCAGCTCCTACTACGTCAACCGCAGCTCCTACTACGTCAACCGCAGATCCTACTACGACAACAGTAGCTCCTACTACGACATCGACAGCACCTACTACAACAATGGCAGCTCCTACAGCGACAACCGCGTCTACTACAACCGCAGCTCCTACTACGACATCGACAGCACCTACTACAACAATGGCAGCTCCTACAGCGACAACCGCGTCTACTACAACCGCAGCTCCTACTACGTCAACCGCAGCTCCTACTACGTCAACCGCAGCTCCTACTACAACAACCGCAGCTCCTACTACGACAACAGTAGTTCCTACTACGACAACAGTAGCTCCTACTACTACAACCGCAGCTCCTACTACTACAACCGCAGCTCCTACTACGTCAACCGCAGCTCCTACTACGTCAACCGCAGCTCCTACTACGTCAACCGCAGCTCCTACAGCGACAACCGCGTCTACTACAACCGCAGCTCCTACTACGTCAACCGCAGCTCCTACTACGTCAACCGCAGCTCCTACTACGTCAACCGCAGCTCCTACTACGTCAACCGCAGCTCCTACTACGTCAACCGCAGCTCCTACAGCGACAACCGCGTCTACTACAACCGCAGATCCTACTACGTCAACCGCAGCTCCTACTACGACATCTGTGGCACCTACTACTACAACCGCAGCTCCTACTACGTCAACCGCAGCTCCTACTACGTCAACCGCAGCTCCTACTACGACAACCGCAGCTCCTACTACGACAACAGTAGCTCCTACTACGACATCGGCAGCTCCTACTACGACATCGACAGCTCCTACTACAACAATGGCAGCTCCTACAGCGACAACCGCGTCTACTACAACCGCAGCTCCTACAGCGACAACCGCGTCTACTACAACCGCAGCTCCTACTACGTCAACCGCAGCTCCTACTATGTCAACCGCAGCTCCTACTACGTCAACCGCAGCTCCTACAGCGACAATCGCGTCTACTACAACCGCAGATCCTACTACGTCAACCGCAGCTCCTACTACGTCAACCGCAGCTCCTACTACGTCAACCGCAGCTCCTACAGCGACAACCGCGTCTACTACAACCGCAGCTCCTACTACGACAACCGCAGCTCCTACTACGTCAACCGCAGCTCCTACTACGTCAACCGCAGCTCCTACTACGACATCTGCGGATCCTACTACGACAACAGTAGCTCCTACTACGACATCGGCAGCTCCTACTACGACATCGACAGCTCCTACTACAACAATGGCAGCTCCTACAGCGACAACCGCGTCTACTACAACCGCAGCTCCTACTTCGACAACCGCGTCTACTACAACCGCAGCTCCTACTACGACATCGACAGCTCCTACTACGACATCGGCAGCTCCTACTACAACAATGGCAGCTCCTACAGCGACATCTGCGGATCCTACTACGACATCTGTGGCACCTACTACGACATCGGCAGCTCCTACTACGACATCGACAGCTCCTACTACAACAATGGCAGCTCCTACAGCGACAACCGCGTCTACTACAACCGCAGCTCCTACAGCGACAACCGCGTCTACTACAACCGCAGCTCCTACTACGTCAACCGCAGCTCCTACTACGTCAACCGCAGCTCCTACAGCGACAACCGCGTCTACTACAACCGCAGATCCTACTACGTCAACCGCAGCTCCTACTACGACATCTGTGGCACCTACTACTACAACCGCAGCTCCTACTACGACAACAGCAGCTCCTACTACGACATCGACAGCTCCTACTACAACAATGGCAGCTCCTACAGCGACAACCGCGTCTACTACAACCGCAGCTCCTACTTCGACAACCGCGTCTACTACAACCGCAGCTCCTACTACGACATCGACAGCTCCTACTACGACATCGACAGCTCCTACTACAACAATGGCAGCTCCTACAGCGACAACCGCGTCTACTACAACCGCAGCTCCTACTTCGACAACCGCGTCTACTACAACCGCAGCTCCTACAGCGACAACCGCGTCTACTACAACCGCAGCTCCTACTACGTCAACCGCAGCTCCTACTACGTCAACCGCAGCTCCTACTACGTCAACCGCAGCTCCTACAGCGACAACTGCGTCTACTACAACCGCAGCTCCTACTACGTCAACCGCAGCTCCTACTACGTCAACCGCAGCTCCTACTACGTCAACCGCAGCTCCTACTACGACATCTGCGGATCCTACTACGACAACAGTAGCTCCTACTACGACATCGGCAGCTCCTACTACGACATCGACAGCTCCTACTACAACAATGGCAGCTCCTACAGCGACAACCGCGTCTACTACAACCGCAGCTCCTACTTCGACATCGACAGCTCCTACTATGACATCGGCAGCTCCTACTACAACAATGGCAGCTCCTACAGCGACATCTGCGGATCCTACTACGACATCTGTGGCACCTACTACGACATTGGCAGCTCCTACTACGACAACCGCGTCTACTACAACCGCAGCTCCTACAGCGACAACCGCGTCTACTACAACCGCAGCTCCTACTACGTCAACCGCAGCTCCTACAGCGACAACCGCGTCTACTACAACCGCAGATCCTACTACGTCAACCGCAGCTCCTACTACGACATCTGTGGCACCTACTACTACAACCGCAGCTCCTACTACGACAACAGTAGCTCCTACTACGACATCGGCAGCTCCTACTACGACATCGACAGCTCCTACTACAACAATGGCAGCTCCTACAGCGACAACCGCGTCTACTACAACCGCAGCTCCTACTTCGACAACCGCGTCTACTACAACCGCAGCTCCTACTACGACATCGACAGCTCCTACTACGACATCGACAGCTCCTACTACAACAATGGCAGCTCCTACAGCGACAACCGCGTCTACTACAACCGCAGCTCCTACTTCGACAACCGCGTCTACTACAACCGCAGCTCCTACTACGACATCGACAGCTCCTACTACAACAATGGCAGCTCCTACAGCGACAACCGCGTCTACTACAACCGCAGCTCCTACAGCGACAACCGCGTCTACTACAACCGCAGCTCCTACTACGTCAACCGCAGCTCCTACTACGACATCGACAGCTCCTACTACAACAATGGCAGCTCCTACAGCGACAACCACGTCTACTACAACCGCAGCTCCTACAGCGACAACCGCGTCTACTACAACCGCAGCTCCTACTACGACATCGGCAGCTCCTACTACGACATCTGTGGCACCTACTACGACATCGGCAGCTCCTACTACGACATCGACAGCACCTACTACAACAATGGCAGCTCCTACAGCGACAACCGCGTCTACTACAACCGCAGCTCCTACTTCGACAACCGCAGCTCCTACTACGTCAACCGCAGCTCCTACTACAACAACCGCAGCTCCTACTACGACAACAGTAGCTCCTACTACGTCAACCGCAGCTCCTACTACGTCAACCGCAGCTCCTACTACGACAACAGTAGCTCCTACTACGACATCGGCAGCTCCTACTACGACATCGACAGCACCTACTACAACAATGGCAGCTCCTACAGCGACAACCGCGTCTACTACAACCGCAGCTCCTACTTCGACAACCGCAGCTCCTACTTCGACAACCGCAGCTCCTACTACGTCAACCGCAGCTCCTACTACGTCAACCGTAGCTCCTACTACGACAACAGTAGCTCCTACTACGACAACCGCAGCTCCTACTACGTCAACCGCAGCTCCTACTACGTCAACCGCAGCTCCTACTACGACAACAGTAGCTCCTACTACGACATCGGCAGCTCCTACTACGACATCGACAGCACCTACTACAACAATGGCAGCTCCTACAGCGACAACCGCGTCTACTACAACCGTAGCTCCTACTACGACAACCGCAGCTCCTACTACGACACCCGCAGCTCCTACAACCACAGCTCCTACTACGACAACCGCGTCTACTACAACCGCAGCTCCTACTACGACATCGACAGCTCCTACTACGACATCGACAGCTCCTACTACAACAATGGCAGCTCCTACAGCGACAACCGCGTCTACTACAACCGCAGCTCCTACTTCGACAACCGCGTCTACTACAACCGCAGCTCCTACTACGACATCGACAGCTCCTACTACAACAATGGCAGCTCCTACAGCGACAACCGCGTCTACTACAACCGCAGCTCCTACAGCGACAACCGCGTCTACTACAACCGCAGCTCCTACTACGTCAACCGCAGCTCCTACTACGACATCGACAGCTCCTACTACAACAATGGCAGCTCCTACAGCGACAACCACGTCTACTACAACCGCAGCTCCTACAGCGACAACCGCGTCTACTACAACCGCAGCTCCTACTACGACATCGGCAGCTCCTACTACGACATCTGTGGCACCTACTACGACATCGGCAGCTCCTACTACGACATCGACAGCACCTACTACAACAATGGCAGCTCCTACAGCGACAACCGCGTCTACTACAACCGCAGCTCCTACTTCGACAACCGCAGCTCCTACTACGTCAACCGCAGCTCCTACTACAACAACCGCAGCTCCTACTACGACAACAGTAGCTCCTACTACGTCAACCGCAGCTCCTACTACGTCAACCGCAGCTCCTACTACGACAACAGTAGCTCCTACTACGACATCGGCAGCTCCTACTACGACATCGACAGCACCTACTACAACAATGGCAGCTCCTACAGCGACAACCGCGTCTACTACAACCGCAGCTCCTACTTCGACAACCGCAGCTCCTACTTCGACAACCGCAGCTCCTACTACGTCAACCGCAGCTCCTACTACGTCAACCGTAGCTCCTACTACGACAACAGTAGCTCCTACTACGACAACCGCAGCTCCTACTACGTCAACCGCAGCTCCTACTACGTCAACCGCAGCTCCTACTACGACAACAGTAGCTCCTACTACGACATCGGCAGCTCCTACTACGACATCGACAGCACCTACTACAACAATGGCAGCTCCTACAGCGACAACCGCGTCTACTACAACCGTAGCTCCTACTACGACAACCGCAGCTCCTACTACGACACCCGCAGCTCCTACAACCACAGCTCCTACTACGACAACCGCGGCTCCTACTACGACATCTGCAGGTCCTACTACGACATCTGTGGCACCTACTACGACATCGGCAGCTCCTACTACGACATCGACAGCACCTACTACAACAATGGCAGCTCCTACAGCGACAACCGCGTCTACTACAACCGCAGCTCCTACTTCGACAACCGCAGCTCCTACTACGTCAACCGCAGCTCCTACTACAACAACCGCAGCTCCTACTACGACAACAGTAGTTCCTACTACGACAACGGCAGCTCCTACTACAACATCTGCGGCTCCTACTACGACATCTGCGGCTCCTACAACAACAACCGATGCTCCTACTACGATAACCGCGGCTCCTACTACGACAACCGCAGCTCCTACTTCGACAACCGCAGCTCCTACTACGTCAACCCCAGCTCCTACTACAACAACCGCAGCTCCTACTATGACATCGGCGGCTCCAACTACGACAACGGCAGCTCCTACTACGAGAACTGCAGCTCCTACAACCGCAGATCCTACTACGACATCGGCAGCTCCTACTACGACAACGGATTCTCCTACTACGAGAACCACAGAACCTACTACGACAACCTCGGCTCCTACTACGACAACCGTAGCTCCTAAGACGACATCTTTGGCTCCTACTACGACATCGGCAACTCCTACTACGACAATGGCAGCTCCAACTACGACAACCGTAGCTCCTACTACGACAACTGCAGCTCTTACAACCGCAGCTCCTACTACGACAACCACGGCTCCTACTACCACATCCACGGCTCCTACTACGACAACTGCTGCTCCTACAACCGCAGCTCCAACTACGACAACCGCAGCTCCTACTACGACAACCACAGCTCCTACTATGTCAACCGTGGCTCCTACTACGACATCTTTGGCTCCTACTACGACATCGGCATCCACTACTACGACAACTGCAGATCCTATTACGACAACCACAGCTCCTACTACGTCAACCGTAGCTCCTACTACGACATATTTCGCTCCTACTACGACCTCGGCATCTCCTACTACGACATCTTTGGCTCCTACTACGACATCGGCATCTCCTACTACGACAACTGCAGTTCCAACTACGACAACCGCAGCTCCTACTACGACAACCACAGCTCCTACTACGACAACCGCAGCTCCTACTACGACAACCACAGCTCCTACTACGACAACCGCAGCTCCTACTACGACAACCGCTGATCCTACTACGACAACCACAGATCCTACCACGACAACCACAGCTCCTACTACGACAACCATAGCTCTTACTACGACATCTTTGGCTACTACTACGACATCCGCATCTCCTGCTACGACATCGGCGGCTCCTACTACGACAACGGCAGCTCCGACTACGACAACCACAACTCCTACAACCGTAGCTCCAACTATGACAACCGCAGCTCCTACTACGACAACTGCAGATCCTACTACCACAACCGCAGCACCTGCAACCGCAGCTCCTACTACGACAACCGCAGAACCTACTACGACAACCGCAGCTCCTACTACGACATTGGCGGCTCCTACTACGACAACGGCGGCTCCTACTACGACAACGGCTGCTCCTGCATCGACAACCGCGGCTTCTCCAACCGCAGATCCTACAACGACATCGACATCTCCTACTACAACAACGGACGCTCCTACTACGACAACCGCAGAACCTACTACGACAAACGCAGATCCTACTACGACAACCTCAGATCCTACTACGACAACCGTACCTCCTAAGACGACATCTTTGGCTCCTACTACGACATCGGCAACTCCTACTACGACAATGGCAGCTCCAACTACGACAACCGCAGCTCCTACTACGACAACCACGGCTCCTACTACCACATCCACGGCTCCTACTACGACAACTGCTGCTCCTACAACCGCAGCTCCAACTACGACAACCGCAGCTCCTACTACGACAACCACAGCTCCTACTACGTCAACCGTAGCTCCTACTACGACATCGGCATCCCCTACTACGACAACTGCAGATCCTATTACGACAACCACAGCTCCTACTACGTCAACCGTAGCTCCTACTACGACATCTTTGGCTCCTACTACGACATCGGCATCTCCTACTACGACAACGGCAGCTCCTACATCGACAACCGCTGCTTCTACAACGACAACCGTGGCTCCTACAACTGCGGCTCCTACAACCGCACCTCCTACTACGACAACCGCAGCTCCTACTACGACAACTGCAGCTCTTACGACGAAAACTGCAGCTCTTACTACGACAACCGCAGCTCCTATTACGACAACCGCAGCTCCTACTACGACAACCGCAGCTCCTACTACGACAATCGCAGCTCCTACTACGACAACCGCAGCTCCTACTACGACAACCGCAGCTCCTACTACAACAACCGCAGCTCCTACTACGACAACCGCAGCTCCTACTACGACAACCGCAGCTCCTACTGCGACAACTGCAGCTCCTACTACGACAACTGCAGCTCTTACTACAACAACTGCAGCTCTTACTACGACAACTGCAGCTCTTACTACGACAACCGCAGCTCTTACTATGACATCCGAAGCTCCTACAACCGCAGCTCCTACTACGACAACCGCAGCTCCTACCACAACAACGGACGCTCCTACTACGACAACCGCAGAACCTACTACGACAAACGCAGATCCTACTACGACAACCTCAGATCCTACTACGACAACCGTACCTCCTAAGACGACATCTTTGGCTCCTACTACGACATCGGCAACTCCTACTACGACAATGGCAGCTCCAACTACGACAACCGCAGCTCCTACTACGACAACCACGGCTCCTACTACCACATCCACGGCTCCTACTACGACAACTGCTGCTCCTACAACCGCAGCTCCAACTACGACAACCGCAGCTCCTACTACGACAACCACAGCTCCTACTACGTCAACCGTAGCTCCTACTACGACATCGGCATCCCCTACTACGACAACTGCAGATCCTATTACGACAACCACAGCTCCTACTACGTCAACCGTAGCTCCTACTACGACATCTTTGGCTCCTACTACGACATCGGCATCTCCTACTACGACAACGGCAGCTCCTACATCGACAACCGCTGCTTCTACAACGACAACCGTGGCTCCTACAACTGCGGCTCCTACAACCGCACCTCCTACTACGACAACCGCAGCTCCTACTACAACAACTGCAGCTCTTACGACGACAACTGCAGCTCTTACTACGACAACCGCAGCTCCTATTACGACAACCGCAGCTCCTACTACGACAACCGCAGCTCCTACTACGACAACCGCAGCTCCTACTACGACAACCGCAGCTCCTACTACGACAACCGCAGCTCCTACTACGACAACCGCAGCTCCTACTACGACAACCGCAGCTCCTACTACGACAACTGCAGCTCCTACTGCGACAACTGCAGCTCCTACTACGACAACTGCAGCTCTTACTACGACAACTGCAGCTCTTACTACGACAACTGCAGCTCTTACTACGACAACCGCAGCTCTTACTATGACATCCGAAGCTCCTACAACCGCAGCTCCTACTACGACAACCGCAGCTCCTACCACGACAACCGCAGCTCCTACAACAGCAGCTCCTACTACGACAACTGCATCTCTTACTACGACAACTGCATCTCTTACTACGACAACTGCAGCTCTTACTACGACAACCGCAGCTCTTATTTCGACAACCGCAGCTCTTACTACGACAACCGAAGCTCCTACAACCGCAGCTCTTACTACGACAACCGAAGCTCCTACAACCGCAGCTCCTACTACGACAACCACAGCTCCTACTACGACAACCGCAGCTCCTACTACGACAACCGCAGCTCTTACTACGACAACCGAAGCTCCTACAACCGCAGCTCCTACTACGACAACCGCAGCTCCTACTACGACAATCGCAGCTCCTACTACGACAACCGCAGCTCCTACTACAACAACCGCAGCTCCTACTACGACAACTGCAGCTCCTACTACGACAATCGCAGTTCCTACAAGAGCCACAACTGCTGCTTCTAATATGACAACAACCGTTCATAACACAACAAAGACAGCTCTTACTACGGCAAAAGCACTTCTAAGTACGACAACTAGTGTTCCTATAGCAACAACCGCAGCTCCAGCTATGACAACCACAGCTCCTACTACGGCAACCACAGCTCCTACTACGGCAACCACGGCTCCTAATAGAACAACCACAGCTCCTAATACAACATCCACAGCTCCTAATACAGCAACTACAGCTCCTAATACAACAACTACAGCTCCTAATACAACAACTACAGCTCCTAATACAACAACTACAGATCCTACTACAACAACAATACATTCAGTTAATTTCACAATGGTACCTAATTTCTCAATGGTAGTTCTAACTAAAACAACTGCAACTCCTGCTACAACATCCTCTACTGAGCTACCAAAAACTACACAAATGAGCACTACAACTCCACCTGCCGGACAGTTAACCACGAATAGTGGGCTTAGTAAGTGTGATTTACTTTACTTAATATCTAATGAAATTGGTAATAGTGGTCAACCTTGTCAAGTCTCCTTATTTTCATCTATTACGGTATGTGCTTGTCTGTCTGTCTGTTTTACTGTCAGTCTGTTTGTTTTGTTTCATGTTTGTTTTTATAATTTACTCATTGTGTCTCCACAGGATATAAGTTAGTACTGAGGTTGAAATTGGACATGACGAGATACCTAACCGAATCTGAGATCTTGAAGCAGGTGAGAGTCGCTCTCAAACACTTCATTTTATAATTAATTCATTAATCTCCAAAAATGATTATAAAATGAGGAAAAACCTCACTCAATGGGATTTAAGCGAAAGTTTGCTTTAACAAATGAGGATATTGAATAAAGATGGAAAGTGAAGTGAATGAAGGGAAGGAGCGTGAAGAGGATAGGAATGTAGCGTTAACTCGTTTACTAAATTATGTAACGCCTTTGTTTATTCCAGCTTCAAGCAGAACTGATCAGACAAGGGCTGCCAGAGACCTTTACACTGCGATTGAGAATCATTCAGAGCTAGTTGACCGGGGGAAGAGGAGGACAACACTGGAGATAAAACACAGACAGATTATAATGCAAACATGATCACAAAGATACCTTACAATAGATTGTCCTCAATACTACATTATTACCACATGACCTACGGTAACTAGACCTAATGTATTAGGCAACTAAATTTCTACAGTGCCTTCCGAAAGTTCACACCCCTTGACGTTTCCCACATTTTGTTGTGTTACAAAGTGGGATTAAAATGTGTTTAAATGTATTTTTTTGTCAATGATCTACACTAAATATAGTTGAAGAAAAATTATAATATTGTAAAAAATGTATACATGAACAATAAAACACTAATATATCTTGATTAGCTAAGTTTTCACCTTTCACCTTTGACAGTGATTACAGATGTGAGTCTTTCTAGATACAGTGGGGAGAACAAGTATTTGATACACGGCCGATATTGCAGGTTTTCCTACATACAAAGCATGTAGAGGTCTGTCATTTTTATCATAGGTACACTTCAACTGTGAGAGACGGAATCTAAAACAAAAATCCAGAAAATCACATTGAATGATTTTTAAGTAATTCATTTGCATTTTATTGCATGACATAAGTATTTGATACAGCAGAACTTAATATTTGGTACAGAAACCTTTGTTTGCAATTACAGAGATCATACTTTTCCTGTAGTTCTTGACCAGGTTTGCACACACTGCAGCAGGGATTTTGGCCCACTCCTCCATACAGACCTTCAACAGATCCTTCAGGTTTCGGGGCTGTCGCTGGACAATATGGACTTTAAGCTCCCTCCAAAAATGTTCTATTGGGTTCAGGTCTGGAGACTGGCTAGGCCAGACCAGGACCTTGAGATGCTTCTTACGGAGCCACTCCTTAGTTGCCCTGGCTGTGTGTTTTGGGTCGTTGTCATTCTGGAAGACCCAGTCACGACCCATCTTCAATGCTCTTACTGAGGGAAGGAGGTTGTTGGCCAAGATCTCGCGATACATGGCCCCATCCATCCTCCCCTCAATAAGGTGCAGTCGTCCTGTCCCCTTTGCAGAAAAGCATCCCCAAAGAATGATGTTTCCACCATTGCTTCACAGTTGGGATGGTGTTCTTGGGGTTGTACTCATCCTTCTTCTTCCTCCAAACACGGCGAGTGGAGATTAGACCAAAAAGCTCTATTTTTGTCTCATCAGACCACATGACCTTCTCCCATTCCTCCTCTGGATCATCCAGATGGTCATTGGCAAACTTCAGACGGGCCTGGACATGCGCTGGCTTGAGCAGGGGGACCTTGCGTGCGATTTTAATCCATGACAGCGTAGTGTGTTACTAATGGTTTTCTTTGAGACTGTGGTCCTAGCTCTCTTCAGGTCATTGACCAGGTCTTGCCGTGTAGTTCTGGGCTGATCCCTCACCTTCCTCATGATCATTGATGCCCCACAAGGTGAGATCTTGCATTGAGCCCCAGACCAAAGGTGATTGTTGTCATCTTGAACTTCTTCCATTTTCTAATAATTGCGGCAACAGTTGATGCCTTCTCACCAAGCTGCTTGCCTATTGTCCTGTAGCCCATCCCAGCCTTGTGCAGGTCTACAATTTTTTCCCTGATGTCCTTACACAGCTCTCTAGTCTTGGCCATTGTGGAGAGGTTGGAGTCTGTTTGATTGAGTGTGTGGACAGGTGTCTCTTATACAGGTAACGAGTTCAAACAGGTGCAGTTAATACAGGTAATGAGTGGAGAACAGGAGGGCTTCTTAAAGAAAAACGAACAGTTCTGTGAGAGCCGGAATTCTTACTGGTTGGTAGGTGATTAAATACTTATGTCATGCAATAAAATGCAAATTCATTACTTAAAAATGATACAATGTGATTTTCTGGATTTTTGTTTTAGATTCCGTCTCTCACAGTTGAAGTGTACCTATGATAAAAATGACAGACCTCTACATGCTTTGTAAGTAGGAAAACCTGCAAAATCGTCAGTGTATCAAATACTTGTTCTCCCCACTGTAAGTCTCTAAGCGCATTGCACACCTGGATTGTACAATATTTGCATTATTCTTAAAACAAATCTTCAAGTTCTGTTTGTTGATCATTGCTAGACAGCCATTTTTAAGTCTTGCATTACATTTTCAAGCTGATTTCAATCAAAACTGTAACCGAGCCACTCAAAAACATTCCATGTCGTCTTGGTAAGCAACTCAAGTATATTTTTCCTTGTGTTTTATATTATTGTCATGCTGAAAGGTTGAATTTGTCTCCCAGTGTCTGTTGGAAACAGACTGAACAATGTTTTCCTCTAGGATTTTCCCTGTACTTAGCTCTATTACGTTTCTTTTTTATCATAAACTCCCTAGTCCTTGCCAATGACAATTATACCCATAGCATGATGCAGCCACCACCATGCTTGAAAATGTGTGTTGGTGCTCAGTGATCTGTTATGTTGGATTTGCCCCAAATATTGTGCTGCATCAGATGACCTGGCCTCCACAATCACCCGACCTCAACCCATTTGAGATGGTTTTGGATGACTTGGACTGCAGAGTGAAGTAAAAGAAACCAACATGTGCTCAACAACTGTGGGAACTACTTCAAGACTGTTGGAAAAGCATTCCAGGTGAAGCTGGTTGAGAGAATGCTGTCGTGGAATTTTCCTTAATTACCAAATGATGAGAGAGCAAATCACACACCAGTCAGAGTTATGCTTAATCTTCACCTTTAATAATGAAGCTTTTGCAATAGCATTTTGACTTTCAACATTTCAGTATCTCTAATGAAAAGTTGAGAGTGGTCAACATTTCGCAACTGAGATCTTTTATAGCAAAGATCTTACCCCCCTAGTCGACATGACAAAACACAGATCATAGGAACTTTCACAAGGAAAGATTTTACTCCCATCGCCAGACAACATTGGCTATAAATTATCATTCAGTTTGGTCTCCTAAACGAAGCTCTTATCTCGTTCTTGGTACAAAATAGTACCAAGACATTACCTCATCCAATGGTATATATCAATTGTCATTTTAGATACTCCCATCCCAAATACAACCCATCCTGGACAAGCTCACGGAGAGGAGAGTGAGCCTCTAGGTCAAGATAAGGGCAACCTCTGAGGGAACATAGAATGGTTCCAGACACTGCCATCCTCCTCTCCCCGATGGGAAAAGTAGGGAGTGACTGGCACACAGACACAGTGGAGCAAAATATATGTTTACACATTATGACACCTTGACCTCTCCCCTCTCTGCGGCCCAAGCAACTTAGTCCTGACATAGAACAGATACTGCAACCGCGCCACAGTATTATACAAAAATAACATTCTGATGAGAAGTAACTTACAAACATATGATGAATATAAAACATCTTACCTATGTTACCACCTAATTCTGATTATTCCCCAACATTCCTCTCTCAAGGGACTCAGTCCCTTCTGAAGAATCAGAATAGTAACATGGCACCTTACTAACAGTAGTTGCAGAGTATATAATACAATTAAAAAATCCAATAATCAAAATGTAAAGATAATAAAGAATCAAATCCCTTCAATGTAATTATTCACCCTTCAGAAACTGAGTTTACAATGTTTATACCATAATACAGACTTGCACCTGTTTAAACATATAGAATAATACATTTGTTGAGTAAAAATGAAAAATAACAAAACATATAAATGCTCCCAAAATTACAAGAGAACCCATGTCTAAACACAGGCCTCCTCACAACATATAGGACAGACATCCCTCTAAGTCCTCATGCTCAGAAATATACTTAGGAATAGAGAATAGGTCATTGAAATCATTCATATTCCAAATCATAAGTAACAACCCAACTATTTATCAAGCCAATATTTAGAATAGCATTCCTCAGTGATTCAAATTTGTCTTATCACTCAAAGTAAAAACCTCAATTTAACACACATCAATATTAGCAGATTTACATACAGTATAATTATCCCATAATTCTACTATTAACTTTTTAAATCATGATTATAATACATATCAGTATCTCAATGCATTCTTAATCTAAATTACTACAATTTACATGGTGTAGACCTCTTCAATCAACATGATACCACAAAAGTATAAACAATTTTATTGGCACAGTTGACCCTCTCAGGCACTGCGATCTTCTGGCGTCTCTTTCGTTCTTCTTCAGATAGCTTTACAGTTCAAAGTGGACGGCCCATGATAATATCCCAATTTCAATGTCTCATCTTTACCACTCATGTCTTGTCCATTCGTCAACCAATATACCAGCAAGTGGACTATCACAGTATGAGAGAAACATGAAAGCAGTTGATAGCTTAGATCTGAGACTGTACACCAATTTCTGGCTTGGTTCTTTTCTCTTGGTAGAAGTGGTTTGGAAAGCCTCCTTCAACGCCTTTGTCACTCTTCTTCAGCCAGTTAGAGGGGGTTTTGAGGTACACACGCTATTCGGTCCAATTTTCTCTTCCATGCATTAAGATACCGTCTGATGTCACTTTTCATTGATAACCTCGAAAGAACAGATCAGAACAACAGTTTAGTTCAGTTCAGTTCATTAAACTACATGATACATTTTTACTTTTACCAATTATTCTTAACACACATATCTAAACATATTTCACAGAGAATATCAAAACATTCTATTGAAACTATTCTTTCAAATTGGTTTATACTCCCCATCTCACTGTCAACTCCATCGTAGAGCCAAGGATCAAGAAGTTAGACCTATATCCCTCGGGAATAGAACAAAACAAACACAACAATACAATACACTCAACAATACAATACACTCCTTCACAAATCACTTAAGTTGTATAACTTCAATTCAAACCCTCAAAAAACTGAATCCTCCCCCATGTTTTACACACATCTCTCCGTATGAGAGTAATGTAAAACAAAACTGAAAAGAAATGTAAAACAAAATTTCAGCTAACCTAATCAAATTAAAATCACTAAACTGAAAAAAATCCACAAAGAAAAATGATTTAACCCCTATGGTCATAGGAAAATAGACTTAAAGCAGCATACCCTTAGTTAAAAGCAATGCCCTTCACAGTGGTCCAAATTACAAATATCGCTAAGAAACATATTTACCAATTACACAAATTATTTTGAAAGCAGTATTGCAAATGACCATAATTTCATTATCCAAATGGCTTTCCAATGCGGGTGATCAAGCCACAACGGAAAGTCATCAGAAGGTCATAGGTTACACAAAACCCTTCAAAGCAGTGTTTTTCACTATATTAAACAATTTGCAAACAATAATCAACTAGTTCCAACATTTTTGTATTTCCATGTTCCCAGAACATTCCTTTATCAAAAGAATTTGCGTCTGTAAAACAAAACACTTCCAGGCCCCCTCCAATGTGGTAGTTTATGGCCTCAATCTCACTCACTCTTCCCAAGAGTATAGTCCCTGGAAACATTCTAGAGAGAGACAGTGAAATATCCATTTACCCTGAGAAAACACAAAACACTTAGTTAGTATTCATTTACACTACATCGATTCAGAAACTCAAACGTGAACTATAAACCAAACCTAATGATAATTCCACTGTATCTCAAATCATTAATCATAAGTTTTAATCAAATCAATGTATATGTATGATACAATGTTTAATTAAGTTAAATCAACTCCTAAAAAAACGTTTTTAACAAATCTAAAATCTTTCAAAAGTTGGCGCTGTCTCATCATCGTAAAAATAAAAATAAACTTGTTTTTTTCCCCCACTGATATCCACAAAGCTTTCATTCCACAAAGGTCAATACTGTTCAGCACATCCATTAATGATCTTCCTTTAGTCTGTACAGGGTCTGAAGTTCCAATGTATGCAGATGATACAGTGATAAATTCATGCAAATAACAAACTACACAAGAACGTACTACCATAATGGTTCAGATGACAAAATTTCTCAAAGACTCATGTTTACATCTCAATAAAATAAAACACAGTCTGCATGTTCCTCAAAAAACAACTTCTGATGGAAAAAGCTCCTGGTGGTATCTGATTTTAAGTGCCAAGGCATCATACTTGATTCCAACCTTTCTTTTAAAAAGCAAATAATAAAGGAACTCAAATAACCAAATTCAACCTAGCTAATTTCCCAAAACATATGAAATTGTTTTGACTATTGCGGTAACAACACTATAATTAAAATCTATGATACTCCCCCACTTAACATATTAGTTTACTAGTTTGGCCCAATCTTGCTTTTCAACATTCATACCCATTCAGTCTTCTCAAACAGACTCTCATACTACTCAATCCAGCAATCACCTTTAATGACCTGACATTGTGCCACATAATGGAACCATACTATAATGTTAGACTACATGAACTTTCCTGCTCAAATTAACTGATGTTACTTAAACAATCAAACCAAGAATCAATAACCATCAGAAGCTATCCTTACGATGTTTTATGATTCAGACATCCAGTCTCCCAATTCTCATAGCCTAATACAGTAAATATAAACGCCACAAATCTATGATGCCCACCTAGCGAATCAGCTGCTAGAAATACAGACAAACATGTACCTGAACAACGGTCAAAACAATTAGAGTAAGGTTATTGTATATTCAAACTAATAACGCAAATTTACGTTATTCTACAACAATCTACCTGCCTCCAGAAACTTTCCCTGACAATTAGTAGCCAACATAGCAACTAACTCTCTTCCATACTTTCAGCTCAACTTTCCCTATTCCTTTTTTCCCATTGGGCAAAAATATATAACCCCTCTCATTTCAACGTTTTTCCTTACCTCTATCATAAGATTAAAAACCCAACTTTATAACTTCCTCTTCTCTTTGCTCTCCACACTTATGAAATGTATCCTATTTCTTTAAAAATAACACAGGCAGCGCCAAAATTATAACATGCGTCAGTCAATCTATGAGAATGAAAAACATTTCGGTATTCAGAATTTCTTTAACTTAGGTAACTGTCTTCTCTATTGATACAGTAATTTAAATACGACTAAATTCTCAATACATTATTCCAGCAGATAATTTAGTGACCAGACATCGTCTTGCATCAGAATTCGCTTCGTTATTATTTTAAGTTGAATTAGTCTATCAATTTAACCTAAACAATCTATTGAAAACGTTCAATTTATCCCTTCTATCAATTTGAAACAGACAAGCTATTAAAACGTTCAGTTTATATCTTATACAAACACTAGCGACCATAACTTTCCAGGCAAAACATACAAATAGATTATTTACAATCAAAAACTCAGAATTCAGTCAGCGCAATGACTGGGAATGGAACCCAGGCCTCCCGCGTTGCAGCCGAGAATTCTACTACTGAACCACTAATGCTATTCGAAACACTAAGTTTCTCCGCAAATAAACCCAATTTCTAAGTAAAATCAAAACACGTCACTAATCGGTAATTCCCAGAAGAATAATAGCCCAATTTTAATAGTACAAACGTTACTCCAGCTATGATTCTTAAATTCCAAATGAAATATGAATATGAAATGATATTAGCAATCAAAAGAATAATCAAAGAATAAAATCGACATGACTAGGAAACAGATATTGCACCTTTTAATAAAAGTAGATTATGTTTACTTATGCAACGTATTTCAATTACTTTACTACATCACATTAATCACGCAATGATAATTAGTTTGATGGAAAACCTTAGGCTTTGTATGACATTATAAATTACATCGAGATTCCCCCTTAATTCTCTCTAAGTTTATTCAATAAATCCCGCAACTTCTCTCATACTGGGAAGAAAAAATATAACATGTTCAGACCTTAAGGGCAGTTAAATTTCAAATGTTTCACCCAGACGGAGATAATCCAATATGCGTTTTATAGTTACATCGTTAGGGTAAGATAACCAAAAGTGGACACACTCTAATCAGTTTCTAGAGCTCAATTTCCCAGATTTTGTAGATTATTTTAATAGTGCTTAAAAACTTCATTTTTATCAAATTATCCATTTAAGATACCAATTCAAAACCTACGTACGTCTACGAATGGGTGGTTTAAATTGTATCTAATCATTCTCAGCATTACTTTATCAAATTTCTAGTAATTGATTATACACACATACAATTTATCATAATTTCAAATAATTCACAGAATCCATATAAAACTTAAGAAATCTTAGGTACTCACACAGAGCTTTCAGGATTACCCACACAGGATTGGTCAGATGTTCACACACAACTGGTCAGACGTCCACACAGAACATCAGAATAAAAGTTTGCCCACACAGAGTCAACCCTACCCCGCTCACACAGAACGGTCCGACAACTATTACCTAGTGATCCCATAACAAAATACTCACACAGAGTAACCCAGGGCATACCTGGCTAGCACATTTAAAATAATTGGAATTCACCACATCTGAGGGTCACTTAGACAAATCACACAGACGCACAGAATGAGGTCCTTCTTCCAATAGGGCTTCACCAAGTGCCGTGTTTCACCTAGAACACACAGTCAACTGGCCCCTCACCCCGACAGACCTCACCAAATCCCCACTGTGATCAATTCAGTGTCAGGAGGGCTCTTGGTCACTGACAACCGGACAGTGCAGAGTATCTTTTGAGTCCACAAAACCCCCAGATTACTCTCCCCTGACTCGGCCCTGCTTACGCCGCCAAGGTGCCTTCCTTACAAATGAATTCACACTCAGAGTATACGTAACAGGCATAATTAAAAAAACTTGACTTCAAATCTGTGTGTGGTTCGCTCACCTTTTTTCTTTAAAAAAAACTCAGTTCGAGATGTGGTATCCACTCGGCTCGCTTCCTCTTAGATCAAAGGTTGGTCCATCTGCTTCGTTCCCGAAGTGTGGTTACCCTGAGATCCCAAGTTTAGGGGATCCCTCGTGCACGATTTATTTACCTAGATCGTCAGGAACGGTCACCGAGTGAAGATTCACATCCCCTCCTCGTCGCCAAATGTCGTGGAAATTTCCTCTATTTACCAAATCATGGGAGCAAACCATAACACAAGTCAGAGTTATGCTTAATCTTCACCTTTAATAATAATTAAGCTTTTGCAATAGCATTTTGACTTTCAACAGTTCTGTATCTCTAAATGAAAAGTTAAGAGTCCCAACATAATGGCAAATGGGATCCTTTATAGCAAAGATCCACCACCACTAGACGACATGACAAACCACAGGTCTTAGGAACTTACACAAAGAAAGACTTTACTTCAGAGAGGAGTATCCCCTAGCCAGACAGAGTTGGCTATAAATTATCGTTCAGTTTGGTCTCCGAAACAAAGCTCTTATTTCGTCCTTACAAAATGGTATCAAGACATTATCCCCACCCTATGATATATATCAAATTGTCATTTAGATACAACCAATTCTAAATACAACCCATCCTGGACAAGCTCACGGAGAGGAGAGTGAGGCTCTAGGTCAAGATAGGAGCAACAAAAGAGGGAGCATAGAATGATTCCAGACACTGCCCTCCTCCTCTCCCCGATGGGAAAAGTAGGGAGTGACTGGCACACAGACACAGTGGATCAAAAGATATGTTTACACATGATGACACCTTGACCTCTCTGCGGCCCAAGCAACTTAGTCCTGACATAGAACAGATACTGCAACCCCGCCACAGTATTATACAAAAATAACATTCTGATGAGAAGTAACTTACAAACATATGATGAATATAAAACATCTTACCTATGTTACCACCTAATTTTGATTATTCCCCAACACTATAGAGCAATCAGCTGCTCTAACTTTTTCTATCTGGAATGCACTAGGTTATCAACTGAAACCCTTACTTTCACTACACTCCATCTCCGTCCATGCTGGGTATGTAGATTTTTGTAGCCTTCTCACATGATGTGAGCTATAACATGTTTCCATGAACTACACAGATACTTGCATGGATGTCTTCCATAATAGCTACTCTTAGTCCTGAACTGCCAAGGAGTCAGAGACACCACTTGGTCTACATAGAACTCCACTGAGACATCCCTCCCTATCCTACTCTCACTTCCTGTTTATCCAGATCAAGTGATCTCTTATGCTTGGTTAATACTAATTTCTCCTTGTTTAACTATGTCAATATTACCCTCTGGCCTTCTCGGGTTCATGGAGTAGGAATAAGGTCTCCAACCATACAGCTCAGGATGGACAGCTCACCTATAAAGCCCCACCCTCTTCCAGAAAACACATCATTAGCAAGAGTCAGACACATTTTCACTTCTATGAACAAGAACAGTGAGTAAAGGACAGGTAAGGTATTTTTCACTCGAGAGATAGCCCCCAGAATTCTGTTAATTTCAGTTCTCCTCTCGAACTCTGTTATTGTTCGACAGTGTTAATGTGTCTTACCCTCCCGCAGTGTGATATGAATCCGGGTAGTTCTTTCTGCTAGCTGTCACAAGGAGTCCTTGGTATGGTCCCCCCAACAGGCCTCGGGGACTGGATTGAGTGACTTCACCTGTAATTCACCTGTTGTGCATAAAATATTGGACATACAGGTTTGGTTAACAAACAGTTTCTCATTTGTTCTATCTGATTATTAGCTTTTTTTATTTATTTATTAGTTAATTATCCCGTAGGTCACATCCTATCCTAGAGCACAATTTACCCATCCCCCCTTTGTTACCTGGCTCTGCCCAGGTAACAACCTTGCCTACTCTTAAACAATGATTTAGGTAAGATTAGTAAATTATCCTAATGTCTGACATCATCATGTAGGAGCCCCTTTTCATTTTCCACATGTCCAATTCTCCCTTGGGCGTCCATTCATGTCAATCCTGTAACAATACTCTGTCAAGTTTCTTATCTACTTTAAGAACTATCTGCGCTACTTATATATTTTCTTAAATATATATTTACCGATTTAAACCGTAACCCTTTTCTCTCATATCTCTCAAATACCACTAAGCTTCTAACTGTTTGACTTTATCTAAAATCATTGATTTTAGAAAAAACATGTCTATGAGTGGCTTTTCTCTAAAGTCCTTACATTTCCTTAATCAATCTATCTTAATCCTAACAAAAATCCTAAATCATCACAGATGTCCAATATTCCTGTTAAATGTAATACTATTTAAAAAACTCCTAATAATCAAACAAAGTCTAATAAATGCTAACCATATCAAAATCCTTCCTACACTAACAAGCTCTTTCCTTCAGGGACCCTCAGTATTCTATCTGACAATAACATGAATTTAATATATGTTGCAAAGTGTGGAATACCTTATCTACAGTAATTTATCACCCCTAAGAACTGAAACTTATTTTTCTATGTAATTCCCTGCCCTATTGGCTTAATCTATCTCCTATCCAAACCTCAATGTATCTTATCTTCCCCTATTTATTCTCAATGATAAATAGGATTTTTTTCTCTGTTATAATACCAAATCATTAACAGCCCATTCAAAAACTTGACAGCTAATGTTGTAAAACAGAATCCTGAACCACTTTCTCACTTGCGGTTCAAACAATAATTCTAACCCCCTAACCAACTCCATTATAATGAATTTACCTTAAAACTAGTAACTCAATATGACCACATTCATTATACAAATGACTCTCCCCTGAGGCTGATCAGACCTCAAAAGATAGTCATGACAAGGTCAATAGGTCATAAAATCAAAAAATTCACTTGTATAATTAAAACTCATAAACTAAAAACTCATAAAGTTCCATATGTGAGCGTGCCTCTTTAAAATACCTTTGCACTAAAACAAATAGTCCTAACAAATGTTTTATGTGTATATATTTGCAAACCTTAATGATTAATCAAAACTTCCAGGCCTTTTTCAATTTGGTCGTTTATGGCCTCATTCTCCCCAAGATTATAATCCCAGGAAACATCTAAAATTGAGACACCTAAACATCAATTTTCCCAGAAGAACACAACACGACTAACTAGCATTCACTATGCTACTTCGATTCAGAAACTCAAAAGTGAACTATAAACTAAACGTAATGATAATTCCCCTTTAACTCAAATCATTAATCATACATTTTAAACAACGTCAATGTATATGTTTACTTAACATGCTTAACATGCTACCCATAGATACAATTAACCCGATAACATTATTATCAAATGTATTACTTTTTCCCCTCTGCCGCAAATGTCGTACATTTCTCAGTGTAAGAAATCCGTAATTTAATCCCAGATATTTAATAAAACTGTAAACCTATTTTCCCTTGGCTCCTTCAACTCACATATTTTAGATAACTTCCACCCGTCCCGGTATAAAGACTCCTACTTAAATACACCAAAACAAATGCTTAATTAAGTTAAATCAACTCCTAGAATAACCAATCATCAGTAACCAAATAAACAAACCACTTTTATCAGCAAAAAACAAACTATGCAAAAACTCACTACTATAATGCTTCAGATGACAAAATTACTCAGAGACTCACGTTTACATCTCGATAAAACAAAACATCATCTGCGTGTTCCTCAAGAAAAAAAACAACTTGCCCCTGTTACAGATGTCTACGTATCAGGGGAAAAGCTCAAATAACCAAATTCAACCTAGCTAGTTTCCCGAAACATACGCAATTATGTTTTACTATAGAGGTTGCTTTTCAACATTATTACCCTAACATTGTTCCACATAATGGAAACAGTGCTCAAATTCACTGGTGTTACATAAACAATCAAACCAGGAATCAATAACCATCAGAATCCATTATCACAATGTTTTACGATTCAGACATTCAATCTCCCTTTCTCATAGCCTAATACAGTCAAAATAAACGGCACAAATCAATGATGCCCACCTAGCGAATCAGCTGCTAGTTTTTAGCATCTTTCCTGACGACTTACATACTTCTTTTAAAAATGTATTTGGACATTTTTATCACCTTCTGAAAAGTGACTCAAAACAATAATGCACGCATTTTCCTTCTAAAAGACAAACAATTTTCTCCGTTACCCCCAGTCACGACATCATTTCCGTGGCGACAGAAGTGCCTCGCGAGTGATGTCATCAACAAGCGTTCAACCTCGACTCAATTCTCAACGATTTTCAATTAATTGTAAATAATTGTTGGCTGTCTGCAGCTACAGTATTTCGGGTTCGATAAACCAAACCTAATTTATCACATCTGTTGAATCCTGAATTAGAGTTTACAACATCAATCAACATCTCTCGTCTCCCAATTCGCTAAATTTATAAGAACATTTCAATGGGCACAAATCTATCGTAATTGTTTCCCCGTTATTATTCAGAATTCATTTGATTTAAGTTACTGTCTCGTCTTTGATTTAGCATTTTAATTACGACTCTATTCCCAATATATTATTCCCAACAGATAATTTAGTGAACAGACATCGTCTTGCATCAAAATTCGCTTCGTCCTTATTTTAAGTTGAATGAATTAGTCTTTCAATTTGAACCAAACAAACTATTTAAAACGTTCAGTTTATATCTTATACCAATGCTAGTGACTATAACTTTCTCTGCAAAACAATTAGTTTAATTACAACCAAAATCTCAGATATATATATATATATTTTTACACCTCAGCTGTGAACCGAACCCTGGACTGCAGGTTGTAAGACTGCTACGCTCACCACTATGCCACCCATGCTATGGAACTGACTGAGATTCTCCGCAAATAGACCCATTTTACAGTTATCTGTATTTGTTACTCCGGCATCTGGACAACAGAAAATAGCCCTAATTTAAACGCCCAAAGTTCTCCCTCAGTTAGGATTCTCATTAATCTCGCTCCCATGGTATCTGACCCTTCTTTTTCTTTACCCGATTGTCGCCTCTGACCTTTCCCTCAGTTAAACTACAATATTGGTGGTGACGTCTTTTGCAGGGAGTGTTACACTCCCGGGCGAAATGTCCAATTTCGTTACAATTAAAACATTCTCTTTTTCTTTTGACTCGCCTTATCCACTTTTCTCGACTTTATTCCTTTTTCTACCTCCATTATACCTCCCTCGGCTTCAGCAGGATTCACATATATGGGTGGTAATCCCGCAGGTAGCTCCTGCAGCCGTATTCTCACCACCACTATTTCATCAACTAGATTACCTCTGTATTTTTGCCATATTCGAGAAGGATATAGTTTGACACCCTCACCTACGCCCAATTGGTTAACCTTTTTTTCATCTGCGGGAGCGGAGAGCAGCCCATCTTTGCTCCTTTTAGGCTTAGTACTTTTTTCACCCTCAACTCTCTTTTTTGCTTCTGAAAGCCAAACTCCGGCTGTGTATAACCCCTATTTATTCTGCTTTTTCAAAAAAAAAAATCCACATTCCTTATGTATCTGTTTTATAAGTGATTCCAACTTTTCGACATCTAGGCGTCCGTCAAAACCATACCTTTTTTTCCCATTTAGGACAGAAATCTACATTCCTTCGATCTTTTTGTTTCATATAACGGTAATCTTCCGTCTCTTCAGAAAGCAGTTTAGAGGGATTACTACCCATTATAATAAATTCCTGCCCCTCCTAACAATTCCAATCTTAAACACTTTAAGTTAATTTCTCTTTATTGGAATCCTTATCTACTCACGCCTAGTAATTCCAATATTTAACACCTTATGGTTAATATCTCGTTATTGGAATCCTCATCTACTAAATTCTGACATTAAGTCTCACCCGTGTACAATACATTACTGTTCCTATAAATCTTCTGCTAAAATTGTCGCTCCAAATCAGCTTACTTGTAGGGTTGACCAAGGACAAATAGACAGAGGCTCAAGAGTCTCTGTCCACTCGTCGTTCAATCTGACATTTAATCTCACCCGTGTACAGCAATTACTTGTAATATACAGCTATTTCTATTCCTATAAGACTTTTAACCTAATGTCGCCCCAAATATAGCTTAATCTGTAGAGTTGATTGAAAATGACCAACGGAAAGCAACTCAATTGTTCCCCATAATCTAAATAAAGACCACTAACCTGCAGTGTCTATTATCAAGAACTATATATCTATGGGGTCACTTGTTCTGTCTTTCCATTGGATACATTGTTCAATCTGACATTTAACTCCCCCGTGTACAGTAATCACTGTTCCTATAGGTCTTTTAACTTAAACTATGTCGCTCCAAACATAGACTACTTGGAGAGTTGACCGAAAACAAATGGAGCGAGGCCAGTCCCAAAACCAATCATGCAGTGTCTATTCTTGAAAGCTGATGGTATGAAATCACCTGTTCAGTTTCTTCCCCGGAACCTCAACCACACAATCACTTTTCACTATCAAGAACACAGACTACTGAAAACCGGGAAAGACCCCGTCCATTCATCGCTCGATCTGACATTACTTTTCACCCGTGTACAGTGATCACTGTTGGAATATACAGTAAGTCGCTGTTCCTATAAGACTTTTAACTAAAATGTCGCTCCAAGCATAGCCTATTTGTAGAGTTGACTTTCAATCTGAGAACAACTTAAATCCATCCTATGATAATTTAAGTCATTCCCTCTTAATCAAGAATAAAGATTACTGACCTTATCGCCGACTGGGAAAGCAATGTTCGTTGTATCTAGTCACCTTTCCTGTATTCTGTGGTAATACGCAGGCCTGTATTTTAACCTCAATTCAAAGGCCAGGTCTTTAGTAAACGGGTCAAGACCCGTCCGTGCACGATTTTCGGCGTACTACCTCCAGATAACAGGGAGGGATTTAGATCCGGGATCGAAGGACCAATTGTTAGAGGAATTCTAAATTCCTATATGTTTTGTAGCCAAAACCAAATTCACACTCTATCTATTTCATAATAAGTTGTAAGATTATCATTTGCATGAAATAGCGAGAGACCAGTCTTAAAAACAAGTTCAGCATTTATTCTTGATGAGTACTGGCCCAAAATACAAAGAGGTTCTGTGGGGCCTTCCTCACATGCACATCAAAGCCAGGGGGATCACAGTGACCCAAGAAAGCCCTGTCTCTGCCATAAGCTTCACCATCTTAGATTTTAGGGTTTGATTAGCGCATTCAATTAAACTGCCGGATTGCGGCCTGTTGCTACAATGGGTCCTGAGGTCTATCTGCAGTCTCAGACAAGTTCTGTATCACCAAGTTTACAAAGTGGGAGCTATTGTCGCTGGTTACTTTAGATCATAACCCCCACCTTGGGATGATATCCCTAAGGAGATTCTTGGCTACTGCCATAGCAGTGGAATGTCGACATGGGAATGCCTACCCACTTGGAGAAGGCATCCACTATCACCAGACAATATTTGTAACCTTGACAAGGAGAGAGTTCAATCAAATCCATCATTATGTGTTCAAATGGTCCTTCAGGGGTCGGATGAGCCGATAGTGGCATGGGAATCCCTCTTCCCATGTTGTTAGTCATACAAATCACACATTTTGCACAAAATTGTTCAGCAAACACAGAAAATCCAGGTGCAAACTAAAATGTATTTACAAAATCAACAACTCCCCCCTTTGACACATGATCCCTTCCATGTGACAACATAGCTAAGTAGGGGAAACAGCCAGAATTTCCACTTCCTCAACTCAACAGGACCTACAGAGGATTGCAAGTCAGAGATATCAGTGGGAGAGAAGAGGTTATGATCAGAAAGTAAAACCATCTGTAACACAGGGGCCTCCAAGGAGACAGCTGCTGCCTTAGCTGCCAAGTCAGCCATAGCATTACCTTTGGAGACAGGGTCGGAAGAGTTAGCATGAGCAAGGCACTTACAAACAGCAATTTCAGAAGGGAGTAAAATAGCTTTTAGCAAGTTATCAACAAGTTTTGAATGAGAGATCATCTTACCAGAGAAGGTCAGGAAGCCGTGCTGTTTCCACAGAGTACCAAAATCATGTACCATACCAAAGGCATATCTGCTATCTGTATAGATCGTAGCAGACTGGCCTTTAGCTAATATGCAAGCTCTAGTGAGTGCAAAGAGTTCTGCTGCTTGAGCAGAAAGGTGGGAGGGTAATTTAGCACTTTCCAGTGTGGTTGAGGCAGTAGTTGTCAGGTGCGTGAATGAGGTCCCAAAAGCGAATTAACAAAACAGAGTTTCTTTAATGACGAAACACACGTAGGCTCAGATGGACAGGCAGATTCCGACAGGACAGGACAAGGTTAGATGAACCGGCAGATTCCGACAGGACAGGACAAGGTTGCAGCAAACACGACGATAGTCTGGTTCAGGCATGAGTAACACAAACGAGAATCCGACAAAGACAGAAGCAGAAACAGAGAGATATAGAGACCTAATCAGAGGGAAAAAGGGAACAGGTGGGAAAAGGGGTGAACGAGGTAGTTAGAGAAGACAAGGAACAGCTGGGGGAAAGAGGGAGACAGGGTGAAGAGAAAGAACAGGAACAGGACACAACATGACAATATATGACAGTAGTAACCGCATACGCAACCAATGGTTCTCCTTTCTCAGAACTCTGAGCAGAGCCATCTACAAACAGTTCCAAATGTGCATTTTGCAAAGGGACATCAGTTAAATCCGACCTTGGTTTAGAGACAAGCTCCACCAGTTCAGCACAGTTGTACGGCTCTCCATCATCCTCGGTGGGCAACAAAGTAGCAGGATTTAACACAGTTCACCTCTTCAGGGTCACATGACACATTGTCAGAAGAACATTCTGATAATGGAGCAGTCGAGCTGGTGTTAGATGGGCTGTCTTTGCCTGTGAAATAAGAGCATGTACAGCATGAGGAACGTGTACAGTGAGTTCACACATGGCAACAATGTCTGCACAAGCCAACACAGCTTCAGTAGCAGCAGCCACAGCTCTCAAACAACAAACCAGACCTCTGGCCACACTGTCCAGCTGTTTGGAATAATTCCCAACTTGGCGCTGCTTTCCTCCATGTTCCTGTGTTAAAACAGATGACATAAAACCATTTTTCTCACAAACAAAGAGGTTAAAAGGTTTAGAATGGTCAGGGAGCCCCAAACAGGGAGAAGTAGTCATGAGTTGTTTCAGTCTGGTCAGAGCAGTCAGACCCTCTGGTGTCCACTTAATTTTGTCATTCATAGCTATTTTGTGGCCATAAATAAGGTCAGCAAGCGGCTGCACGACTTCAGCATAGTCAGGTAACCACGCCCTACAATACCCTGCCATACCAGTCAATGACATCATGTGTCGTTGAGTAACCGGCTGTGGGACAGAGAGAATAGCCTGTATCCTCTCTTTACCCAGCTGCCTGCCATTGGGAGAGATGTCATAACCCAAATACATCACTGTCTGTGAAACCAACTGTAACTTCTTCTTTGAAACTTTGTGGCCATTCTTAGCGAGAAATATCAACAGAGCCCGAGTACCAGTTTCACAAGTTTCCATTGAGCTGGAGCACAACAACAAATCATCCACATACTGAATCAGAGTGCTGCCCTCAGGGGGTACAAAACCCTCCAGAGTTTGTGCTAAAGCCGCTGAAAAAACTGAGATTCTGGTGCCACTGGAATACTGAAAAATGCATTTGTCAAATCAATCACAGAGAACCACTCTGCTGTGGGTGGTACCGCCCCCAACAGTGTAGTGACATTAGGAACCACCGGGGCACGGGCAAAAACTGCATCGTTCACAGGCCTTAAGTCCTGGGCCAATCTCCAATCACCTGAAGGTTTTCGAACAGGCAAGATAGGGGTGTTACAGGGTGATTCTGGACAGGGAATTAAGGCACCATTAGCTAACAAGGATGCATGAACAGAAGTAATACCTGCTATTGCCTCCCTACTGAGTGGATACAGTGCCCTAGATGGGCGCCTGGTATCTTTAGGAGTGACTACCATTGGCTCAGCTCCCTTTATTCTCCCAAAATTATACTTGTCCCTTGCCCATAGGCATTCAGGGACCCCTCTCAGGAGGGGTGAGTCTTCACTCAACAACATGACATTGGTAGAAAAAGAAACCTGATCAACACCATGCACACCCCTCTCAGTTGGTGTTCCCTAACTGAGTGGGTAACAACTTGTCAGTGTGCTGGGTGAATAAGTTGACCCATCAGGGCGCATCTCCCAGTCTGTAGCATCAACCAAGCATTTCATCCAAATTCCAGTATCCACCCATTCTACTCTGTCTGATTTTGCCAGGGACACATGTGGTGCGCTATCCTCAAACAGGTAGAGCTCTTTCTGTGCAGGGGTTAGATTAACCCCTAAAGCACAGAAATCACTGCTACAGTATAAACCCTCACACTGCACTGACTCATTCTGTAATGTATCACACAGCCATTGTTTCTCATAATGGAGATCTCTTGTCAATGGTGAAAAATGGGAGGTGCATTGTAAGCCTGCTTCAGACATGAAACTGCCCTCGTGGCCCCAATGGGTTTTGGCCATTGTGAAAACACGAGCAATATTGGGCACCTCGTCATCAACATCCCATGCGTAATACCAGTCACAACACTCAGACATTAACATCAATTGCTCCACCACTTCCTCCTCTTCCTCATGAATAAAAGTTAAACCGGTTTGGCCACATGTTATGTTGATGCCAAGTTTACACAGGAGGTCCCTGCCCATCAGATTGTCAGGACAGTGATCAGAGTAGAGAAATTGATGTTGACACTTCTCCTCACAAAAGGAGACAGGCAGAGGCATAGTTACCTGCTCTCTGAGTGGGAGGCCTGAAGCCCCTACAGTTTTGACTATTTCATTAGACATGGGAGGTTTTATCATAGCCTTGCAGTTAATGACAGACATAGCAGCCCCAGTATCAACAAGAAATACTAATGACTCACCATTGACGCAAGCCTCCACTGTTGGCTCTACTCTCGGAAGGGTGTGACACTTTAAAAACAAATGCTCTTGTTGCTCTGAGGATTTTAGTACAACTGTCCCTGTCTCCTCATCATGTCAATACTCCTCCCCCTGTCCCTTTCCTGGATTGTACAGGGGCGTCTGTGCCGACGGCCCCGTCTGCCAGGCTCCAGGTTGTACTCTGCCTGGAGGGACTCCTTGTGGTCCCCACTGTTGCTGTTGCTGGACCCCGTGTGGTGGCCCGACCTGCCATTGGTTGGGAGGTGGCTGCCACGGCTGTTGTTGGAATGGGGCTGTCCATGCATGTGCTCCTTTTCCTCCTCCTCTTGCCCCCTCCTCTCGGGCCCCTCTTCTCGGTCCGCCCCTGCCTTTGTTCCTCTGTGGATTTGTTGGCTCGGAGCAGTCAGCAGAAAAATGACCCGGCTTCCCACAGTTGTAGCACCTGCGCACGCCACCCCCTTGTCCTGTCCCTGCTGGGGCTGCTCCCTGGTAAAACGTCATCTGGGCAGCCTGTAGTTTCTGTGTCTTTACTTTTTCTTCCTTTATTTTTTCTTCCTTCTGAGCACTTTGTTGTCTCTCAGCAAGCTTGCAGTACTGTACCACCGTTGCTAATGGCTCCTAACAGATGCAGGTAGTCCTCACAGCTTTCTCCAGGCCCGGTGTCAGACCCCTCACCAGTGCGTCTTTCAGCAGATCCCCATATGCATGTTCGTTTGGTCTGATACCACTGTGTAGCCTGAAACAGGTCTCAAGTCTCTTTCTGAAAGCCTCCAGGCCCTCCTCTTTCTTCATAGTGCATTCTCTGATAGCAGTCCAGTCGGTCTTAGTTGGATACATCTCCACAATCCTGGCCAGCAGCGCCGTTATCTGGTCCTGATATGCGCCATTCTCAGCCCACAGGTAGTTGCAATCAAACTGTCCCTGTACATCCGCCCACCTGAGTCCCAGTTTCTTTTTACAGATATGGGCTGTCTCAGCAGCAGATGGTTTGTACTGACCCACCAAAACCCTCATCTCTGCTGAATATTTCACAGCGTCTTTACTTGGCTCTGGTAGGTCCTCTACAATGTCTTTGATTTCATCATGTCTCCACGTCCTCTGGACATACACAATGGGGTTCCATGCTGCGGCAGCAGCAGCATTAGCATCATCAGGTCGAGGCTGAGGGTTGGGACATGCCATCAGAGGGTATTGATGATACATGTCTGATGCTGGGTCGTGTGGGAAGGGGGTAGAGACACGCCTCTCCGTCCTGGCCCGTAGACAGTCCTTCAGCGGGGGATTAAGCTGGGGTGCCAATCCGTCCTCACTTTCCACACTGGAGCTGAGTGAACGAGCCTCGAGAAAAGGATTGTTGATTTGTTTACCCTTCTGGCGTGCTCCCCCCACTGAGCCTCCAGCGAGCCTCCAGCGAGACTGGCCGGAGTCAGGACTTCAGCCAGGCTCCGTGCCAGACGATCAATCACCGTGGTGTTGGGAGAGACAGGGGGTGGGGCTGCAGGTTGTAGTGGTCTTGCATCCAGCGGATCAGCAGGAGGCAGCTGAGGAGGAGGGAGGTCCGGGAACACTGGGTAGAAAGTTTGAGGAGTACAGTAGGGAGGGAGACAGTCTCTGTCATCATCATCCTTCCTATTCCTTTTCACTGTTTCATCTTTCCACTTCTTTTCTCCTTCCTCAGTCTGAACTATCATATTCTGACAGGGTTTTCCCCAAAATGTGTCCTGTCTTTTCTTCCATTTGTCAGCTTCCCTTTCCCATTTCCTGAATTTCACCCAATCAATTTGATCCTTTTTTCCTAGTTTACCTTCCTTCTCTACCAATCTCTGTCTTATCTCATCTAACAGCGTCACACTTAGTGTCCCTGTCAAAGGAAAACCACCCTCTCTATGCCATAGAAGTACCTGTTCCAGAACATCCCTACACCATTTATCTACCATAACCTTCAAGGCTCCAGTAGGAGGGTCCAGAATGCCTGGTTCTTTGCACTCGCACGCTCCCATGGCTCCTTAGTCACACACACACACACACACACACACACACACACAGGGAGAGAAAAAACGTTATAACAGGAATTCCTTAAGTACTCACACAGAATTTTAATGATCACCCACACAGGATTGGTCAGATGCTCACATAGAACTGGCCAGATGTCCACACAGAACATCAGAACATAAAAAGGTTACCCACACAAGGTCAACCTACCTCGCCTACACAGAACGCTCCTACAAAACAAAATATTCACACAGAGTAACCCAGGGCATACCTGGCTAGCACATTTAAAATAATTGGAATTCACCACCTCTGAGGGTCACTTAGACAGTCACACAGACACCTTCCGAATGAGGTCCTTCTTCCAATAGGGCTTCACCAAGTACCGTGTTTCACACAGAACACACAGTCACCTTGGCCCCTCACCCCCACAGACCGCACCAATCCCCACTGTGATCAATTCAGTGTCAGGACGGCTCTAAGTCCTATCCAACTCAACTTCAAGTGTGGTTTGCTCACCTCACCTCACCTGTTTTTAAAAAAAAAAAATGTACTATGTTCGGGAAGTGGTATCCACTCGGCTCGCTGCCTCTCCGATCTTAGGTTGGTCCATCTGCTCCGTTCCCGAAGTGTGGTCTCCCTGAGATCCCGAGTTTCAGGGATCCCTTGTGCACGATTACCTAGGTCGTCGGGAGGGGTCATCGAGTGAAGATTCACATCCCATCCCCGTCGCCAAATGTCATGGAAATTTCCTTAATTACCAAATGATGAGAGAGCAAATCACACACCAGTCAGAGTAATGCTTAATAACCTTTTGTGACTAGGGGGCAGTATATTCATTTTTGGAAAAATAACGTTTGCGTAGTAAACGGGATATTTTGTCAGGACAAGATGCTAGAATATGCATATAATTGACAGCTTAGGATAGAAAACACTCTAACGTTTGCAAAACTGTAAAAATATTGTCTGTGACTATAACAGAACTGAAATTGCAGGCGAAAGCCTGAGAAAAATCCAATCCGGAGGTGACTCATCTTTTGAAAGTTCTGCGTTCCAATGCGTCCCTATTGAGCAGTGAATGGGCTATCAACCAGATTACTTTTTCTCCGTATTCCCCAAGGTGTCTACAGCATTGTGACGTATTTTTACGTATTTATGTTGAAGAATACCCGTAAGCGGCTACATTGCGCAACTGGGCACCTGATGGCTCCCAGAGTGATTCTCGCGTAAAATACAGAGTTAGCCATTATTCCAATCGGTCCTACTGAAAAACCAATTGTCCCGGTGGATATATTATCAAATAGATATTTGAAAAACACCTTGAGGATTGATTATAAACAACGTTTGCCATGTTTCTGTCGATATTATGGAGCTCATTTGGAATATTTTTCGGCGTTTTCGTGACTGCAATTTCCGGGCGATTTCTCAGCCAAACGTGAAGAACAAACGGAGCTATTTCGCCTACAAAAATAATATTTTTGGAAAAAAGGAACATTGGCTATCTAACTGGGAGTCTCGTGATTGAAAACATCCGAAGCTCATCAAAGGTAAACAATTTAATTTGATTGCTTTTCTGATTTCTGTGACCAAGTTACCTGCTGCTAGCTGGACAAAATGCTATGCTAGGCTCAAAATGCTAAACTGTGTCTCAATATATTTCACTTGTGATTTTCATGAATAGGAATATTTTCTAGGAATATTTATGTCCGTTGCGTTATGCTAATTAGTGTCAGTCGATGATTACGCTCCCGCACGCGGGATGGGGAGTCACCAGAGGTTAATCTTCACCTTTAATAATAATTAAGCTTTTGCAATAGCATTTTGACTTTCAACATTTCAGTATCTCTAATGAAACGTTGAGAGTTGTCAACATTCCGCAACTGAGATCTTTTATAGCAAAGATCCACCCCCCTAGTCGACATGACAAAACACAGATAATAGGAACTTTCACAAGGAAAGATTTTACTTGAGAGAGGGGTATCCCATCGCCAGACAGCATTGGCTATAAATTATCGTTCAGTTTGGTCTCCTAAATGAAGCTCACAAGCATATTATGAAAATAAAACATCTTATCTATGTTACCCAACTAATTCTGATTCATCCCAAACAATGCCAAGAGTGGGCAAAGCTGTCATCAAGGCAAAGGGTTGCTCCTTGGAAGAATCTCAAATATATATATTTGTTTAACACTTTTTTGGTTTCTACATGATTCCATATGTGTTATTTCATAGTTGCTATCTCTTCACTATTATTCTACAATGTAGGAAATTGTACAAATAAAGAAAAACCCTGGAATGAGTAGGTGTGTCCAAACTTTTGACTGGTGCTGTATATATATACATTGCATTCGAAATGTATTCAGACCCCTTTACTTTTCCCCCATTTTGTTACGTTACAGATTTATTCTAAAATGGATTAAAGAAATTACAATTATCATCAATTTCACAAAATACCCCATAAAGCAAAAACAACAGAAAATCTGTCACTGTCCCAATACTTGAATATACAATGAGCTCCAAAAGTATGTACATTTACAGAACATTAATTATGGTTATTACAAATTTAAGCAACTAAAAGCAGGTTAGTTGCTAATACATTAGGTACAGTTACCGTAGGTCATGGGGTAAGAATGTAATCTTGAGGATAATCAATTGTAAGGCATGTGTGTAAACCACAGTATCTCTGTTGTGACTTTGGATGTTCAAGATAATTTATTTAATAACTACTGGAATAATGATTTCATCAAATGTATTATAATTAACTTAGTTATCCTATCCAAACAAATCCAAATGAAATGTTTTATATAGAGATGCCTTTAATTAACTATATCAGTAGTTATCTTAACTGTTGTACCAGTCCCATATCAACAATAGTATTGTAACCACCCTGGGTAGTGTAACGACCCTGGGTTTATTAACGCGGAAATCTACTCTGCCGCACGAGCATGCTTTTGCGGCACAGTCGATAGCGCACCAGACCTCGGGCTTGAAGGTCGAGGGTTCGAGACCTGCTCCCTGCTGTTTCATTACAGTATTAAATCAACAGTCAGTGGCTATGTTCTCATTCTGAAAGTCATCTAACTCGGAAACTTCAAGGACCCAAACACTTGTAACGGAACTCAAGGCTACAGATAATTCATTATTTTGGCTTTTATTTACTTGACTAAATAAGTTGGAAAATTAGGTAGTTAACAGAGTAAGGCAAGGTAGCGTCTAATGGAATACTACACGGTTATTGAGGTAAGAATCGCCACAGGTCAACATACCTGAACTTCTGTACATGAACTCAGCAAATACAACTGTACAGTACCATCAAAAGTTTGGACATACCTACTCATTCCTGGGTTTTTCTTTATTTGTACTATTTTCTACATTTTAGAATGTAAAAAGTGAAGACATCAAAACTATGAAAGGACATATGGAATCATGTATAAACTAAAAAAGTGTTAAACAAATCCAAATGTATTTTATCTGTGAGATTCTTCAACGTAAACACCCTTTTCCTTGACAGCTTTGCATACTTTGACTGAAACAGCGGTCCACCCTGTTTGAAACAGGATAGGACCTTCCCCAAACTGTTGCCACAAAGTTGGAAGCACAGAATTTTCTAGAATGTGCTGTAGTGTTAACATTTCTCTTCACTGGAACTAATGGACCTGACCTGAACCATGAAAAAAAGCCCAGACCATTATTCCTCCTCCACCAAACTTTACAGTTTGGACTATGCATTCGGGCAGGTAGCGTTCTCCTGGCATCCGCCAAACCAAGACTTGTCTGTCAGACTGACAGTTGGTGAAGCGGGATTCATCATTCCAGAGAACGCATTTCCACTGCTCCATAGTCCAATGGTTTTACAGCACTCAAGCTGACTCTTGGCTTTGCACATGGTGATCTTAGCCTTGTTTGCAGCTGCTCAGTCATGGAAACCCATTTCATGAAGCTCCCGACGAACAGTTCGTCTGCTGACGTTGCTTCCAGAGGCAGTTTGGAAATAGGTAGTGAGTGTTGCAACCAAGAGCAAACTATTTTTACAGGCTATGTGCTTCAGCAATCCTGTTCTGTGAGCTTGTGTGGTCTACAACTTCCTACCACTGAGCTGTTGTTGCTCCTAGACGTTTCCACTTCACAATAACAGCACCTAGAGTTGACCAGGGAAGCTCTAGCAGGGCAGAAATTTGATGAACTGACTTGTTGGAAAGGTGGAATCCTATGACGGTGCCACGTTGAAAGTCACTGAGTTCTTCAGCAAGGACATTCTACTGCCAATGTTTGTTAAGGAGATAGCACACCGCCATGCAATCTTTTACACACCAGTCAGCAATGGGTGTGGCTGAAATAGCCGAATCCACTAATTTGAAGGGGTGTCCATATATACTGTGACAATTCTCTTCAGGTTTAGGAGAGTTTGTACACAAATGCAGTGGGAGACCTACACAAAATAACACCAGAGCGAGTTCTATCAAACAGGATAGTACTTAAATGTTTGTTTCTGGAGCGCCCCAGGTCGCAGACTTGGTCCAGGATAGCAGGGTTCGGTACACAAATCGAGTCCAAAACTGCCAACAGGTAAGTCCAAACAGTCCAGGGGTCTCATTTACAAAACTGTGTGGAGGATTCAAGTTAAAAGGTGGCGTATGGACGAAACACAGAAAGTGCTTTCTCACAAAAAATATTCTGATTGATAACACAGTGCGCACACGTCCCATGCCGGTTTCCCTTTATAAATCAGAATCAACTGTAAATTTGGCGCACCTGAGCAAGCGTCTTATCCCACCCTTTTAACGGCCATAGTTATTTATAAATAGTCAGTGAAAGGCCCATAATTAATATTCATCCATACTGATTGCATGATGACAATGACTGCAAATCCTGACAGAAAGTCAGGTGAAATGAAAGTTCTTGTAGGGGAGGTTGAAGAAAGAAAAGTGTATTGTTTGGTGGACACAGTGTGGGCATTACATATGACAAAAAGGCGTTAGAGTGGCAGCCGATGTGAAAGAAGGTCGGACCCTCTCAAAAATAAAAAAATAAGTGGTCCAACATAAAAGTGGAGGCCAAAAGGTGCATAGCCTTATACAGACAAGGTGTTTGTGACACAGTCGGGGGAAAGGGGACACCGGAAATAACCCCTTGATGAGCAACTCGCCAGTATTATAGGGGAATCCCTCCTGAATGGAGTAGTGACAGAGGTGGAGGGGACACGGGCATGCAAGACACACCAGATGATCCAGGTATGTAATTAGTATTTCCTCGTTTGAAAAGAGGTCAACCAAATGCATTCAAGTTGTGTTTAAACATTTATTTACACAAACAATTGTGACATTATCTATTGTTTTTAGTCGCTTGCTTGTTCCAGCAGGGTCGGTGGTTCTGCAGCTGAACAGGAGCTGAGTGTGCCCATCTCCGCGTCACAACCTCCAACGGCCGTGTCCTCACAGATACTGTCCTGCAAACGCAAAGAGACACCATCAACGCTATTAACGAGGTTGCCAAGGAGTTGAAGTGGGACAGGCACGGCTTGGTTTCTGCGGGTGCTTCTCTGTAAAGCTGGGCCCACTACAGCACAGAGATCCAAGAGAACAGTTTGTCCTACTTAGTTTGTCCTACTGTTCACATGATTTATGAGAATACATTTCATAACATGCAAGTATTGTTTAATAATTACAGATCCAATTAAATATTATTCCAGATTATCTGTACAACATATTTGAGGGGTTCTTTTGCAAAAACAGATATCTCCGTTTGTATTTATTAATCTAAATCATGTTTTTTGTGGGGTTTTTTGTCTGCAATCTAGGGAACTCTTCATATATAATACGTGAGAGGTAATATTTTGATTTATTTTACACAATTGTATCAATTTCAAAGTGTTTCTAAAGTTTCATTCTTCTGCCATAGAAGTCGCAGTTTCTCATTTCTCCAGTTTATGTGTGTACCTATGGGTCAAAGTGTCCGTGGAGGACTGCACATTCTCCCATCAAGTTTGTTTGTTGTAAATTTGCTTAGAAAGTGGAGTAAACCTTCTTTTGTGCATACGCAAAGTTTATTAATGAGGCCCCAAGTCATACACGGTAAATCCAGCAGATGTAATATCACTTTCTCATTCTCAATGGTTCACAGTTCCACAGCTCCTAGCTCTTTCTTCCTGGTGTGGCTTAACCCCTTACAGTGCCTTGCGAAAGTATTCGGCCCCCTTGAACTTTGCGACCTTTTGCCACATTTCAGGCTTCAAACATAAAGATATAAAACTGTATTTTTTTTTGTGAAGAATCAACAACAAGTGGGACACAATCATGAAGTGGAACGACATTTATTGGATATTTCAAACTTTTTTAACAAATCAAAAACTGAAAAATTGGGCATGCAGAATTATTCAGCCCCCTTAAGTTAATACTTTGTAGCGCCACCTTTTGCTGCGATTACAGCTGTAAGTCGCTTGGGGTATGTCTCTATCAGTTTTGCACATCGAGAGACTGACATTTCTTCCCATTCCTCCTTGCAAAACAGCTCGAGCTCAGTGAGGTTGGATGGAGAGCATTTGTGAACAGCAGTTTTCAGTTCTTTCCACAGATTCTCGATTGGATTCAGGTCTGGACTTTGACTTGGCCATTCTAACACCTGGATATGTTTATTTTTGAACCATTCCATTGTAGATTTTGCTTTATGTTTTGGATCATTGTCTTGTTGGAAGACAAATCTCCGTCCCAGTCTTAGGTCTTTTGCAGACTCCATCAGGTTTTCTTCCAGAATGGTCCTGTATTTGGCTCCATCCATCTTCCCATCAATTTTAACCATCTTCCCTGTCCCTGCTGAAGAAAAGCAGGCCCAAACCATGATGCTGCCACCACCATGTTTGACTGTGGGGATGGTGTGTTCAGCTGTGTTGCTTTTACGCCAAACATAACGTTTTGCATTGTTGCCAAAAAGTTAAATTTTGGTTTCATCTGACCAGAGCACCTTCTTCCACATGTTTGGTGTGTCTCCCAGGTGGCTTGTGGCAAACTTTAAACAACACTTTTTATGGATATCTTTAAGAAATGGCTTTCTTCTTGCCACTCTTCCATAAAGGCCAGATTTGTGCAATATACGACTGATTGTTGTCCTATGGACAGAGTCTCCCACCTCAGCTGTAGATCTCTGCAGTTCATCCAGAGTGATCATGGGCCTCTTGGCTGCATCTCTGATCAGTCTTCTCCTTGTATGAGCTGAAAGTTTAGAGGGACGGCCAGGTCTTGGTAGATTTGCAGTGGTCTGATACTCCTTCCATTTCAATATTATCGCTTGCACAGTGCTCCTTGGGATGTTTAAAGTTTGGGAAATCTTTTTGTATCCAAATCCGGCTTTAAACTTCTTCACAACAGTATCTCGGACCTGCCTGGTGTGTTCCTTGTTCTTCATGATGCTCTCTGCGCTTTTAACGGACCTCTGAGACTATCACAGTGCAGATGCATTTATACGGAGACTTGATTACACACATGTGGATTGTATTTATCATAATTAGTCATTTAGGTCAACATTGGATCATTCAGAGATGCTCACTGAACTTCTGGAGAGAGTTTGCTGCACTGAAAGTAAAGGGGCTGAATAATTTTGCACGCCCCCATTTTTCAGTTTTTGATTTGTTAAAAAAGTTTGAAATATCCAATAAATGTCGTTCCACTTCATGATTGTGTCCCACTTGTTGGTGATTCTTCACAAAAAAATACAGTTTTATATCTTTATGTTTGAAGCCTGAAATGTGGAAAAAGGTTGCAAAGTTCAAGGGGGCCGAATACTTTCGCAAGGCACTGTAAGTACACTGACCTGTTCACCATAGACAACAGGGAGGACATAAGTAAATTGATAAATACTTTTATTGTGCAAAGAGTGTGCAAAGCTGTCATCAAGGCAAAGGGTGGCTACTTTGAAGAATCTCAAATATAAAATATATTTGACTTGTTTAACACTTTTTTGCATACTACATGATGCCATATGTGTTATTTCATCATTTTGATATCTTCGGTATTATTATACAATGTATAAAATAGTAAAAATAAAGAAAAACCCTTGCGTGAGTAGGTGTGTCCAAACTTTTGACTGGGCTGTATGTTAGCCAGTTATCCACACTTCCTGCTGGGACTGTCAGTGGCAACTTAAGAGTTGGAACTGCATCAGGCTTCAGTACAAGAAACGTGGCATAAGTTCGAGTTTCAGCAGGTTCTCCAAGCACTCTTTGTGGTCAACTTTGGTTTCATCCTCAGCTTGGGAAATTAATGTAACCCACTTCCCCATAAATCTTCCTTTTTGGGGAAGTTAAACAACTGCTGTAAATTACAATGAGTAGGTGAGCTGACATCATCTCACTTGAGGCAAAGCAAAACCAAGTGATTCAGCTCAACAGACAGCAATAAAATAGGTTTTTCAGTCTCTAGTGATAGTAAATACCCCTGACTTATTTAAAATGTTAATTCAATTCAATTAAAATGTAGTGTTCCCTGTGCATTCACCTTCATGTATTTTATTTAAATATTTGATATGTCTCAGTTCAAAGACAGACAGGTCTTCAAATGATGTGTCTTAATAGATTTAATGTTGAAAACGTGTTTTTTTAAACATATCATACCCTATAGTTTGTAAAACACTGTTGATTTGAACCCTACTGTTGTATTTTGTGGTTGTGATGAGTAGTTATCTATTAAACATGACATTACGGTACGGTAATATAAAGTTGCTGATTCTTAACTTCTAATCAACCATGTCAGACTCAGAATTGACTTCAATCGTATTTCACTTCATTAATGTAATTACATTAACAGTAGTTTAAAGAGTAAGACAATTATTTGTTAACATGTTTATATACTGTATATCCATACTAGAGTAGAAATGCAGTATGAAATGGAAATAATATCACTGTAAGAATGGTTTAAAAATACATTATAAACCATATGAAAATAATTATGAATCATAATAAAAATAAAGTAGTTAAAACATTTTTAAAAAAATGTTACTATCTATCAATCACACAGTTTCATGTTAAGATAGTTGTGTACTCTTAGAAACTGAGAAATAACAAGTAAAGTAAATACATTGAATCAGTAACAAGAAAGGTGAAACATTTAGACATGTCTTGGAATTATAGTTTGAACAATTCATAACAGCATTAAGTGCGAAAACCCAATCCAAATGCAATTTGACATAATGTATCATTATTACAAAATAACTACTGGCTAGAGTGTGAAAATTAGAATATAAGGGATATGAGACAGTAAGAAAAAACTAAGGGGACGTGACTGAGGTGAAAGACAATATTTAATATCCAAATTGGTTAGAATCAGGTGAACGTTAGGGTTAAGAATAGGGTTACGTGCTATGATGTGTACAAACCCTGGATGACTGGCATCGTGCTCTGTATTCAAGATACTGGTGCAGCTATCTTGGCACTCCTCCCCAATTGTAAAAATATTTTGGAAGCTATAGAAATGCATTTATTAATGTCTACATCCGTTTTGACATATTTATTCTATAACAGACACCTTAATGCATACTTTAAAATTATACTATGTAAGCTGAACATAAAATTGAAACAACATTTTTTAAAAACATTCCGTAAAGTATTTATTTTTGGAGAGTACTAATGTTCCTGTCCCCACTACAACAAAACATACTTAAAAACATGTAATTTTGTCCTTGAACATTTTAATTGAAATACTGTAGAATTCTATTCAATTCCATTGGAGGACTGCTCCTACTAGGGAGTGCCAATATGGCCGACCGGTGGCTTCAAAGTCTCTCAATGGCCAATAAATACTGTAGCATCAACAATCCAGGGTTTATATACATCATTGGTTATGTGTTTGGTTAAGGTTAGGGGGTTGGTTAAGGATATTGTTAGGGTTACGGTAAGGGTTAGTTTTCAGGGTTTTGGCAAGTCGAACTGTAAATGGGATGTTGGTCAGAAAAGTCCCCTTAGTCTCTACTGTAATAGTATTTACAGCTTCATACTCGGTTCAGTTTCTCCTTCTTACTTCTTCCCCTTTTCTTCCTTGTGGAAGATCTTCCCATCAGGCTGCTCCTTCCATCTCAATTTGACATCATCAGACATCCCCTTCTCAGTCAATTCCTTCTTTATCTGAGGAACACAAACAGAATTTTGTTTATTGGCTGGTCTACCAACTATGCAGTCAGTACTGGCTAACACTTTACTGCATGCATTTATAATCTATTTATAACAGTTATATAAGACATTATAAAATCAGTCATAGACAGTCATAAACATTATGGTCGTTATAGATAACAGGTAAATCTGTAGTCAATGGTATATAATTTAGCTAGATACTGCAGTAACCCTTTCTCACTTGTAACCCTCACTTGTAACCCTTTATCACCACTAAAATGGCTCTAATTTCTCAACGAGGAAGAGAAGGTGAAATTTACCTGCTGCAAGATGGCTTCCTGAATGGCAGGATCAGTCAGGACCATGTTCTGGTCTTTTGGGGTCAGCTTCACTCGCACCACCTGCTGAGTCTTCGTCACTGCGGGAGCTAACAGAGACGGTGCCAGAGACGGCGCCAGAGACAGAGACAGAGCAGACCTAACTCACTCTATTAAATTAATCATAACAGGAACATTTTACATTAGCTAGAAATTCAAAAGGAAATTATCTTAACAGAGAAAAATGTCCTCTGTGTGCTACCTATATCCCCCCACTAGAATCCCCATACTTTAATGAAGACAGCTTCTCCATCCTGGAGGGGGAAATGAATCATTTCCAGGCCCAGGGACATGTACTAGTCTGTGGCGACCTAAATGCCAGAACTGGACAAGAACCTGACTGACACCCTCAGCACACAGGCGGACAAACTCCTGTCTGGAAATGACAGCATTCCGTCCCCAATATGCACCCCAGGCACAACTAAGACAACATAACCAACAAAAACGGGTCACAAATCCCGCAGCTCTGTCACATGCTGGGTATGTACATAGTCAATGGTAGGCTTCGAGGGGACTTCTATGGTAGGTACACCTACAGCTCAGCTCATCCCTTGACAGTAGTACTATAGACTAATTAATCACTGACCTCAACACAGAGTCTCTCAGAGCATTCACAGTCAGACCACTGACACCCCTATCAGATCACAGCAAAATCACACTACAGGAATAGAGCAATGCTCAATAATGAGGCATCAAAGCCAAATGAACTGAATAAAAGTAAGAAATGCTATAGATGTCACGACCTCCGCCGAAGTCTGTCCCTCTCCTTGTTTCTAGCCATCGCCGATCCACTTTTCATTTTCATTTTGTTTTGTCTTTGTTTTACACACCTGGTTTCAATTCCCCAATTACATGTTCATTATTGAACCCTCTGTTTTCCCCATGGTTTTTGTGCGTGATTGTTTTACGTATGTTCGGCCCGTTATTGTGGGCTCGGTATTACGACATGTTATTTGGAATATTTGAGTAAAGTTACTTGTGTTACTCATCTCTGCTGTCCTGCGCCTGACTCCTCTGCACCAGCTCCACCCAGACCATTACAATAGATGGAAGGAAAGTATGTGGAAGCCTACCAAAAAACTATTAGGCAACAACAAATTCAAACCCATTTAGACAACTTCCTGGATCAAACTTTCCACTGTAATAGTGAATGTGTAAACCTGGCAGTAGAAAACCTAATCAGTGTATTTGACCTCTCAGCTTCACTATGAAATAAAACATAAAATTAATGACAAATGGTTTAATGAAGAATGCAAAAATCTAAGAACGAAATTGAGAAAACTATCCAACCAAAAACAGAGACCCAGAGTCTACGCCTTCACTATGATGAATCACTAAAACAATACAGAAATACACTACGGATAAAGAAGGAACAGCATGTCAGAAATCAGCTTAATGTAATTGAAAAATCCATAGACTCTAACCACTTCTGGGAAAAACACTAAACAAACAACAACACAAAGAGTTATCCATCCCTATAACAAAGAACAAACAGCAAAAACATATGCAGTTGAAGTCGCATTTTACATACGCTTAGGTTGGAGTCATTAACCTCTCTAGGGTAGGGGGCAGCATTCGGAATTTTGGATGAAAAGCATGCCCAAATTAAACGCCCTGCTACTCGGGCCCAGAAGATATGATATGCATAAAAGGAGTTTTGGATAGAAAACACTCTAAAGTTTCCAAAACTGTTAAAATAGTGTCTGTGAGTATAACAGAACTGATTTAGCAGGCGAAAACCTGAGAAAAATCCATTCAGGACGTAGTTTTTATTTTTAATTTTTTTTTTCTATTCAATGCCATTACAGTATCCATTGACTTAGGACTCCATTTGCAGTTCCTATGCCTTCCGCTAGATGTCAACAGTCTTTAGAAATCGTTTCAGGCTTGTATTCTTATAAATGAGGGAGTAAGACCAGTATGAACGAGTGGACCCTACCGTGTCGCAGAGCTTTTTCATGCACAAGTGCATTATTTGTTTACCTTTTATATTGACGACGTTATTGTCCGGTTGAAATATTGTAGATAATTTAGGCTAAAAAAACAACATGAGGATTGAATATAAACATCATTTGACATGTTTCTATGAACTTTACGGACACAATTTGGATTTTTTTGTCTGATTGTTTTGACTGCGTTTTTTGCCTGCGGATTACTGAAGGAAACACGCTAACAAAACTGAGGTTTTTGAATATAAACTTCATCGAACAAAAGGAACATTTATTGAGTAAATTAATGCCGTCTGATTGCCACCATATGAAGATCATCAAAGGTAAGGGATTAATTATATCTCAATTTCTGAGTTTTGTAACGCTTCTGCTTGGCTGGTTACTGCTTGTAATAATTTGTCAACTGGGCTATGTATGTTCTGGGCTAGGTATGCTTTCGCCGAAAAGCATTTTATAAATATGATACTGTGGTTGGTTTAACAAGAAGTTAATCTTTAAACCTATGTAAAATATGTTTTGTTTTCTGAATTTTTATAATGAGCATTTCTGTAATTGAATTTGTCGCTCTGCAATCTCACTGGATGTTGGCCAGATGGGACATTCGTGTCCCACGTACCCTAGAGAGGTTCATACTAGTTTTTAAACCATTCTGCCCATTTCTTGTTAACAAGCTGTAGTTTTGGCAAGTCAGTTAAGACATCTACTTTGTGCATGACACAAGTCATTTTTCCAACAATTATTTACAGACAGATTATTTCCCTTATCATTCACTGTATCACAATTCCAGTGGGTCAGAAGTTTACATACACTAAGTTGACTGTGCCTTTGAACAGCTTGAATTCCAGAAAATGATGTCATGGCTTTAGAAGCTTCTGATAGGCTAATTGACATAATTTGAGTCAATTGGAGGTGTACCTGTGGATGCATTTCAAGGCCTACCTTCAAACTCAGTGCCTCTTTCCTTGACATCATGGGAAAATCAAAAGAAATCAGCCAAAACCTCAGACCTCCACAGGTCTGGTTCATCCTTGGGAGCAATTTCCAAATGCCTGAAGGTACCACGTTCATCTGTACAAACAATAGTACGCAAGTATAAACACCATGGGACCACGCAGCCATCATACCACTCAGGAAGGAGACGCATTCTGTCTCCTAGAAATGAACGTACTTTGGTGCGAAAAGTGCAAACCAATCCTAGAACAAGGACCTTGTGAAAATGCTGGAGGAAACAGGTATCTATATCCACAGTAGAACGAGTCCTATATCAACATAAACTGAAAGGCCACTCAGCAAGGAAGAAGCCATTGCTCCAAAACTGCCATTAAAAAGCCAGACTACGGTTTACAACTGCACATGGGGACAAAGATCGTACTTTTTGGAGAAATGTTCTCTGGTCTGATGAAACAAAAATATAACTGTTTGGACATAATGACCATTGTTATGTTTGGAGGAAAAAGGGCGAGGCTTGCAAGCCGAAGAACACAATCCCAACAGTGAAGCACGGGGTGGCAGCATCATGTTGTGGGGGTGCTTTGCTGCAGGAGGGACTGATGCACTTCACAAAATAGATGGCATCATGACGACGGAAAGGTATGTGGATATATTGAAGCAGCATCTCAAGACATCAGTCAGGAAGTTAAAACTTGGTCGCACATGGGTCTTCCAAATGGACATTGACCCAAACATTCTTCCAAAGTTGTGGCAAAATGGCTTAAGGACAACAAAGTGAAGGTATTGGAGTGGCCATCACAAAGCCCTGACCTCAATCCCATGGAAAATTTGAGGGCAGAACTGAAAAATTGTGTGCGAGCAAGGAGGTCTACAATCCTGACTCAGATACACCAGCTCTGTCAGGAGGAATGGGCCAAAATTCACGCAACTTATTGTGGGAAGCTTGTGGAAGGCTACCCGAAATGTTTGACCCAAGTTAAACAATTTAAAGGCAATGCTACCAAATACTAATTTGGTGTATGTACTCTTCTGACCCACAGGGAATGTGATGAAAAAAATAAATGCTGAAATAAATAATTCTCGTATTATTCTGACATTTCACATTCTTAAAATAAAGTGGCAATCCTAATTGACCTAAGACAGGGAATTTTTACTCTGATTAAATGTCAGGAATTGTGATGCTATATTTAAACTCTTTAACATCATTCTTAGCTCTGGCATCTTCCCCAAGATTTGGAACCAAGGACTGATCACCCCAATCTATAAAGTGGAGACAAATTTGACCCCAACAACTACCGTGGGATATGCATCAACAGCAACCTTGGGAAAATCTTCTGCATTATCATTAACAGCAGACTCATACATTTCCTCAGTGAAAAAAATGTACTGAGTAAATGTCAAATTGGCTTTTTAACAAATTACCGTACAACAGACCACATTCACCCTGCACACCCTAATAAATAAAAAAACAAAAAAACAAAGGCAGTCTTCTCATGCTTTGTCGATTTCACAAAATATTTTGTCTCAATTTGGCATGAGGGCATGCCATACAAATTGATGGAAAGTGGTGTTGGGGTAAAAACATATGACATTATAAAATCCATGTACACAAACAACAAGTGTGTGGTTAAAATTGGCAAAAAAACATGTTTCTTTTCACAGGGCCTTGGGAGACAGGGATGCATCTTAAACCCCACCCTCTTCAACATATACAGTGAGGCAAAAAAGTATTTAGTCAGCCACCAATTGTGCAAGTTCTCCCACTTAAAAAGATGAGAGGCCTGTAATTTTCATCATAGGTACACTTCAACTATGACAGACAAAATGAGAAAAAAAATCCAGAAAATCACATTGTAGGATTCTTAATGAATTTATTTTCAAATTATGGTGGAAAATAAGTATTTGGTCAATAACAAAAGTTTATCTCAATACTTTGTTATATACCCTTTGTTGGCAATGACAGAGGTCAAACGTTTTCAGTAAGTCTTCACAAGGTTTTCACACACTGTTGCTGGTATTTTGGCCCATTCCTCCATGCAGATCTCCTTTAGAGCAGTGATGTTTTGGGGCTGTTGCTGGTCAACACGGTCTGTCAACTCCCTCCAAAGATTTTCTATGGGGTTGAGATCTGGAGACTGGCTAGGCCACTCCAGGACCTTGAAATGCTTCTTACGAAGCCACTCCTTCATTGCCCAGGCGGTGTGTTTGGGATCATTGTCATGCTGAAAGACCCAGCCACGTTTTATCTTCAATGCCCTTGCTGATGGAAGGAGGTTTTCACTCAAAATCTCACGATACATGGCCCCATTCATTCTTTCCTTTACACGGATCAGTCGTCCTGGTCCCTTTGCAGAAAAACAGCCCCAAAGCATGATGTTTCCACCCCCATGCTTCACAGTAGGTATGGTGTTCTTCCTCCAAACACGACGAGTTGAGTTTTTACCAAAAAGTTATATTTTGGTTTCATCTGACCATATGACATTCTCCCAATGTTCTTCTGGATCAACCAAATGCTCTCTAGCAAACTTCAGATGGGCCTGGACATGTACTGACTTAAGCAGGGTGACACGTCTGGCACTGCAAGATTTGAGTCCCTGGCGGCGTAGTGTGTTACTGATGGTGTAGGCTTTGTTACTTTGGTCCCAGCTCTCTGCAGGTCATTCACTAGGTCCCCCCGTGTGGTTCTGGGATTTTTGCTCACCGTTCTTATGATCATTTTGTCCCCACGGGGTGAGATCTTGCGTGGAGCCCCAGATCGAGGGAGATTATCAGTGGTCTTGTATGTCTTCCATTTCCTAATAATTGCTCCCACAGTTGATTTCTTCAAACCAAGCTGCTTACCTATTGCAGATTCAGTCTTCCCAGCCTGGTGCAGGTCTACAATTTTGTTTCTGGTGTCCTTTGACAGCTCTTTGGTCTTGGCCATAGTGGATTTTGGAGTGTGACTGTTTGAGGTTGTGGACAGGTGTCTTTTATACGGATAACAAGTTCAAACAGGTGCCATTAATACAGGTAACGAGTGGAGGACAGAGGAGCATCTTAAAGAAGAAGTTACAGGTCTGTGAGAGCCCGAAATCTTGCTTGTTTGCAGGTGACCAAATACTTATTTTCCACCATAATTTGCAAATAAATTCATTAAAAATCCTACAATGTGATTTTCTGGATTTTTTTTCCATTTTGTCTGTCATAGTTGAAGTGATGATGATGAAAATTACAGGCCCCTCATCTTTTTAAGTGGGAGAACTTGCACAATTGGTGACTGACTAAATAATTTTTTGCCCCACTGTATATCAACAAATTGGTGAGGGCACTAGAACAGTCTGCAGCACCTGGCCTCACCCTACTAGAATCTGAAGTCAAATGTCTACTGTTTGCTGATGATCTGGTGCTTCTGTCCACAACCAAGGAGGGCCTACAGCAGCACCTAGATCTTCTGCACAGATTCTGTCGACCCAGTAAATCTCAGTAAGACAAAAATAATGGTGTTCCAAAAACGGTCCAGTTGCCAGGACCACAAATACAAATTCGATCTAGACACCATTGCCCTAGAGCACACAAACAACTATAGATGCCTCTGCTTAAACATCAGCACCACAGGTAACTTCCACAAAGCTGTGAACGAGCTGAGAGACAAGGCAAGAAGGGCCTTCTACGCCATCAAAATGAACATAAAATTTGACGTAACAATTAGGTTCTGGTTAACGTCTCTTTTCTGGATTTTGATAATTAGTGGGTATCGGCCTAATTCTTCTCTGCATGCATTATTTGGTGTTTTACGTTGTACCCAGGATATTTTTGCAGAATTCAGCATTTAGAGTCTCAATTTGGTGTTTGTCCCATTTTGTAAATTCTCTGTTGGTGAGCGGACCCAATACCTCAAAACAGTAAAGGGCAATTGGTTCTATAGTTGATTCAAGTCATTTTAAAGTACAAAAGGGAAACTAAATAAACAAAAGTATGGTTTGTATTTACAATGGTGTTTGTTCTTCACTGGTTGCCCTTTTCTTGTGGAAACAGGACACAAATCTTGCTGCTGTGATGGCACACTGTGGAATTTCACCCAGTAGATATGGGAGTTTATCAAAATTGGGTTTGTTTTCGAATTCTTTGTGGATCTGTGTAATCTGAGGGAAATATGTCTCTCTAATATGGTCATGCATTTGGGAAGAGGTTAGGAAGTGCAGCTCAGTTTCCACATAATTTTGTGGGCAGTGTGCACATAGCCTATCTTCTCTTGAGGGCCAGGTCTACCTATGGCGGCCTTTTTCAATAGCAAGGCTATGCTCACTGAGTCTGTACATAGTCAAAGCTTTCCTTAAGTTTGGTTCAGTCACAGTGGTCAGGTATTCTGCCACTGTGTACTCTCTGTTTAGGGTCAAATAGCTATCTAGTTTGGTCAGTTTTTTAATTAATTCTTTCCAATGTGTCAAGTAATTATCTTTTTGTTTTCTCATGATTTTGTTGGGTCTAATTGTGTTGCTGTCCTGGGGCTCTGTGGGGTGTGTTTGTGTTTGTGAACAGAGCCCCAGGACCAGCTTGCTTAGGGGACTCTTCTCCAGGTTAATCTCTTTGTAAGTGATTGCTTTGTTATGGAAGGTTTGTGAATCTGTGTGAATTTAAGTGTGCTCTCTCTAATTCTCTCTTTCTCTCTTTCTTTCTCTCTCTCGGAGGACCTGAGCCCTAGGACCATGCCTCAGGACTACCTGACATGATGACTCCTTGCTGTCCCCAGTCCACCTGGCCGTGCTGCTGCACCAGTTTCAACTGTTCTGCCTTATTATTATTGGGCCATGCTGGTCATTTATGAATATTTGAACATCTTGGCCATGTTCTGTTATAATCTCCACCCGGCACAGCCAGAAGAGGACTGGCCACCCCACATAGCCTGGTTCCTCTCTAGGTTTTTTCCTAGGTTTTGGCCTTTCTAGGGAGTTTTTCCTAGCCACCGTGCTTCTACACCTGCATTGCTTGCTGTTTGGGGTTTTAGGCTGGGTTTCTGTACAGCACTTTGAGATATCAGCTGATGTACGAAGGGCTATATAAGTACATTTGATTTGATTTGATTTGAATCGCGCACACACACACACACAATAACATATACTGTAACTCACCACCGTAGCAACAGAAGGGAAGTTTTGTTCCACATGTGTAGTCTTCCCATTTGCCTGATTTATCGAACATCGACACACAGTTCCCGTAGCGATTATTGGGTGCTCTTGAACGCCAGTATCTGAATGAAGAGTTACTCTGGTCCGACCAGCTCCAGTCTCTGAACAGGCCGATCCACACCCAGTTTCCCTTCGGTACAATGCTCCCTATCTTCCTGCTCTCAGCCAGGTTCCTCACACTGGCCATGTCTGTGTAGTGCTGTCTGCAGTAGCTCTGCCCTTCATCCCACGTCATACCTTCATTTGACAAGATGAACCTCTCAGAAATGATGGTTGTCTTCCCTGCAAATGTTTAACGTTGAATGTAAGTATTGAATGTAAGTATCATTTATAGTTATTTTTTTACCTTATTTTTTACCAATTTGTTACATTTGACTGTGTAAAACCTAGCAGTACTACTTATTTATCTGAGGGTAAGGCGGATACAAGACTTCAGAAAGTATTCATACCCCTTGACTTTTTCCACATTTTGTTGTGTTACTGTAGTGGGTATATTTATAATTTAGGATATTATAAATAACCCAAATGTGACTGATAATAAGACTAAGCAATTAGCCTATTAAAACGTTTATCTGACTCAATAAAGATAGTTGGTAGGATGCAAGAGACTATGGTTGAGTTACAGTAATAGGCAAATATCTGAGAATGGATTCAAAATACAATTGTATTTATTTACTTTGTAAAATGAATGGATTCACATACAAGACTGAAAGCTTAAGTAACAAACCATTAACAAGCATTACAAGGCATTATTCTCGAAATCATAGCCTGAATGGCCATGCCCCAAAAGTCAGTTGGGTGGAGAGATAAAGAAAGAGAGAGAGAGAGAGAGAGAGAGAGAGTGTGTATCTCACTAGAGAAGTTAAGGAACAAAAAAGTGATAGAACAATGAATCCGAAACCCTTTTATAAGCATCTGAGTTGCTTGGATTCATAACCTGAGTTGTTGATAAATAGCATTTCTGTAAAGTTAACCTCCAATCAGATATCAGACCTACATTATGTTACCTCTGCTTGTCAGATACGAGAGTCACACTTTCGCTGTGGCAGTTTCCAGGAGGAGATGTTCTCACGGAAGTCCTGTGGTCACTGGCGCCAGGAGAGGTGTGAAGACTGATAAAAACTTGATTTGACTAAATGAATGTTACTGTGTGAATGAAATTGTGGTCTTTACTTTTTTTCAAGAGCTTATAAAGAGCTGCCGAAATTTGTTATGTCTTATTGCATTGTATGCTTTCTGATTGATGTATTTTTAAAGTGACTGGATTAAAACTGTAGGTTGGGTTGACTGGTTATTAAGCACATTTCTGTTGTCTGGACAGATTATTTTAATTGAGTTGATTAGACTAGAGTCTGGGTTTGTTTTCGTGTCTTTTGTTTTTACTAGCGAAGTGTTAAGTAACACGAAGCGTTAAGTAATTCAGGCTGGGGCTGCGTTCCTACTTGAATTTGGTTAAAAGGACAACACATTTGTTCATACTTTGAGAACTTGTTACCAAACTCCTGTGTGTATCACACACACAGTTTTTCTCTTACAGATTCTTCTGAACTGAAGACACGTGTAGCCACGTTAAGTCTTAGCCTATTGGTGATAGTCATTTACTCTGAGTTCTTCTGTAATATTTCATGTACACTGGAGTTGAGTATTATTTATTTTATGACTAATACATTCTATTAGTTGAATTGAGTAAATGCATTTCTTGTTTTACAGAGTAATTATTTGATTAACTAAATGACTGTATCTTGGTAGGCCTATTGATAGTTGTTAATTACACTATACATATAGTACATATATGCACTATAAACATATGCTTGGTCTCTGAGTTAAGGTTAAGTCAATAATTTTATGCTAGGACATCGATTGCAAGATATTAGCTCTGTCACGAATATTACCGAAAGTGACTCCCCTTCTTGTTCGGGTGGCGCTCGGCGGTCGTCGTCGCCGGTCTACTAGCTGCCACCGATCCTTTGTTCTGTGTTCGTTTGGTTTTGTCTAATTGGTTTCACCTGTTTCTTGTTTGGTTGTTAGGGTGGGGTTATTTAAGTTCGTTCAGCCCGCTTCTGTTTGTGCAGGCTTGTTCGTCTGTATGTGTTAGAGTGGTTTGTGTTTGCATTTCGGGTTTCTCGCTGTCCTTTATTTTTTCACATTATTGTTTTCTATTTTTGTTCCTGTGATTTATTCTGGACATTAAAGCGTGTTTTTCTCGCATCCTTTTGCTCTCTGCGCCTGACTCCACACCTATTCACTCATTGAGCGTTACAAGCTCCTTGTTCTTTAGCCTCTTAATAATTGCATTCTTCGCCTTCTTTGAGGATAACACAGTGCCACCGACGTGGCCAGCTATCAAGAACTCTGGGCTCTACTTCCCTGTGACCGACGTGAGTAAGACAATTAGTTTGCAGGGAGGCACCCACAAACTTGCCTATTGTTTTTCTTGACCATAGAGTTTGCTAGAAGGCACATCAGACATCATGTTACCCCTGTTGTAACTAGCATAGCCCTGAACATTTTGATTGTGACATAATTTAGAATCTCACAATTAGCCTGGCATTGTTTACGGACATATTTAATCAATCCCTATCCCAGTCTGTTGTCCCCACATACTTCAAGATGGTCACCATTGTTCCTGTACCCAAGAAAGCAGAAGTAACTGAACTAAATGACTATTGCCCCATTGCACTCACCTCTGTCATCATGAAGTGCTTTGAGAGACTAGTCTAGGATCATATCACCTCTACCTTACTTGTCACCCTAAACCCACTTCAATTTGCTTACCGCCCCAATAGATACACAGACGATGCAATCGCCATCGCACTGCACACTGCCCTATTCCATCTGAACAAGAGAAATACCTATGTAAGAATGCTGTTGTCATGACATTGGCCTGGGGAGTAGGTTTATGACAGTCATAAATACCTCTTCCCCCCCTTTTTCCTCTTTCTACCCTACTGAGGTTACATTTGCAAACCCCTTGGTTAACAGAGATTCTGGGAACATCAGAAGGTGGGGGGAAATGAACTATATTCTGGTAATCCGACCAATGGAACATATGCGGTGGTACTTAATGAATATGATGTCAGTTCGGTTGTCATCTGAGACATTCTTATCAATGATAAGATGACAAACTCTACAGTGGAAAGTCTACACATCAGAGTTATCGGATTCACATGGAATTGTTGTTCAATTTAAATGTTTGAATATGAAATTATTCGTGATGGGATGAAATGTGATTTTAGCTTCTAAAATGTGAGATTTGGGTTTTCATAAGATTGAGCAGAGCCCTATCAGTGGCCCGCCCCTGTGAAGGGACATGGGCTATAAAACTTTCAAAACACGCCCTCCTCTCCCTTCAGATATATGCCCTTGACGACAATATAACCTCCTGTTCCGAGGACGTGAGGACAACGGTCCTATGTCAGAATGGTTCAGATGATAGCTACAGAATGAAGCCAACATCAGCATGAGCTTTGGTTGCGAACGGTATGAACTTTGAACTCTTATGCACTACAGAAGTGATAACAACAGCAGATGCAACGAGGGTTAGGAAGGAACAGACAGAGTATCCCGTCTATCACCCAACGACGTTACTACAACGTATCCAATTGACAACCAGAGACATTCTTCAAAGGACTCGGTTGGGCAACACAGCTTTCCATCTACCACCAATCTACCGAAGCGCAGCTCAGAGTAAATAATTATTGCTTTTTCCATTTCCAAATGGGCGGTAATTTAGAATGCATAAGATACTGTATTTACGATAGCACAGCTTCTTCCCTTTGTTCCTCAGTCTTCCCGCTCTTTCACTCAAACCCAGCCCCTTTTCTTTTGTGCAAAAAGCTGTCATATCTGTTCCGCCCACTAGGGACATTTCCTTTATGACGTAATTTGTAATCAAGTCATGATTTAATTGTGTATGTGTAATTAGTTAGGTATTTAGTAAATAAATGATTAAGCCCATTTTTTTATGGATGATTCAAATTGTTAGCCAGGGTTTGTGCAGATAACCAAGAATTTACAACTTTCAGATGAGACTGAATTAAGATGAAGATTCATATTGACTGCTATTGATGTAAAATATTACTTGGTCTATAAGAGTTTATTCGGAAGATAACAGCTCTATAAATATTATTTTGTGGTGCCTGACTCTAGTTAATTACATTTACATGATTAGCTCAATCAGGTGATATTAATTACAGATACATTATTTTATAGAATAGCATGTCATATCACTTAATCTGTCATAGCCAAAGAAACGACACTGTTCATTGACTATAGCTCAGCATTCAACACCATAGTACCCTCCAAGCTCATCATTAAACTCGAGGCCCTGGGTGTGAACCTCGCCCGGTGGTGAATGTGGGAAACAACACCTCCACTTCGCTGATCCTCAACACTGGGGCCCCACAAGGGTGTGTTCTCATCCCCCTCCTGTACTCCTTGTTCACCCATGACTGCGTGGCCAAGCACGCCTCCAACTCAATCATCACGTTTGCAGACGACACTACAGTAGTAGGCTTGATTACCAACAATGATGAGAGATCCCACAGGGAGGAGGTGAGGGCTCTTGGAGTGTTGTGATTGTGGACTTCAGGAAACAGCAGAGAGAGCACCCACCTATCATCGGGACCACAGGGGAGAAGGTGAAAAGCTTCAAGTTCCTCAGAGTACACATCACTGACAAACTGAAACGGTCCACCCACACAGACAGTGTGGTAAAGAAGGTGAAACAGTGCCTCTTCAACCTCAGGAGACTGGAGAAATTTGGCTTGGCACCTAAAACTCTCAACTTTTACAGATGCACAATTGAGAGCATCCTGTCTGGCTGTATCACCGCCTGGTACGACAACTGCACCACCGGCAACTGCACCACCCAGAACTGCAGGGCTCTCCAGAGGGTGGTGCGGTCTGCCCAATGCATCATCGGGGGCAAACTATCTGCCCTCCAAGACACCTACAGTACAAGTTCTCACAGGAAGGCCAAAAAGATAATCAAGGACAACAAACTCCCTAGCCACTGCCTGTTCACCCCGCTATCTTCCAGAAGGCGAGGTCAGTGCAGGTGCATCAAATCTGGGACCGAGAGACTTAAAAACCGCTTCTATCTCAAGGCCATCAGACTGTTAAATAGCCATCACTAACACATTAGAGGCTGCTGCCCATATAAATAGACTTGAAATCACTGGCCACTTTAATAAATGGAACACTAGTCCCTTTAATAATGTTTACATATTTTGCATTACTCATCTCATATGTATGTATATACTGTATTCTATTCTTCTGTATCTTAGTCTATGCCGCTCTGACATTGCTCGTCCATATATTTATATATTATTTATGCCATTCCTTTATTTAGATTTGTGTGTATTGGGTATATGTTGTGTAATTGTTTATTATTACTAGTTAGACATTACTGCACTGTCGGTAAGCATTTCGCTAAACCCGCAATAACATCTGCTAAATACGTGTATGTTACCAATACAATTTTGATTTGATATAATGGTTGGATAATTTCCACCAAACTAAATGGTGACATCCAGGTGATGGGGATTTCTATACTACACTACATTACAGGGTGAATTTAAAATGGATTCAGTTGAGAATTTTTGTCACACAATACCCCATAATGCCAAAGTGGAGTTATGTCTTTTTAAATGTTTACTAATTAATCAAAAATGTAAAGTTGAAATGTCTTGAGTTAAAAGTATTCAACCTCTGTTATGTTTAGCCTAAATAAGTTAAGGACTAAAAATGTGCTTAACAAGTCACCATTTTTTAAAATGTAACCTTTCTGTAACTAGGCAAGTCAGTTAATAAGAACTAATTCTTATTTACAATGACGGCCTGCCAAAAGGCAAAAGGCCTCCTGCAGGGACGGGGGACTGGGATAAAAATAGAAAATAAATTATAAATACAATATAAATATAGGACAAAACACACATCATACAAGAGAGACAACACAACACTACGTAAAGAGAGACCTAAGACAACAACATAGCAAGGCATTAACACATGACAACACAGCATGGTAGCAACACAACATAACAACAACATGGTAAAAACACAACATGGTAGCAGCACAAAACATGGTACAAACATTATAGGGCACAGTCAACAGCACAAGGGTCAAGAAGGTAGAGACAACAATACATCACACAAAGCAGCCACAACTGTCAATAAGTTGCATGGACTCACTCTGTGTGCAATAATAGTGTTTAACATAATTTTTGAATGACAACCTCATCTCTGTACCCCACACATACAATTATCTGTAAAGTCCCTCAGTCGAGCAGTGAAAAAAATAATTGTTTAACCACAAAGACCAGGGTATCAATACACCTAGTCACTACAAAGATAGAGACATTCTTCCTAATTCATTTTCTTGAGAGGAAGGAAACCACTCAGGGATTTCAACATGAGGCCAATGGTGATTTTAAAACAGTTACAGAGTTAAATTTTGGGCTCCCGAGTGGTGCAGCAGTCTAAGGCACTGCATCTCAGTGCTAGAGGTGTCACTACAGACACCCTGGTTCGTATCCAGGCTGTATCACAACCAGCCATGATTGGGAGTCCCATAGGGCGGTGCACAATTGGCCCAGTGTCATCCGGGTTTGGCTGGGGTAGGCCGTCATTGTAAATAAGAATTTGTTCTTAACTGACTTTCCGAGTTAAATAAAGGTTAAATAATCATATTTTTTAAATATAAAAAAAATATCCAAAAGGACTCAAAGCTGTTATCGCTGCCAAAGTTGATTCTAATATGCATTGACTGAGGGGTGTGAATACTTATGTAAATGAGATTTTTGTATTTCATTTTCAATTAATTTGCTAAACAATTCTGTTTTTTTTTTTTACTTTGTCATTAAATCCATTTTGAGTTCAGCCTGTAACACAGTAAAATGTAGAATAATAAGTCAAGGGGTCTGACTACTTTCTGAAGGCACTGCATACAGTGTATACATTTTGTTACGTTAAAGCCTTATTCTAAAATGGATAAATAAATGTTTGTCCTCATCAATCTACACATAATACCCCATAATGACAAAGTTAAAACATATTTTTAGAATTTTTGCAAATGTATTAAAAATAAAAAACTGAAATAAAATATTTACGTAAGTATTCAGACCTTTTGATATGAGACTCAAAATCAGGACATTATGGTAGAGCGGCCAGACAGAAGCCACTAAGTTAAAGGCACATGACAGCCTGCTTGGAGTTTGCCAAAAAGGTACCTAAAGGACTCTCAGACCATGAGAAGCAAGATTCTCTAGTCTGATGAAACCAAGATTGAACCTTTTGGCCTGAATGCCAAGCCTCACGTCTGGAGGATACCTGGCACCATCCCTACGGTGAAACATGGTGGTGGCAGCATCATCCTGTGGGAATGTTTTTCGGCAGCAGGGACTGAGAGACTAGTCAGCACTGAGGTAAGATGACGGAGCAAAGGACAGAGAGATCCTTGGTGAAAACCTGCTCCAGAGCACTAAGGACCTCAGACTGGGGCGACGGACCAACAGGACAACAATCTTAAGCACACAGGCAAGACAATGCAGTGGCTTAGGGACAAGTCTTTGAATGTCCTTGAGTGACCCAGCCAGAGCCCGGACTTGGACATCTCTGTAGAGACCTGAAAATAGCTGTGCAGCGACGCTCCCCATCCAACCTGACAGAGTTTGAGTGGATCTGCAGAGAAGAACTGGAGAAACTCCCCAAATACAGGTGTTTAATGCTTGTAGCATCACACCCAAGAAGACTCAAGGCTGTAATCGCTGCCAAAGGTGATACAACAAAGTCCTGAGTAAATGGTCTGAATACTTTCATAAATGTGATATATCAGTTTTTTACATGTAATAAATTAGCAAAACACTTAAAAAACATGTTTTTGCATTGTCATTATGTGTAATGGTTTTCCTCCTCTTCATCTGAAGAGGAGGTGTAGTATGAATCGGACCAAGATGCGGCGTGGTAAGTGTTCATGATGAATATTTTAAAGACAAACAGAACACTAAAATACAAAAACAATAAACGAAACGTGAATAACCGAAACCGAAAACAGTACCGTGTGGTGAACAAACACAGACACGGAAACAAACACCCACAAACAAACAGTGAAACCCAGGCTACCTAAGTATGATTCTCAATCAGAGACAACTAATGACACCTGCCTCTGTTTGAGAACCATACTAGGTCGAAACATAGAAATCCCCAAATCATAGAAAAAGAAACAGACTGCCCACCCCAACTCACGCCCTGACCATACTAAATAACGACAAAACAAAGGAAATAAAGGTCAGAACGTGACATTATGGGGTATTTTGTAGATTAATGAGGAAAATAACTATTTAATCCATTTTAGAATAAGGCTGTAATGTAACAAAATGTGGAGTATTCAAGGGTTCTGAATACTTTCTGAATGCACTGTACTTGTTTTCAGTAATGTTTGTGTCACGATGACTTTATAGAGTGTCAGTGCACATGCAGGTTAAAATATGTTTTCAAACATTAAGTTATGATAATATAATAACTTATTTCCTATTTTAAAATGTTCTAATTGTACAGACATAGAGCTGTAAATACACCAAAGAGTAACATGTTCTCACCGTTGTAGCAGACTGAGTGGTGATTTTGGTTGCAAATGAGATCCCACCACGTCCCGTACTCTCCTGTCGCTACACAGTGCTGATCAGTGTATTTACCATCTGAACTGTCCCAGTTCCTAAACTCAGTCTCTCCCTCACCATAGTAGTCCATATCTTCTAGAGACCACCTCCAGCTGTTAACACCATTATACAACCCTATCCAGGCTGATCCATTATAACCACTGTCTACAGTGTTGATCAGTCTGTTCATATCCTCCATGTTGTCTATGGTGGCCAGGTCTGTGTACTTATTTCTGCAGTATCTCTGTGCTTCATTCCAGTTCTTGCCCATGTTCACAAAGTGGTACTGAGGGAGGCATGGAGAGGGTAAAAACAGCCCTGTGAACAAAACTATCATTTAGTGCATTATTATCTGTTCCATTATCACAGGCCTGCTACACTGGATGCTTAACCTTTGTTTTCTATAAATCCAGGGTGTAAACAACACAGCTTCACGAGATGCTTGTGCAACTCAGTGTACAATTACGCTGTGGATCTATTTTCAAGATGTTGTGGCGCAACTCACAACTTCAAATACTTGATGAAGTGGCCCTGCTCCGCTCACCCAGGATAAGTTCAGCTTTTCAGTGTAGCAGCTAAAATAAACACCGCTTCCACAGTACCCCAGTATAGCTAACAACACAGAAATATACAGTACTATTGGAAAGTATTCAGACCCCTTGACTTTTTCCACATTTTGTTTTATTACAGCCTTATTCTAAAATGGACGAACTTGTTTTTTTCCCCTCATCAATCTAAACACAATACCTTATAATGACAAAGCAAAAACATGTTTATTATATTTTTTTTGCTAATTTATTAAATATCATAAATGGAAATATCACATTTGAGAATAAGGCTGTAACGTAACAAAATGTGGAAAAAGTCAAGGGGTCGGAATACTTTCCGAAAGCACTGTATATTTCTGTGTTGTTAGCTATAGTGGGGCACTGTGGAATACCAGTCTTTCTCCACTTACATGCTTACTCGCGAACTCACTGATTCACACCCGCAGGCGCACGCACGCACGCGCACACACACACACGCACACACACACACACACACACACACACACACACACACACACACACACACACTATTAATTTACTGTACTGACCTGTTAGTAATAGAATGGTTCTCCACCCCATCGTCTGACTGACAGTGTTTCCACTAAGGGAATATAAAAGGGATTGTGAAATTAAATAGAATTGCTAGCAGGGGCTGAAGGGATAGTTGACTCAATTAAAAAATTGACATATTGGTTTTAGTACCCTTGAAGCAGTCCATTGACAAGGTAAGGACATTAAAAATATCTATCTTAAGACGTTTGTTGTCATTTGGACAGGTTTTAAAATGTCAGCAGAAGCCATTTTTATTTTTATTTAACTAGGCTAGTCAGTTAAGAACAAATTCTTATTTTCAATGACGGCCTAGGAACAGTGGGCAGAACAACAGATTTGTACCTTGTCAGCTCGGGGGTTTGAACTTGCAACCTTCTGGTTACTAGTCCAACGCTCTAACCACTAGGCTACCCTGCCACCCCCATAGTACCTTACAATGACAAAAGTACAGCTAACCTGAAGGTAAATATTTATGTATCGGTTTACTTATCAGTTTCCTTAACTGTAATCAAATAATCACGGCAATCAATCGCATGTTGTTGATTAAAATATTCAAATTAAATCACACTGTTAGATTATAATGACACACATACAAGTTTTTGCCTTTCTGCAACACGAAAATATTGCACTTTAATTGTACATTTGCTTCTAACACTGTCCTCACTCCTCAACATGTAGTTTTTTTCAAAATTGTTATTAACTAGTAATACAAATGGGCCATTTTTAAGCATAGAAATCAATTAGCACCCCCCAAAAACGACATGTTCAAGGTTAAAGTTAAATATCAATCTCAAGCACCAAAGAAAACATTTCCCACATTTTGATTGATAATTCAGTTTGGATTCAGAAAATCTAATTAAAATATAAGAACCTGTTTAGTTGGTCTTGTCTGGTCTCTCTCTCATTCTCTGGTCTGTGGACTGAGGTCTATGGTCTGCTCTTGTCTGGTTCTCTGCTCTGTGGACTGAGTTCTCCTGCTGTGTCTGGTGTCGTCTCTCTTAATGGTTGCCTCTCCTCTATGCAGAGCTCTTTAGAGGGCTCAGATGCAAAGTATTTTTCCACTTCCACAGGTCAAACAATATGGCCACTGCTGCCATGACTCCAAGCCAGGCTTTGGTTAAGTTTAGGCTTAACATTAGGGTTAAGGCTTTGGTTAAGCTTAGGGTTAACATTAGGGTTAAGGCGTTGGTTAAGGTTAGGCTTAAAGGAATAGTTTGGGATTTTGGCAATGAGGACCTTGATCTTCTTCCCCAGAGTCAGATGAACTCGTAGAAAAAAAAAATGTATGTACAGTGGGAAGTTTACAAACACCTTTGCCAAATTCATTTAAACTCAGTTTTTCACAATCCCTGACATTTAATCCTAGTAAAAATTCCCTGTTTTAGGTCCGTTAGGATCACTACTTTATTTTAAGAATCTGAAATGTCAGAATAGAATAGTAGAGAGAATGATTAATTTCAGCTTTTATTTCTTTCATCACATTCCCAGTGGGTCAGAAGTTTACATACACTGAACTAGTATTTGGTAGCATTGCCTTTAACTTCACTAGGGTAGGGGGCAGCATTCGGAATTTTGGATGAAAAGCGTGCCAAAATTAAACTGCCTGCTACTCAGGCCCAGAAGCTATAATTGATTTGGATAGAAAACACTCTAAAGTTTCCAAAACTGTTAAAATAATGTCTGAGTATAACATAACTGATATGGCAGTTGAAAACCTGAGGAAAATCCATCCAGGAAGTACTATTATTTTGAAAGACTGCCTATCCACCATACAAAGACTTAGGACCCAGTTCACAATCTCTATGGCTTTCTCTACATGTGACCAGTCTTTAGGCATTGTTTCAGGCTTTTACTCTGAATAATGATGGAGATACAGCACTTTCAATGAGTGGACAGTGGACATTTCCAGACATGAACCAAGCTGTTGGATGTTGAGAGCGCGCATTGTGCCTTTGGATTACTGAACTAAACGCACCAACAAAACAGAGGTTTTTGGACATAAAGAGGGACACTATTGAACAAAACAAACATTTATTGTCTAAAATGGAGACCTGGGAGTGTCATCTGATGAAGATCATCAAAAGTTAGTGATTCATTTAAGCGCGATTTCTAACATTTGCAAGCCCTATCCTTGGCTGGAAAATGGCTGTATGGTTTTAAGTGACTAGACGCTGACCTAACATAATTGCGTGGTGTGCTTTTGTCGTAAAGCCTTTTTGAAATCGGACACTGTGGTTGGATTTACAAGAAGTTCATCTTTAAAATGGTGTACAATACTTGTATGTTTGAGGAATTTTAATTATGGGATTTCAGTTTGTTTTGAATTTGGCACCCTGAAATTTCACTTGCTGTTGTCGAGGTGGGACGCTACCGTCCCACTGGTGCCAGACAGGCTAAATTGTTTAACTTGGGTCAAACAATTTGGGTATCCTTCCACAAACTTCACACAAAAAGTTGGGTGAATTTTGGCCCATTCCTCCAGACAGAGCTGGTGTAACGGAGTCAGGTTTGTAGGCCTCCTTGCTCGCACAAGCTTTTTCAGATCTGCCCCAAAAAATCTATAGGGTTGAGGTCAGGGCTTTGTGATGGCCCCTCCAATACCTTCACTTTGTTGTCCTTAAGCCATTTTGCCACAACTCTGGAAGTACGCTTGGGGTCAATGTCCATTTGGAAGCCCCATTTGCGACCAAGCTTTAACTTCCTGACTGATATCTTGAGATGTTGCTTCAATATATCCACATAATTTTCCTACCTCATGATTCCTACCTAACGATATTCATTATGGCCAAACAGTTCTATTTTTGTTTCATCAGACCAGAGGACATTTCTCCAAAAAGTACGATCTTTGTCCCCATGTGCAGATGCAAACCGTAGTTTAGCTTTTTTATGGCGGTTTTGGAACAGTGGCTTCTTCCTTGCTGAGCGGCCTTTCAGGTTATGTCGATATAGGAATTGTTTTACTGTGGATATAGATACTTTTGTACCTGTTTCCTCCAGCATCTTCACAAGGTCCTTTGCTGTTGTTCTGGGATTGATTTGCACTTTTCACACCAAAGTACGTTCATCTGTAGGAGACAGAACGCGTCTCCTTCCTGAGCGGTATGGCGGCTGCGTGGTCCAATGGTGTTTATACTTGCGTACTATTGTTTGTACAGATGAACGTGCTCCCAAGGATGAACCAGACTTATGGAGGTCTACAAAAAAATGTATGAGGCCTTGGCTGATTTCATTTGATTCCTCATGATGCCAAGCAAAGATGCACTCAGTTTGAAGGTAGGCCTTGAAATACATCCACAGGTACACCTCCAATTGACTCAAACTATGTCAATTAGTCTAACAGAAGCTTCTAAAGCCATGACATCATTTTCTGGAATTTTCCAAGCTGTTTAAAGGCACAGTCAACTTAGTTTATGTACACTTATCACCCACTGGAACTGTGATACAGTGAATTATAAGTGAAATAATCTGTCTGTAAACAATTGTTGGAAAAATTACTTGTGTCATACATAAAGTAGATGTCCTAACCGACATGCCAAAACTATAGTTTGTTAACAAGAAATTTGTGGAGTGGTTGAGAAACAAGTTTTAATGACTCCAACCTAAGTGTATGTAAACTTCCGACTTCAACTGTATCTGCTTCCAGTATGGAGAAAGTTAGAGGTAGTGTCGTGAGCCAATGCTAGTTAACAATTGCGCTAACACTAGTTAGCATATTCCTTCAAACTGCACACTTAGACATAAAAACTGTATCCACAAGTTCATCTGACTCTGGGGAAGAAGGTAAAGGGCTTCATTGTCAAAATCCCAAACTATCCTGCACCCCCAAGTAGCGCAGATGCTCACAATCACTGACACACATGAACAAGGTGACTGAAATGATTGATGAACATGTAACCGTTAAATTTATGCCAAATTCTCTAAAATATTTTTGGAGGTGGCTTATGGTAGAGAAATGAACATTCAATTATCTGGAAATATCGGGTGGACATTTCTGAAGTCAGCATGCCAATTGCACAGTCCCTAAAATCTTGAGACATCTGTGGCATTGTATTGTGTGACAAAACTGCACATTTTAGAGCGCCCTTTTATTGTCCCTAGTACAAGGTGCACCAGTGTAATGATCATGCTGTTTAATCAGCATCATGATATTATCTTGGCAAAAGAGAAATGCTCACTAACAGGGATGCAAATAAATGTGTTCACATGAGAGAAATATGTTTTTTGTGAGTCTGGACATTTTCTGGGATCTTTTATTTCAGCTCATAAAACTTGAGACAACATTTTACATGTTATGTTTAAATGTGCATAAATATGCATCTCTTTGTGTCCCCAGGACCAGGATTAGGAAACACTTCCATAAGGGGAAAGCCATGGTCACGTGGGCGAAGGTAACATTGAGCTCTGATTCTCAAAAAGGTATGCCTCGGCCATTCGGGAATTTGAATTTGGTTGCGCATCAGTTAGGGCCGTGCTCATTCCTTCTGTCAACTTCCTTGCTCCAAGCGGCCATCAATCACCTCTAATGACAGGTCATTTCCCTCGTCTTAGGCTAGCCTCACTCACCATGGTAATAGGCACTCCCTCCATTAGCTTAGCAAATATAACTTACCAATGATTGATATTATCAACTGGAGTGGAACCCTGGTCACCTGTGTTCACCAGTTGACTATGTTAAGGCGCCCGCATACAAGGTTTGGTTTCCTCCTATCAGAACGCAGCTAAGTGAAGGGAATGTCTGTGTCTCACATTCCCCCTTAAAAGATTTTCACTTGAAAATATTACTGTTTATCCCTTTGAGACACCATAGCAACAACAGCCTGTATAACCCCTTTCTCAAATAGTCTGAATTAATCTAAGATAAATCAAGAAATCTGTCATTAATTTGATGTTTTTGCTGAAGAGGTCTTAGTCGCACCATTTTACATCTAACTACTGTAAGATGTTTGGTGCAGTATTTGTGAAGGGAAATAACATGCATACAACTAGTTGTCTCTCATTGAATTACAACACTTAATTGAAGATTTCCGTCCATAGTTCCCACTCCTACTAGGAGTAGTAAGGTTTACCAATCACTGACATAGGGGCATAGACTTCAGCTACCGAACTCGGACTTGCCTCAACAAAAGAATGTGTGTGAGGGAACAGCTGGAAAATATCCTGCTGAACACCAAAATGAACTAAAATGTCACAAAATGTCATAGTAACATATGCTCAAGCTATTTTGACTGGGAAGCATGAAACGTCTTTAACCGTCTGAGCTAAAGCCTATAAGAAAGTACTGTAAGTAATTATTGTCCAAGCCAGAATGGCCTATTTGGCAATAGCCTGTCACCTCTTTCTGTAGCACAAGGCAGCTTGATACAGTAAGTACACCCCTTGAATAGGATGCTAGTATATCGCAGGCAGGGCTTTAAATTAAAACATGCCATTGGTAGCAATGGTGCTCCCAACTTTATAAAGTTAGGAGCACCACATGACATTTTGGAGCACCAGAAAATAATGTTTTTTTATTGATTGAGGTACTGCCTGTATTGGGCCTTTATAAATTCGAGCTACTTTTGAAGCACATGTTATGCCCTAAAAACTCATATGTCACACTTTAAGAACATTAGTTTATTATAAAACCTAAAATGTTGATATGCATTCTTGTCATTGAAATAACAAAGTTATTTTTGAGTTTGTGTAAAATAAATATTTTCCTATTGAATGTCTCTTTAAAAATGTCAGGTTTATGATGACGACATGCAAGAGATCTGTCATCCACTGATCATTGATCTCCTGAAAAAGTTATCCCTTTTCCTATCATTCTATGCCTCCAAATGTTTGGATATGCTGGTGTAACAAGAGTTGAATATTGTATAATTACACAAAATCTGAATACTTCACATTCCTGATATTAGTTTACATTCCTTTTCTTGTTGTAAGTGCCCTTTTAAACGTTGCACTCTTCCTTCTCCTTCTGTATTCCCCCTCACTAACATCACTTGCCTCCCTTTCTACTGTATCCATGTGGAAGAGGTCGGTTACTGAAATCTTCTCCATTAACATCATAATCACTCCTATTATGTTAAAACACAGGTTTTGAGTTCATATTGTCACTGATATTGTAACATTATGGTCTTCTACCAGAATATTGGAATATTATGGTCTTCTACAAATACATTGTGATATTTATGCATTTATCATAGAGGTATCCTACATGCATGATGCACCATTCCAATGGTCTACGGTCACAAGACGCAGGCCTCCTAATTGTCCCTAGAATTTCTAAGCAAACAGCTGGAGGCAGGGCTTTCTCCTATAGAGCTCCATTTTTATGTAATGGTCTGCCTACCTATGTGAGAGACGCAAACTCTGTCTCAACCTTTAAGTCTTTACTGAAGACTCATCTCTTCAGTGGGTCATATGATTGAGTGTAGTCTGGCCCAGGAGTGGGAGGGTGAACGGATAGGCTCTGGAGTAACGAACCGCCCTTGCTGTCTCTGCCTGGCCGGTTCCCCTCTTTCCACTGGGATTCTCTGCCTCTAACCCTATTACAGGGACTGAGTCACTGGCTTACTGGTGCTCTTTCATGCCGTCCCTAGGAGGGGTGCGTCACTTGAGTGGGTTGAGTCACTGATGTGATCTTCCTGTCTGGGTTGGCGCTCCACCTTGGGTTGTGCCGTGTCGGAGATCTTTGTGGGCTATACTCGGCCTTGTCTCAAGATGGTAAGTTGGTGGTTGAAGGTATCCCTCTAGTGGTGTGGGGGCAGTGCTTTGGCAAAGTGGGTGGGGTTATATCCTTCCTGTTTGGCCCTGTCCGGGGGTATCATCGGATGGGGCCACAGTGTCTCCTGACCCCTCCTGTCTCAGCCTCCAGTATTTATGCTGCAGTAGTTTATGTGTCAGGGGGCTAGGGTCAGTTTGTTATAACTGGAGTTCTTCTCCTGTCTTATCCGGTGTCCTGTGTGAATTTAAGTATGCTCTCTCTAATTCTCTCTTTCTTTCTCTCTCTCGGAGGACCTGAGCCCTAGGACCATGCCTCAGGACTACCTGGCATGATGACTCCTTGCTGACCCCAGTCCACCTGGCCATGCTGCTGCTCCAGTTTCAACTGTTCTGCCTGCGGCTATGGAATCCTTACCTGTTCACCGGACGTGCTACCTGTCCCAGACCTATTATTTGACCATGCTGGTCATTTATCAACATTTTAACATCTTGGCCATGTTCTGTTATAATCTTCACCCGGCACAGCCAGAAGAGGACTGGCCACCCCTCATAGCCTGGTTCCTCTCTAGGTTTCTTCCTAGGTTTTGGCCTTTCTAACATGCTTCAACACCTGCATTGCTTGCTGTTTGGGGTTTTAGGCTGGGTTTCTGTACAGCACTTTGAGATATCAGCTGATGTATAGAGGGCTATATAAATACATTTGATTTGATTTGTCTAGAACAGGTTGTGTGTCAAACTCTATTCCTGGAAGGCTGAGTGTTTGTAGGTTTTTGGTCTTCCCTTGTATTTGATTGGTCAATTAAGGTCATTGATTAGTTTGGAACTCCCCTAACTTGGAATTGAAGGGAAATAACCAAACCAGCAGACAAGGCCCTCCAGAAATTGAGTTTGACTACATTTGACCCTACATTTGACACACCTTCATCAACCTCGCTCCCCTCCCGTCCAAAGAAATTGCCCCGGTTTCCATGGCAACAAATCTGGTCATCTTGCACTGCTCAAACAAATCACTTTGTCTCGCAAACACATTTGTTTCCCTAATTGAGTAAATGTGAAAATGTTCTCTGAGGTTACTGCAGGTTTCAGCTCAAGTATGCAAAATGCATTGAAGCTCTAATGCTGAGGTAAAGCCTAGCCCCACCCTATTCTACAGTGAATAGATATATAGTATAGATACTAGGTTGTGTCTTCCACCCTGCTTTTTAACCCTATCCACGCCAGAAAGGTTTTTCACTGTGACATCACATCTTAATACTTGTAGAACCACACAAACCAAACATACCAAATACTGCATGCCTTGTTCATAATTAATTTTAAATATCTATATTAAATCACAGGTCAAACATGCAAGCATTTAGGACAAAAAAAGCTTTATTTTCAAAAGATGTAACATGTAATTTACATACATATATTTCAATCATATCGATAGGAACCTCACAACATCAGGTTATGACACCATCTTGTTACATTAGATAACTACATATACATTACACATATTACACATGTACATTCATATATATATATATATTTTTATTCCCAACATAATAGGTATGTAAACTATAGTTGTTGTAGGTCAAGTGGCAGTGGAGTTGCATCAGATTTCCTGCAGGTGGGGTTGTTGTCGGAACTTTCCAGTTTCCAAACACTTATAATCATCCACTCATAATCATCCAATCTGGGAACAGACTGTCACCCTCTTAACTCAACCCACCTCTGCCCTCATTGTTCTGGGTAGGAGTTGCCCTTTAAAGGTCCAGTGCAGTCAAAAACCTGATGTTCCTATGTTTTAGATTAATTTAATAATAGATATGAGCCTTGGCCTCCACATTGTACAACCTTCTGGGGCTTCTAACCCTAACCCACCTTAACTCCAAATTATCCATCAAAGACTCCTATTGACCTGCCTCAACATAATAATAGGCTAGTCTCACTCACCATAATATTAGGCTAACCTCGCTCACCATGGTAATTAGAATAGCCTAGCTTACCATGCTAATAGATTAGCCTCGCTCACCATGCTAATAAACTAGCCTTGCTCACCATGGTAATAGGCACTCCCTCCATTAACCTGGCAAATATTAGTGGCCAGTGATGAAGACGCCTACCAAGGTGAAAACATTGGTTTGAACCTAGGTCATCTGTGTTTGCCAGGTGACTGAGCTAAAGCCTATAGAATAGACATTAGGCTGCCAACATGGGGTGTTGAATGATGACTGAAAAAATGTTCTCTAGAGTGAAGTTTCCCTAGGTACAGATCTAGGATCAGCTTCCCCTCCCCCAATCCTTAACCATTAAAAAAATTAAAATTAGATCAAATAATATATAGGAAAGCTTTCCAGAAATCAAGAAACATAATTCTCCAAGTTTAGAGTTCTATCTTTGTCCAAACTGATTTTCTCTCCTTCATTTTCTTCTTTTTGGAATCCCTCTTTTCTTCAGGCTGCTCCTTCCATCTCAGTTTGACGTCATCAGACATCCCCTTTTCCCTCAGCTGCTTCTTTACACGAGGAACACAAAGAAACGGAATGCAGTATAAATATGCTGTGCTATGATATAACTATAACACACCTGCTACCGTAGTAACCAAACAAACAGACGTATAATGTAATGCTTTTGTTATTCTTTTCACTCCGTCATTTAGGTTAATATTTTGGAGTAACTACAATGTTGTTGATCCAACCTCTGTTTTCTCCAATCACAGGCATTAAACTTTGTAACTGTTTCAAAGTCACCATTGGCCTCATGGTGAAATCCATGAGCAGTTTTCTTCCTTTCTGGCTAATGATTTTGGAAGGACACCTGTTTCTTTGTTGTGGCTGGGTGTATTGATACACCACCCAAAGTGTAAATAATAACCTACACCTACTCATTCAATGGTTTTCCTTTATTTTTACTATTTTCTACATTGTAGAATAATAGTGAAAACATCAAAACTATGAAATAACACATAGGTGTGCAGAATTTCTTTCCTTCTTAATGCGTTTGATCCAATCAGTTGTGTTGTGACAAGATGTGTGTGTGTTTGTGTGTGTGTGTGTGTGGGAGGGGGGGTATACAGCAGATAGCCCTATTTAGTGAAAGACCAAGTCCATATGGCAAGAACAGCTCAAATAAGCAAAGAGAAACGACAGTCCATCAATAATTTGAGACATGAAGGTCAGTCAATGACTGAAAGTTTCTTCAAGTGCAGTCACAAAAACCATCAAGCGCTATGATGAAACTGGCTCTCATGAGGACCACCACAGGAATGGAAGACCCAGAGTTACCTCTGCTGTAGAGGATGAGTTCATTGGAGTTACCAGCCTCAGAAATTGTAGCCCAAATGCTTTACAGAGTTCAAGTAACAGACACATCTCAACATCAACTGTTCAGAGGAGACAGTGTGAATTGGGCCTTCCTGGTCGAATTGCTGCAAAGAAACCACTACTAAAGGACACCAATGAGAAGAATTGACTTGCTTGGACCAAGAAACATGTGCAATGGACATTAGGTCTGGAGTCTAAATTGGAGATTTTTGGTTCCAACCCGCCATGTTTTTGTGAGATGCGGTGTTTGTGAACAGATGATCTCCGCATGTGTATTCCCCACCGTAAAGCATGGTGGAGGAGGTGTTATGGTGTGAGGGTGCTTTGCTGGTGACACTGTTTGTTATTTATTTAGTATTCAAGGCACACTTAACCTGTATGGCTACCACAGTATACTGCAGGTAGACACCGTCCCATCTGGTTTGGGCTTAGTGGGACTATCATTTGTTTTTCAACAGGACAATGACCCAACACACCTCCAGGCTGTGTAAGTGCTATTTTACCAAGAAGGAGAGTGATGGAGTGCTGCGTCAGATGACCTGGCCTCCACAATCCCCCGACCTCAACCAAATCGAGATGGTTTGGAATGAGTCAGACTGCACAGTGAAGGAAAAGCATCAAACAAGTGCTCAGCATATGTGGGAACTCCTTCAAGAAGGTTGGAAAAGCATTCCAGGTGAAGCTGGTTGAGAGAATGCCAAGAGTGTGCAAAGCTGTCATCAAGGCAAAGGGTGGCTATTTGAAGAATCTCAAATATATTTTAATTTTGGTGACTACATGATTCCATGTGTTATGTCATAGTCTTGATGTCTTCACTATTATTCTACAATGTAGAAAATAGTAAAAATTAAGAAAAACCCTTGAATGAGTAGGTGTTTTAAAACTTTTGACCGTTAGTGTATACACATTTGACCAATCTACCAATAGGTGCCCTTCTTTACGAGGCATTGGAAAACAGCTCTTGCCTTTGTGGTTAAATCTGTGTTTGAAATTCACTGCTCAACTGAGGGACCTTACGGATAAATGTTTGTGTGTGCTACAGAGATGAGGTAGTCATTCAAAAGTAATGTTAAACACTATTATTGCAGACAGTTTGTCAATGCAGCCATTTTACGGGCGACTAACCAATTGTGCTATTATGTGTTATTTTTCTGCGTTATTTGTAACTTATTTTGTACATAATGTTTCTGCTACCGTATCTTACTGCAAAAAAAGAGCTTCTGGATATCAGGACAGTGATCACTCACCTCGGATTAGACAAAGATTTTTTCTTCAACATGCAGGATGCACAGGATGTACTTCCCCGTCATTGACAAGAGAAAGAGACCCAGGTACAGAGGACACAGGGCCGGGAGCCTCATAAATAGGCAGAAATCCCGGGGGGACACGACCCTCCCATCCTGGGAAAAATATGATCCCCGCCCCCCCCCCAATATATCACTGTAAGCATAACTATATAATTTCAATAATATTAACAATACACAATGAAAGCACTTTATAGACTTATAGGCTGATTATAGACACTTAATAGCGCGTTTTTAAGTTTCAAAAGATTGCGACCCCACACCCTTTGCCTCATAAGGGTTTGATCCAATGGTGTTTGAATGTTAAATGACGAGACAGAGGCATTGATGCGAGTAACCGGTCTTGTTCACTACATCACAATACATCCGGGTATCTCAAGCACACCGGTAAAACACATGAGTTGCAGTAATGAACATTTACCAACAGATGGCATCACTGTGCCATCTTACACCCATAACATCTTCTCTTTAATAAAATAGGACAGGAGGTGTCAATTCACTAACAAAACAAACCTAGTAATAATTTCCAACATGAACAGTGTAGTATTTTTTTTTTCTTTTTCTCAGGTAACAACAACACATTTTGATATTCTCTTCACTTTTATCTCTGTCTGTCAACAATCCCTGATGGGAAACCTACAGATTAAGTATTTTTGGTGGCTGGGACAGACACCTGCAGCGTGAAAAGACAGGGGGCTTGTCTGCGAGGACTGCGGGTTCCCGCACAGTCGTGTCACCTGACTGTCTAAGGGGAGTATTGATGGGCGAGGGAGCGGCCGACCTGTGATCTCCTGGCTCTTCGCCCAGTGCCTCAGGCCCCATGTGACTTGCTGGGGTTCCGTCTTTTGTCATGCGACCCCTTTGACCATCAGGGTTCTGAGTAGGTGCTGGCTCAGCAATCTGAAGGACAACCCTGTTGCGACGGTACAGTGATCCATTCACTTCGACCAAGTAGGAGCGTGATGCCACTTTCTGTACACAGGATCAGAGTCTCCAGAGGCCTGTCCGGTCCCCTGGTAGTGGCTTCATTCGCACCGTTTCACCCACCCCGAGCTCAGGTAAGTCTTTTGCTGATTTGTCGTAGATGAACTTGGAGACCTGTCTTCTGTTACGTAGCTTCACCAGCACGTCTGTTACCACACATGGCTCCAGGAGAGTGCTGGCTACTGGCAGAGCTGCTTTTAAGCGCCGTGCCATGAGGCGCCGTGCCGGGCTGCTATCCATGCCTTCTGTCGGGGTATTGCGCCACTGCAGGATTGCTTTCCAGGCATCTTTGCCCTCTCGCAGAGCCTTTTTGCAGAGGTTCTTTGCGATTTTTACTGCGGACTCTGCCTTCCCATTAGCTTTTGGGTGTCGTGGTGATGAAGTGACGTGCTCGAATTCCCATCCTGCAGAAAATTTTCGGATCTCAACTCCGGAGAATTGGGGTCCATTGTCTGAAATTACCCTTTCTGGCTGGACATAGCGGGCAAACTGAGCCTTGCAGCTTTTGATCGTTGTCTCTGCTGAGAGGTCGGGGAGGAGGTCAATCTCCCAAAAGTCTGAGTAATGATCGACTACCAGCAGAAAGTCTTTGACTTTCTATCTGCCAGGGGCGCATCGGTAGCTCGTGGGACATCATCGTCTCTCTCTGTTGCTCAATGGCATATTCATTGCAGATTGTGCATTTACTGACATAGTCTTTGATTTCACTCTGCATTCCTGGCCAATACAGTGTGTCACGTGCTTGTCTGTAACCTCCTATGTGAATTGAGTGCACGTGCACCAACATCTCAGGGCGCAGAGACCGGGGAATAACGACTCTCTGACACTTGAATATTACTCCGTTTTGAACACTGAGCTCCTCTTTGACTGGCCAATATTCTCTGACGGCTAAAGCAGTTTCTTCCCTGCAGTCGGGCCAGCCCATCAGAATGAATTTGTATAAGGTGCTGGTCCGTAACATTGAGGTAGTCCGCCTGGTTGATGTGTTCAACATCCACTTGCTCTGTTTGTAAGCTGCACACTGTGTGTTGTTCATGCATGGAGCAAGTGTGAGTGCCTGATGCAGTAGCCCTGCTGAGCGTGTCACTCACATACATCTCTGACCCTGGCTTATACACCACCTTGAGGTTGTAGTTTTGTAGGGCCAGTAGCATGCTCTGCAGTTGTTTTGGGGCATTCAGGAGAGGCTTGCTGAATATAGCAATAAGGGGCTTGTGATCTGTCTCTGCGGTAATATTGTCGCGCCCGTACAGGTAGTGGTGGAAGCGTTGGCATGCAAACACAATGCTGAGGCACTCCTTCTCTATCTGGGCATAGTTCTGCTCTGTTGGGGTGAGTGCCCTAGAGGCGAATGCCACAGGCTGGCCCTCCTGCATGAGGCAACAGCCAAGTCCATACTGACTTGAGTCACTCTGAATCGTAACAGGTTTTGACGCATTGTAGTATCGCAGTTGTTTTATTTCCCTCACCGCTACGTCATGTTTTGGGAGCCAATGCCAGATGGTGTCCTTGTCCATGAGCCTCTTTAGTGGCTCACACACTTCAGAGAGCCGTGGTAGGAATTTGGCCAGGTAGGTGACGAATCCGACGAAGCGCTGCACTGCCTTCATGTCAGATGGGTGGGGCATTTCCAAGACAGCCTTCACTTTTTCAGGATCCGCCTTCAGTCCGGTGGAGGACAAGATGTGCCCATGAAAGCAGACCTCTGGCACTTTAAACTGAAGCTTTTTTATGCTTAGCCTTAGCTTGACCTTTCTGCATCTGACCATCAGGGCCAGCAGCTTGGCGTCATGGTCACATTCTGCCTCCTCATCACTGTCCCCACAGCCCACTACAAGGATGTCATCTGCTATGGGTTCCACGCCACTGAGTCCCATCAACAGCTCATGCTGTTTTCGCTGATACACCTCTGGGGCCACGGAGACACCAAACAGAAGCTTCAACCACCTCTTCCTGCCCCAGGGTGTCCAAAAGGTGGTCATGTAGCTGCTGGGCTCATAGAGCTTGCACTGCAGGAAGGCATCTCTGGCATCCACGAGCGTGAAAACTCTGGCCTTTGGGAGCTTGTAAAGAACATCCTCGAACGTGGGCATAATGTAATGTGAATGTCGCAGAGCCCGGTTGATGTGTTTAGGATCAATGCATATCCGTAGCTTGTCTGGTTTCTTGACGATAACCATATTACCTAGCCAGTCCGTAGGCTCGGTGACGGATATGATGTGGCCATCTGCTTCGTATTTGTCAAGCTGAGCCTTCATAGCTGCTTTCATGGCCACTGGTACATTACGGGGTGCACACTGGACAGGCTGGATTGCTGCGTCCAACTCAAAGAGGACTTCCCCGGGAACTGACTCAACCGGTGCGTTGAAGACATTATGGTACTTGCTTAGGAGTGTCTCCTTGCTCAGGGGCCCATCTGGACTTTGTCTATAATGTTAAGATCAGCTGGGATGGTGAAGTTAATGAGCCCAAGGTCGCTCGCATGTAGAACCTGACAGTAATGGCTGTTGACTAGCCTCAACTATTTCAAATTCTAGGGTGTGTTTCTGGCCACGTAAAACACACTCTGTCACAAACAGACCTAAAGAGGTCATGAACTGGCCTGAATACAGTTTCAGCTTGGTGCTACTCTGTGTGAGTTTGTCTCTGGGCGCGAGACTACTTTTGTCTTTCAGGCTCATAACGTTGCACGTGGCCCCTGAATCAAGCTGGCACTGCTCTGGTTTATTATTAAGTAGCAGAGTGACAAACCACTTTTGTCCTTTTGCCCTCACTGCCCCTATGCACTCGCTAGCATGTACATCCTCTGTGCTGTCGTTACCTTCATCTGTGTTTGTTTCCATGGAGTGCACTTTACCCTCCTTTCTCTTGCTTTTCATTCAGACCCTTGCGAAGTGATTAGCTGTACCACAGGATTTGCATATTTTTCCATAGGCTGGGCAGTTCTTTTCCTCGTCCATGAGAAATGCCACAATATCGGCATGTATTGGGGTTGTCTACTGCAGAGTTGACTGTACTATTAGCATTAGCTGTGGCAAAGGGGAATTTCTTTACTGGCTGCCTGAATGTAGCATTGACATTGTCCATATGTTGCCTTTCTAGCTCCATAGACCTTATCCGTATATCAGTAAGCTCTGCTGCACGGCATGTCTCCACTGCAAAGATCAGCGTCAGGTCACGTTCTCTCGTCTACGGGTGCCCTCATCAGTTATGCCAAGCACAATCTTATCTCTGATCAGTTCATCTCTTAAAGCACCATAGTCATATGTAGCTGCCTTTTCCGTTAACCTAGTGACAAAGCTGTCGATGGACTCCCCGTCCTCCTGTTTGCAACAACCGAAAACATAACGCTCGTAGATGACGTTCTTTGCTGGCTTAAAGTAATGTTCAAGAGCATCAAGAATGGCTATAGCGTTACCTTGCTGAGCTGCTGTTAGGTTCAGGTTGTGTTTGTATACGTGTCGGCATTCAGTTCCCATTATAGTCCTCAAAGTGGCAGCCACTACCTCATCGTCCTTTTCCAGACGTCCCGTTGCTAGCGCATAGTCCTCCCATTCACCTCTAAACGTATCCCAGTTCGTGCTCCAATCCCCGCTGAGCTTCATAACGGCGGGAGGGGGAATGTTCGCTGCCATGTCTAACCGGTGCGAACAACACTGAAGCTAACTAGAAAACTCACTCTAGCTAAGGCCAATTCCGGCGAAATTTTACTCAAATAAGCATTTGTTTGGTAAACCAGAACAGGTGACTCTAATTTGCGGAAAGCATGGTTAGTTATCCAACTCTGACACCATGTTTGAATGTTAAATGACGAGACAGAGGCATTGATGCGAGTAACTAGTCTTGTTCAGTACATCACCATACATCCGGTTACCTCAAGCACTCCGTTAAAACACATGAGTTGCAGTAATGAACATTTACCAACAGATGGCATCACTGTGCCATCTTACACCCATAACAAATGGTTTGATGTAACAGGGCTCAACAGTGCTCAGTGCTCCCGCACATTGGCTAACCGGACTATCTGCATTGTGTCCCGCCACTCACCACCTGCCAACCCCTCTTTTACGTTATTGCTACTCTCTGTTCATCGTCTATGCGGCAGGGTAGCCTAGTGGTTAGAGCGTTGGACTAGTAACCGGAAGGTTGCAAGTTTAAACCCCCGAGCTGACAAGGTACAAATCTGTTGTTCTGCCCCTGAACAGGCAGTTAACCCGCTGTTCCTAGGCCGTCATTGAAAATAAGAATTTGTTCTTAACTGACTTGCCTAGTTAAATAAAGGTAAAATAAAAAACTTTAACCATATCTACATGTAAATACTACCTCAATCAGCCTGACTAACCGGTGTCTGTATGTAGCCTCGCTAATTTTATAGCCTGTCCTTTTACTGTTGTTTTATTTCTTTACTTACCTATTGTTCACCCAATACCTTTTTTGCACTATTGGTCAGAGCCTGTAAGTAAGCATTTCACTGTAAGGTCTACCACACCTGTTGTATTCGGCCCACGTGACAAATAAACTTTGATTTGATTTGAACGTAGTGTTCCTTAACTGGCAAGGTAACGGAGGGTTCATGTCTACCGTCTGAATGGCACTTAATGCACGTAACAAACGTGAGATTAATCCAGTCAGTAGCACCATAGTGATTTTGTATTATATTGGCAGGATTCACACACACAATAGCTGAATTTTCAGAGCTAGCGAGCAAACTAAAGCAAACATTAGCTAGCAAGCTAGCTTGTACCTATTCCATTTATGTGGCGTCGTCAAAGATGGAATATTTGCTATCGTCAGTTTATTCCAAGATCAGCATGCAGCTGTAGTGCTTTTAGTGTCCTTAATGTCCCTATGATAAGGTTAGCAATAAACTGAACTCTAAACTGAAAATAACTACATTCTCTTCTACCATTGTCTTAAATATCTTTATTGGTCTCGTTGCAAAAGCTAAATTGTCGCTGGGGGACTTTGAAGCACCTGTGTGTCGAGTAAACTGACGATAGCAAAGATTATAGCAAATACCACAGAAACGGAATTGTTGCTCGCTACCTCTGCAAATGCAGCTATTGTGGGAAGCCAGCAAATATAAAATGACAACATAAACCATATTAAAATTACAAAAGGTTGCAGCTTATGGTGAACTCATACAGCTGTCAACACTTGTCACTGCAATCCGTTTCTCATTTGCTAGCTGACCAGCTAGCTTCCTTGTAGATCCAAGCCCATTATAGAAGAAAAGAGATGACAGAAGCCCATATCCTACTGTAAATCACCTGCACACTGTGCGTGTGTGTGTGGGCGTGCGTGCATGCGTGTGTGTGTGTGTGTGTGTGTGTGTGTGTGTGTGTGTGTGTGTGTGTGTAGCCAGCCACGTAAAAAAATGGCAGAAAAAAGACAGAGTATTTTTCAGTAAACCTAAAAGCAAAGTAAGAACCCTACTAGCCTAATATCTCAAAGACTAGTTGATAAAATGTTCATAAGAAAGAAGTGAAATGCTAATGGAAAGCAGGCACCAGAGCTGGGCACAGACTGGCAGAGACAGGCTGGCAGAGACAGACTGGCAGAGACAGACTGGCAGAGACAGACTGGCAGAGACAGACTGGCAGAGACAGGGAGTCTCAGGCAAGTTCGTTAAGTCTTTGTTTGGCAACATTATGAAAGGTTCTCTCTTTTTTTAGACTTGTAAAATAGGGACATATTTGGAAAATGCCATGAATACCCCCACTCTCAGCTTAAACTGGTGACTGAGCTAAAATTTGTTTAAGACAATGGTATTGCTATTGTGATTAATTGTGTAGTTTTGGGTATCTGTAGGTTAGGCATATGGCAAGGACCTTGATTATTTTCTAGGAGACAGACTTCAGAGGACAGTGTCACAGCCATGGCAGGACCAGGTGTTTTCAAACCAGCCAACTTTTGGCCAAAGAGCGGATGCTGCCTTCATTAGTGCAGGATTTAGGAACTGGAGAAAAGCCATTGTAAAATTCACACATCAAAACTGACAAACCCACCGCCGCTTTGTAACTGTATCAGCACACCAGCTAAATCCAATCAGTGTCCAGTTATCCAGAACGTGGGGTAAACAGCATAAGGACGCAAGGCATTGCTTGATGAAAATTGTTAGTTTGGCGCGGCATGTAGTAAGGCAGGGACTAGCCTTTAGAGGCCACACGGATGAAAGTGGGAATTTATATCAGCTTTTGAAACTTAGGGCAGAAGAGGATGATCCCATTTAACTGAATTGGTTAACAGAGCATACCACAATGTACACAGGCCCCAAAGCACAGAATAAAGTTCTGAACATCATGGCAAGTACAGTCATTCAAGGCATTGCAGATGAGATTAGGTCTCTTCCGATTGTACAATTTTCAGCAATTGTTGATGGTACTCAAGATGTCTCTGGTTCTGAACAGGAGAGTGTCTGCCTGCATTATGTTGACCATGACCTTGTCCCTCACGAGGAGTTTATTGGGCTATACAGGGTGTCGGAGACAACAAGCGAAGGCATTGCGAAAGTGGTAACCGATGTGTTGTTGAGGCTCAATTTGCCCATGTCTGGCTCACGTGGGAAGAGTGACGATGGTGCCTCAGACATGGCATTATATAGTTGATTCCTATTAAACCTACATTATTAACATACTGGGGGGGGGGGGGGGGGGGGGGGGGGGGCAGACTAGGACTCAAATCTGGGCCTAGCAAATGTCAATGCAACACCTTTGCCGTTATGCCCAGAAGTCCGAACCTCTTGACGAGGTCTCTAGGTATTGTTTAAGGTTGCTACAATATAGTATATGAACATTTATCATACCAGTATCTCAAATTAGGTTCTGATCCATCATCAACTGAAACAAAAAAGTTTTTAATGAGTATGACAGCATACACTGTAATGTAGCTAGCACCCCCTACTAATAAATGCTAAAAATTTGTTTATTTTTGGAGGGAATATATAAAATGGTCACACACACAACTTCAAAATCTAATCACTGCAAACTAGCATATAATTAAAATGGTCACACATATTACTTTTCCATGTACATAGATGTATACACATGTTATGTGTACGTATATACCACAGCATTGCTGAAAACACATTTTTGAATGGCTTGAAAGGCATTCTGCTGTGTGTATTATGAAAGGGATAATCAACGGGGCTATGCGTTTTATGGAAAATAATGAACTACCTGGAAAGTGTGTTCCACGACACACTAGCAGAGTGGAACTGACATTTTCCAGAGAACACATAGAGCCCTGAGTTGATTATCCCTTTTTTTAGCATGGTTATAATTTAGCACATTTTCCGCTAGAAATGTGTTCATTTGCTGGTAGAAATGTGTTCAACATCCACTGAAGTAGCTAGTGAGTTTACTAGATAGCTACCACAGTTGCCATGGTAACCAAAACAACAGACTCAGCTAACCAAACCATCAGTCCTAGCTTGCTGTTATGAAAATGTTTTCAATTACACTTTTGCTTTCAAAAGCAGCACAAACACAGAACATGTAAGAATGAACTATAGCCATTGAATTCTACCGTGCGAATATACCATGCGTTATAGGCAAATAATGCATGCTCTAGAATGCACTTTAAGCCAATCAGCAACAAGTATTCAACAATGAGCTTGTATAATTCGAGTGGTTCTAGTACTGAATGCTGATTGGATGAAAGCTGTGCTATATCAGACCGTATACCACGGTTATGACAAAACATTTATTTATACTCTTCTAATTACATGGGTAAACAATTTATAATAGAAATTAGGCACTTCAGGGGGTTGTGGTATATGGCCAATATACCATGGCTAGGGTTTGGTTAGCTAACAAGTAGTTTTGTTACCAAAGCAAACTACTGTAGCACCTATCCAAACTTGCTAGCTATTAACACTTCTAGCCACTATCTAAACTTCAGTGGATGTTGAAGACATTTCTACCAGAAAATGAAATCATTTTCCAGCAACAAATGTTTAGTGTGTTAAATTATAGCCGTGGTATAAGTAGTATAATAAACTTTGGGCTTGGAAGGTTAGTGCCACATCGCTGCACATCGTGGCACACACCTTCCACGTTGTGCATTATTTTTGATAGAACGCATAGCCCCTTGTTGATTATCCCTTACATACAGACAACTCCTGACATGTCTTTGACAAGTGCCAGCTCTGTTTAAGTGTACAAAAAAGTTACATTATTACATATTATTGAATTTCTCTTGAAAACGGCATTGCACACTGTAAGCGACAGTCCCAAAGCATTGCATATCAAGAGCTGACTGGAGCAATATAAAGGCTCTCAAAAGAGGCATAACAGTATTCTACTGGAAAAGTGACCATTACATTATATATTTGGATACTTTCTTCTGAAGAACAAAACTTGAATCTTCTAAAGAGCAATCTTGGATTCAAAAAACAACAAAGTGGCACCCTTTTTGGTAAACAGCTGAGGCTGGGAAACCACTGTCAAATTCATAGAGCTAAGGATGCAAGGATTGACTATCCATGTGATCGAATTTAAATCTATAATGTGCTGTTCACAATTACATTGTAGAAAAACAATAGTTCAAATAAGATTTGTTTTGGCTTCTGAGGGGTAAATTAGTTGAATTTAGATCTTGAGGCATATATATTCTTCAATAATCAATGGCTATATATCATTAATTTGTCCAAAACTTGATGTACAAACCAATAATTGTAATTCCATACAGTTGCACACGTACAGTTGAAGTCGGAAGTTTACGTACACCTCAGCCAAATACATTTAAACTCAGTTTTTCACAATTCACAATTTAATCCTAGTAAAAATTCCCTGTCTTAGGTCAGTTAGGATCACCACTTTATTTAAAAAATGTGAAATATCCGAATAATAGTAGAGAGAATTATTTATTTCAGCTTTTATTTCATTCATCACATTCCCAGTGGGTCAGAAGTTTACATACACTCAATTAGTATTTGGTAGCATTGCTATTCAATTGTTTAACTTGGGTAAAACGTTTTGAGTAGCCTTCCACAAGCTTCCCACAATAAGTTGGGTGAATTTTGGTCCTTTCCTCCAGACAGAGCTGGTGTAACTGAGTCAGGTTTTAAGGCCTACTTGCTCACACACACTTTTTCAGTTCTGCCCACACATTTTCTATGGGATCGAGGTCAGGGCTTTGTGATGGCCACTCCAAAACCTTGACTTTGTTGTTCTTAAGCCATTTTGCCACAACTTTGGAAGTATGCTTGGGGTCATAGTCCATTTGGAAGACCCATTTGCGACCAATCTTTAACTTCCTCACTAATGTCTTGAGATTGCTTCAATATATCCACATAATTTTCCTAACTCATGATGCCATCTATTTTGTGAAGTGCACCAGTCCCTCCTGCAACAAAGCATCCCCACAACATGAAGCTGCCACCCCCATGCTTCACAGTTGGGATGGTGTTCTTTGGCTTGCAAACCTTCCCCTTTTTCCTCCAAACATAACAATGGTCATTATGGCCAAACGGTTCTATTTTTGTTTCATCAGACCAGAGGATATTTCTCCAAAACTACGATCTTTGTTCCCATGTTCAGATGTAAACCGTAATCTGGCTTTTTTATGGCGGTTTTGGAGCAGTGGCTTCTTCCTTGCTGAGCGGCCTTTCAGGTTATGTTGATATAGGACTCGTTTTTACTTTGAATATAGATACTTTTGTACCTGTTTCCTCCAGCATCTTCACAAGGTCCTTTGCACTTTTTGCACCAGAGTTCATCTCTAGGAGACAGAACGCGTCTCCTTCCTGAGCGGTATGTCGGCTGTGGTCCCGTGGTGTTTATTCTTGCGTACTATTGTTTGTACAGATTAACGTGGTACCTTCAGGCATTTGGAAATTGCTCCCAGGGATGAACCAGACTTGTGGAGGTCTACAATTTTTTTCTGAGGTCTTGGCTGATTTCTTTTAATTTTCCCATGATGTTAAGCAAAGAGGTACTGAGTTTGAATGTAGGCCTTGAAATACATCCACAGGTACACCTTCAATTGACTACAATTATGTCAATTAGCCTATCAGAAGCTTCTAAAGGCATAACATCATTTTCTGGAATTTTCCAAGCTTTTAAAGGCACAGTCAACTTAGTGTATGTAAACTTCTGACCCACTGGAATTGTGATACAGTGAATTATAATTGAAATAATATGTCTGTAAACAATTGTTGAAAAAAGTACTTGTGTCATGCACAAAGTAGATGTCCTAACCGACTTGCCAAAACCATAGTTTGTTAACAAGAAATTTGTGGAGTGGTTGAAAAACAAGTTTTAATGACTCCAACCAAAATGTATGTAAACTTCTGAATTTAGAATTCTCTCTTTGTCATGATGTCTTTCATCTCCTTCTTCTTCTGGTAATCCTTATTTTCTTCCTTGTGGAATATCTTTTCATTGGGCTGCTCCTTCCATCTTAGTTTGATGCCATCAGGCATCCCCTTATCTCTCAGCTCCTTCTTTATCTGTGGAACAGAAAAATACTGCAGGGAGTGGGTTCACAGCCAGGTTCACCATATCCCAACTCCCCCTGAGACACCTGCAGGGAGTGGGTTCACAGCCAGGGTCACCATATCCCAACTCCCCCTGAGACACCTGCAGGGAATTGGTTCACAGCCAGGTTCACCATATCCCAACTCCCCCTGAGACACCCGCAGGGAGTGGGTTCACAGCCAGGGTCACCATATCCCAACTCCCCCTGAGACACCTGCAGGAAGTGGGTTCACAGCCAGGGTCACCATATCCCAACTCCCCCTGAGACACCTGCAGGGAGTGGGTTCACGACCAGGGTTACCATATCCCAACTCCCCCTGAGACACCTGCAGGGAGTGGGTTCACAGCCAGGTTCATCATATCCCAACTCCCCCTTGAGACACCCGCAGGGAGTGGGTTCACAGCCAGGGTCACCATATCCCAACACCCCCTGAGACACCTGCAGGGAGTGGGGTCATGACCAGGGTCAACATATCCCAACTCCCCCTGAGACACCTGCAGGGAGTGAGTTCACAGCCAGGTTCACCATATCCCAACTCCCCCTGAGACACCCGCAGGGAGTGGGTTCACAGCCAGGGTCACCATATCCCAACTCCCCCTGAGTCACCTGCAGGGAGTGGGGTCACGGCCAGGGTCACCATTGTACAGCTCCCCTGTAGAAATGACGGTTAAGTGCCTTGCTCAACAGACTTTTCACCCAGTCGGCTACAGTATTCAAACCTGCTACATTTCAGTTACTGGTCCACTGCTCTAACCTCGAGGCTACATGCCACCCCTCTGTGTGCCTTACGGAGATAATTGGTATGACATGAGATTCACCTGCTGCAAAATGGCCTTCTGCACGACAATATCAGTCAGGTCCATGTTCTGGTCCTTTGGGGTCAGCTTCACTCTCACAACCTGCTGTGTCTTCTTTACTGGTGGGAGGAGCATAGAAATACACAGACACGTAGATAAAATGTTTGTCATGTTGATCGCAGTGCGTGTTACAAAGTAAAATGACGGGAAAGTTATATTAACATTGTGTAGACCTGTAGCGTTGCGTGGGTAAAATCACAGGGAAAAAAGCCATATTGTGTTAATTGCGTTGTGTTAATTGAGTTGTTTGCTCTCAGTGGAGGCTCCTCAGAGAAGGAAGGGGAGGACAGTGAATTTCATAAAAATAAGTTTGTAAAACATTTTAAAAATGTCCCTTTTTAGATAAGACTATACTAAATGTAATCACGTCAGCAAATAATTGATTAAAAAACACAATTTTGCAATGAAGGTCTACATTAGCCTCAACAGCACCCTGTAGGGTAGCACCATGGTATAGCCAGAGGACAGCTAGGTTTCGTCCTACTCTGGGTACATTGACTTCAATACAAAACCTAGGAAGCTCATGAATTATGTCAACTTCCGGAGGACATCCTCCAACCTATCAGAGCTCAATCAGCATGACCTGACATGTTGTCCACCCAATCAAAGGATCAGAGAATGAAACTATTACTGAAAGCATAGCTAAAGCTAGCAAGCGCTGCAGTGCATAAAATGTGGTGAGTAGTTGACTCAAAGAAAGAGAAAGACAATAGTTTAACAGTTTTGAACAAATTAATTTCTTCCAAATTGAAGAAGAAGCAAGAGAGAAAAGACGAGAGAGATATTCTGTCATAATTTTTCACTTTCAGTTTCACTTACTTAGCTAGCAAATGCAGCTAGCTAGTTTTGCTTACTCAAACACCCTGCTCAAACAAGAGTGCATAGATGCAAGAAGGAATACAGCGTGGCTGCTATGAAAGTGATATTTGTCTATTTACAATCACATTGTAAACTTTCATTCATAGGCTAGGTTGTAGCAACCTCATGATGGGTATAGTGAAAATTTGAGTATCATGTAGTAGCCAAAACATATTGCTGTTACATTGAACTGGGTGAATGGAACATGAATGACAGTCATCAAATATGCTGTAACAGAAAATAAGGCCATATTCATGAAAAAAAATGGTTCTGCCTCATCTTAACATCACTACTGTTTGCTCTATAATCAGTTAGTTCATATGCCTTGACACTGATCACAGTGTCAAGGCATATGAACTAACTGATTATAGAGCAAACAGTAGTGATGTTAAGATGAGGCAGAACCATTTTTTTTCATGAACATGGCCTTATTTTCTGTGAGGATATATTGTTTCATTACAAAACTAGAGAGCAACATCTGTCTGGTAAAGTCCACATAACATATTGCATGTAAAAAAAAGATGCTTGACCGTGCTGTAGATCGTGTAAGTTAATGTTTCCAACATTTTCTGACTACTGAACAACTATTGATTTTGAACGCATAGAGAGTTACCGCAAGTTGCAAAGAATGCAGGTGCTGCCTTCATTATGCCAGCCATAAAGAGCATCAAGGACAGCAACCACCCGATGTCACAGGAAGGCCATAAAGAGCATCAAGGACAGCAACCACCCGATGTCACAGGAAGGCCATAAAGAGCATCAAGGACAGCAACCACCCGAGCCACTGCCTGTTCACCCCGCTATCATCCAGAAGGCGAGGTCAGTACAGGTGCATCAAAGCAGGGACCGAGAGACTGAAAAACAGCTTCTATCTCAAGGCCATCAGACTGTTAAACAGCCACCACTAACATTGAGTGGCTGCTGCCAACACGCTGACTCAACTCCAGCCACTTTAATAATGGGAATTGATGGGAAATGATGTAAAATATATCACTAGCCACTTTAAACAATGCTACCTAATATAATGTTCCCTACATTACTCATCTCATATGTATATGTATATACTGTACTCTATATCATCTACTGCATCCTTATGTAATACATGTATCACTAGCCACTTTAACTATGCCACTTTGTTTACATACTCATCTCATATGTATATACTGCACTCAATACCATCTACTGTATCTTGCCTATGCCGCTCTGTACCATCACTCATTCATATATCCTTATGTACATATTCTTTATCCCCTTACACTTGTGTCTATAAGGTAGTAGTTTTGGAATTGTTAGCTAGATTACTTGTTGGTTATTACTGCATTGTCGGAACTAGAAGCACAAGCATTTCGCTACACTCGCACTAACATCTGCTAACCATGTGTATGTGACAAATAAAATTTGGTTTGATTTGATCATTTCAATTTCAACATCACCTATGCTTGGCCTAATACAGTGACAAATAAAATATACCAACAATTATTTAGTCCAATCAACGTAAGCTAAATATGATGTGGCTGTCCATTGTACTGATTTCTGTGTATGTGTGTGTGTGTGTATTCGTGCTTGCATGCAAGTAGAAAAAGCATGTTAATTCACCCTACTGGTGTAGAGAAACACCAATGCCATCCTCCTCTTTCATGTTGCTTAAACTGTCTATGACTGTCATACAGTACACGCTTTAAGTTTTTGTTGTCTTATGCTATCTGGCTAAAATGCTTGCTGGCTAGCCTAACTTTCTTTCATGGGTAATTATGCGCTAGGCCAGCTTGTTAACATTAGCCTACTACATCTAGCTACATGTTGAACTTCCATCCTCGGTCCAGGGGCACAATTACAAGCATTTCACTACACCCGCAATAACATCTGCTAATCACATGTATGTGACCAATAAAATTTGATTTGATGTATGAATTTATGGTTGGATCAGAAATGTCATTATACTCATTGAACGAACGGAGAATTAAGCAAAACCACAAGTCCAAATCCCTATCTCCATTATTGGCGAATTTAGGAAAGGGACGATTTTAGCTAGCTAGCTAGCCACCAGAGGGAAACGTCACAATGAGATGCAACAATTTTAAAAAATTCTGTCAATGACTGTTGGCGTCTGATGTGATTGGTGTGAAGCCAATTCCAAACTGGCTTCCCTTGAAACGTTTTTGGGGTGCACCAGGACCATTCACATCTGAGCTCACTTAGTTTAGATCAACGCTGATTGGCTATTATTTTTGTTATCAAGGGAGGCCAAAAGCTCACTTGCTTCCCTTGCATTCAATGCTACGGGTTGCAGCAATGTCATACTCTTTTTGACCAGAGAGAATCAGATAGATGGCCTGACATACTAAAACAAAGGGGCGCTATTTCGTTCACTTTGATGCTTTCCCGGGTGAGATACAGTACAATCAGCCTCTTGCGAATTGAAAGAAATTGATGAAACATAGAGAGATGAAAGGTACATTATTTTTTATGTATTTTCGTTGTTTTTATTGGTACATTTTTTGAGGAAGCCTGGCTTCCCATGGCATTCATGAACACACTCCACTGGTGTAGACCTAAACACTCAATACCACAAATGGGAGAATATAGGGTTGTTCTTTTTTTTTTATTATAATTATTTTTACCCCCTTTTTCTCCCCAATTTCGTAGTATCCAATTGTTAGTAGTTACTGTCTTGTCTCATCGCTACAACTCCAGTACGGGCTCAGGAGAAACGAAGGTCGAGAGCCATGCGTCCTCACAACTCACAAACACAACTCAACCAAGCCGCACTGAGCGCATCCAACCCGGAAGCCAGCCGCACCAATGTGTCGGAGGAAACACCGTACACCTAGCGACCTGATCAGCGTGCACTGTGCCCAGCCAGCCACAGGAGTCGCTAGTGCGCGATGAGACAAGGATATCCCTACCGGCCAAACCCTCCCTAACCTGGACGACACTAGGCCAGGTAGCCGGGGCGGCAGGGTAGCCTAGTTGTTGGACTAGTAACCGAAAGGTTGCAAGTTCTAATCCCCGAGCTGACAAGGTACACATCTGTCGTTCTGCCCCTGAACAGGCAGTTAACCCACTGTTCCTAGGCTGTCATTGAAAATAAGAATTTGTTCTTAACTGACTTGCCTAGTTCAATAAAGGTGAATTTTTTTTTTTTAAAGGCCAACCCCATGGACATCCCAGTCGCGGCCGGCTGCGCCTGGGCTCTGGGTTGTTCTTGGTTTAGTTTTCTTTACAAGCAATCCAGATATTACTCAGTGTTTCCCAATCTTGGTCATGGGGACCCAAAAGGGTGCCCATTTTTGTTTTTGTCCGAGCCCTAACACACTTGATTCAACTAATTCAACTCATAATTAAGCCTTTGATTATTTGAAACAGGTGAGTTTTCAAAGAAAATTGTGCACCCCTTTGGGTCCTCAGGGCCAGGACTGGGAAACACTGCTTTAGTAGAGGAGTTTAAAGTAACTCACCACTGTAGCAAACAAAGGGATGTCTGTCTTTACAGTTCCAATCGAACCATCTCTCCGTCCACGATTTTCCTCCTTTGAACACTGCAGCACCACAGGACTGAACCCCTCCATTGTTATTGGGTTGTGTATGATTCCAATACCTGAAGGAGGAGTCACTCCCATCCGACCACTTCCAAGAGTCTCTGAACAGGCCGATCCACACTTTACTACCCTTGGACACCATCTTCTGTATCTCCTGGTTCTCAGTCTGGTTCCTCACACTGGCCAGGTCTGTGTGGTACTCTCTGCAGTAACTCTGAGCTTCACTGAAGGCTTTTATTGGTTCATCAATGAAAATAAATGTTGACTTGTTTGTTGTCTCACCTGCAAATAGCGGTAGGATTTTGAAATCACGATGGATGGGTATTTTGGTAACACTTCATTTTAAGATGTCCTTATTACAGTGTAAGTAATACAAGTAAGTAAGTAATACAAGTAAGTATTGTAATTAATTGTAACATTTCGTAGTTACGGTGCACCCACAACATGTAACTGGTGGTATTTGCAGTCCATATTACAGAGGTGTAATATGAGGTGTACAGAGGTGTAACAACAAGCTAAAAAGAGTGGGGCTTGACAATAGGTGAAAACTGCTGTTCACAAATGCTCTCCATCCAACCTCACGGAGCTCGAGCTGTTTTGCAAGGAGGAATGGGAAAACATTTCAGTCTCTCGATGTGCAAAACTGATAGAGACATACCCCAAGCGACTTACAGCTGTAATCGCAGCAAAAGGTGGCACTACAAAGTATTAACTTAAGGGGGCTGAATAATTTTGCACGCCCAATTTTTCAGTTTTTGATTTGTTAAAAAAGTTTGAAATATCCAATAAATGTCGTTCCACTTCATAATTGTGTCCCACTTGTTGTTGATTCTTCACAAAATAATACAGTTTTATATCTTTATGTTTGAAGCTTGAAATGTGGCAAAAGGTCGCAAAGTTCAAGGGGGCCGAATACTTTCGCAAGGCACTGTAGATCGATCAGTCAGCTGTCTCCTGCACTGTCAGCTGCAATGTTGAACAAGCCCATGAACAAGCCCATTGACTCAGAGAGAGAGAACCGGGGTCGAGAAGAAGGTTGTGTGCAAAATCCAGACATAAGCGATTTCAGGAAAGAAACAATGTGTTGTAGAGGAGACTAAGACATCCATACAGGACAGAGAAGGTAGATTTTCCATGAAATTAGTTTTGCTTTTTGGATACAGAAATTGTGCTGGACGATTTAGTATAGTGCTCGGAAGTTAGCTAGCTAGCATAGTGTTGGCTAGCTAGCTAATGATAGCTTGCTAGCTGGCAAATGCTAGCTAACCAAATAATGTTACCTACGCTAAATTGTCCAGCAGAATATCAAAAACTAGCTAGCTAGCAAGCAAATGTTGCTGCCGTTTTTGTAGGCTTATCAACTAGGTTAGCTAGTTAGCTCTCCAACTTAGTTAACATCTACAGAATAAACTTTCCATGCCTTAATAGTATATACTTTCCATGCCTTGACAGCTAACACTAGATAGCTAGCTACCTAAAGCTGACAAATAGCTAGCAAGCTGAACTCAATGGTCTTATATTCCCTGAACCTTGTCCTCATGGTATCCGTACCCAATGCTATTACGTGAGACACACCCAGAGCGTTAATGTTAGCTAGCTAGATGTCAAGCCACATGAGTAGTTCCTTTTCATTGTAAACACTAGCTAGCTCATTGTAAACACTAGCTAGCATGTACCATTATTAGAATAATGCTAGCTGGAAAACACAACAACTAGGTAGCTAGCCCTAGCTATAGGCCTAAACCCTAAATGATAGAAATCATTAGAATAATGACAGTAGAGATATTGGAGGAAGGGTTCTATACCGTCTCTGATGATAGCTAGCTAGCTTAGCTTGTAGGCTAATTGTAGAGTGTCTTTGCAAAATTATCTTGGGAACATGCTTACAAGAAACAGATGTAACTTGCAATGTTAAAAAGGGGAGAAATGCCTCCCGAGTGGCGTGGTGGTCTAAGGCATTGCATCACAGTGCTAACTGTGCCACTAGAGAACCTCGTTCGAGTCCAGCTCTGTCGCAGCCGGCCGTGACCGGGAGTGGATATTTTGAGATAGAGATTGGAGAATGGAGATTTTGAAGCGTGCACATTCACAGTTAGGTAATTAGAGCCTATTGAGCCTCCAACCTTTCTAATCTTGGACACCTGGCACATCTGTCCACGAGAGATTATAACCTTGTGATGGTTGTTACTGAGAAGAAACAAAAACACTGAATTGGAGAATTCACTGGAAAACCAGCATGGTAACAAGCATGTTAACAAACGTGTTGTTACACCTCTGTATATACAGACTGCAATTACCACCAGTAACATGTTGCATTATATTATAGTTGAAATACAGCAATGAAAACACCTTTCTCACCGATGGAGGTGTAGCAGATGAAGGGAGGTTTCTCGTTGCAATCCTCATCCTGCCACTCCCCACCCTCTGTCATGACCACGCAGTGTTCATTACTGTTCACATTATCAGGTTGTCCAATCTGCCAGTTTCTGAACTCAGCCCCTCCCTCACTGTAGTAGTCACTGTCTTCCAGAGACCACCTCCAGCTGTTAACATCGTCATACATCCCTATCCAGACAGTATTATTGTAATCACCAAAATGTTCTAAGTTCAGCAATCTGTTCATATCCTCCATGTTGTCTATGGTGGCCAGGTCAGTGTACTTATCTCTGCAGTAGGCTTGCGCTTCAGTCCAGTTCTTGCCCATGTTCACAAAGTGGTACTGATGAGGGAGACATGGAGAGGGTAAAAACAGCCCTGTGAACAAAACTATCATTTAGTGCATAATTATCTATTGTTTACACGGTCACAAACCTCCATCCAGAGCTAACAACAGAGAACTGTAACTTGCACAAACAGACATAAAATGTATACACACACGCATACGCACACACAATTACTGTACTGACCTGTTAGTAAGAGAATGGTTCTCCACCCCATCGTCTGACTGAAAGTGTTTCTACTAATGGAATACAAAAGGGATTATTAAATAAAATCTAATGAAAATAAGTAATTTTATAGTATAGATATATTCATGATAGATATTGCATATATGTCTTACATTAGTGGTTGCTAACAGGAACTTACAACTTATATGCCATATACAGTTTTTTCAGTCAATATCTTTGGTGCAAGTATGTGCACAATTGTAACAACTCTTAGCACAAAAATCTAAACAAATCATCAAAATCCTTCATGTTTCAAAACAGTAAATACATTTTCTATTGTCGACTGAACCAAATCCCTCTCACATTCAATAGATATTCATATCTATCAGCTTTCACACTGGAATATGCGTGTTATCAATTGAGTTCTTTGCTAAGGGTTTTGAAAATGTATCACTTACACATGGAATTTGCTCCAAAATGATTTTGGAAAAAATATTTCAATGTTGAGATTAAAGGAATAGTTTTCTATCTACACTACAATTCAAAAGTTTGGGGTCACAGAGTTGTCCTTGTTTTTGAAAGAAATAACAAAAATGTGTCCATTTAAAAATAATATCAAATTGATCAGAAATACAGTGTAGACATTGTTAATGTTGTAAATTACTATTGTAGCCAGAAATGGCAGATTTTTAATGGAATGTCTACATAGTTGTACAGATGCCCATTATCAGCAACTATAACTCCTGTGTTCCAATGGCAGGTTGTGTTAGCTAATCCAAGTTTATCATTTAAAAAGGCTAATGGATCATTATAAAACCCTTTTGCAATTATGTTAGCACAGCTAAAAACTGTTTTCCTGATTAAAGAAGCAATAAAACTGGCCTTCTTTAGACTAGTTGAGTATCTGGAGCATCAGCATTTGTGGGTTCGATTACAGGCTCAAAATGGCCAGAAACAACAACTTTCGTCTGAAACTCGTCAGTCTATTCTTGTTCTGAGAAAGGAAGGCTATTCCATGCAACAAAAAAAAAGCCAAGACACTGTAGATCTCATACAATGCTGTGTACTACTCCCTTCACAGAACAACGTAAACTGGATCTAACCAGAATAGTAAGAGGAGTGGGAGGTCCCGGTGCACAACTGAGCAAGAGGACAAGTACATTAGACTGTCTAGTTTGAAAAACAGACGCCGCACAAGTCCTCAACTGGCAGCTTCATTAAATAGTACCCGCAAAACGCCAGTTTCAACATCAACAGTGAAGAGGCGACTCCGGGATGCCTTCTAGACAGAGTTCGTTTGTCCTGTGTCTGTGTTCTTTTGCCCATCTTAATCTTTTCCTTTTATTGGCCAGTCTGAGATATGGCTTTTTCTTTTCAACTCTGCCTAGAAGGCCAGCATCCCGGAGTCGCCTCTTCACACTCTTCATACCTAGTTATAACCAATTATAACCATAGGTGAGTTCATAAGGTGTTTAATTTCCTCTTCACACGATCATACCTAGTTATAACCAGTTATAACCATAGGTGTTCATAAGGTGCTTCATTTCTGCAGGTGATTTGTCCATCTGGTCAAAATCACCGATACCCTCTGAGGATACAGTATGTATAGCTTCATATTATATCTCCAAAGAAACCTTGATTCAAATAAATACTTTTTAAGATTTGTCCAAGAATAACTACACTATTTAAAGGAAATGTAGTAATATTTCAACTTCATATTCATCATCTCCAGCACCACCCCAACATCAGCATATGGGAAAAGTGGTGTTTCTATGTTTGAATTTTTTTTAAAGGGAAGAGGAACATAAGTGTTTCCAATGACATCATCTCTGTTTATCGTGTGATTTTAACAAATTATGAGTAGTTATTGCCTACTGATTGTCTACTAATTGGTTAATGATTACACTTATCTTCCTCTATGTTTTTTACTACAAAACATATGTTGATGTTGGGGTGGTGCTGGGGATGATGAATATGAAGTTTCCATTTAAAATAGAAAGACTGAAAATACCATCATTGTGTAGTGAAACCATGAAAAGTGCTGAACATAAGCTGAGATCTGGTGTTTGTGATTTTTTTTTAAAGATTTAAAACAAGTCTTGTGAAAACAATTTTTGGTGTCTGTGTATTTAAAAACAACCTGGTCTCAGAGCAGTTCGTATTATTCTGTACATAAATCACACCATTTAATATGATATTTTATGTTTTGTTTGGTATGTATTAATTTGTTGATGCCCATCATACATGTCGCATGAGATGTTAAGAATTTGCAAAACATATATGTTACCAATTCCAAGTTGTTGTTGCTAACATTGGGGGTTAAGGTTAGCATTTAGGGTTAAGGTTAAGGTTAGGGAAGGGAAGGGTTAGCTAAAAGGGTTAGGGTTAGGGGAAGGGATATCTAACACGCTCCCTTTGCTGTTTCCTGAAGTCCACGATCATCTCATTTATTTTGTTGACGTTGAGTGAGAGGTTATTTTCCTGACACCACACTCCGAGGGCCCTCACCTCCTCCCTGTAGGCCGTCTCGTCGTTGTTGGTAATCAGGCCTACCACTGTAGTGTTGTCTGCAAACTTGATGATTGAGTTGGAAGCGTGCATGCCACGCAGTCATGGGTAAACAGGAAGTACAGGAGAGGGCTGAGAATGCACCCTTGTGGGGCCCCAGTGTTGAGGATCAGTGGGGTGGAGATGTTGTTTCCTACCTTCACCACCTGGTGGCGGCCCGTCAGAAAGTCCAGGAAGCAGTTGCACAGGGCGTGGTTGAGACCCAGGGTCTCGAGCTTAATGATGAGTTTGGAGGGTTAAATGCTGAGCTGTAGTCAATGAACAGCATTCTTACATAGGTATTCCTCTTGTACAGATGTAACAGGGCAGTGTGCAGTGTGATGGCGATTGCATCGGCAGTGGACCTATTGGGGCGGTAAGCAAATTGGAGTGGGTCTTGGGTATCAGGTAGGGTGGAGGTGATATGATCCTTGACTAGTCTCTCAAAGCACTTCATGATGACAGAGGTGAGTGCAATGGTGCGATAGTCATTTAGTTCAGTTACCTTAGCTTTCTTGGGAACAGGAACAATGGTGGCCATCTTGAAGCATGTGGTGACAACAGACTGGGATAGGGATTGATTGAATATGTCCGTAAACAATGCGAGATTGTGAGATTATAAATGATGTCACAATCAAAATGTTCAGGGCAACATAAGTTACAACAGGGGTAACATGATGTCTGATGTCTGATGTGCCATCTAGCAAAATCTATGGTCAAGTATAACAACAGGCAAGTTTGCGGGTGCCTCCTCTGTATTCAGGTCCTTCATGAACTCAGCCAGGAAAGAGCCCACCAAATGTCCAGGTGAAACTCTCCAAAACAATCCAAGAAAGTATGCTTCAATGACAACATGAGTACAAAATGTTATGACCGTGAAGAAGGAAAGAGAAATGGAATTCACTGAACAAGAACATTTGTTTTGTGTAGCCTTTCGGCTGCTATTGGTCGCTCTATGCTTATACTGTCTGTAGTCCAAGTCAAACAGCCATTTTGTTTCATGATTCGTATTCTTGACGCTACATGTAGTTGTTAATGTTTTTGTTTGCACCTGTCATGCACTTGTTTCTTATGCAAATGAAGGCTTGCTTTTTAGTTGATACTGCTGGTTTGTTGACCTAATAGCTTTTTGAGCTTTATATATTGTTTGATACTTGCCCCAAACGTTATATTTAAGAAATAAGGTATGAGGGGGTGTGGTATATGGCCGATATACCACGGCTAACTGACGCAAAGGTATATTGGCCACATACCACAAACCCTCCGAGTTGTCTTATTGCTATTATAAACTGGTTACCAACGTAATTAGAACAGAAAAAATAAATGTGTTGTCATATTTGTGTGGTAAATAGTCTGATATACCACGGCTTTCAACCAATCAGCATTCAGGGCTAGAACCAGCCAGTTTGTAATCTACCCTAAATAGCCATGGCCATTTTAGCCTGCTCTAGCTTTGGCCTACCACGCCACTTGTTATTGCATCCCACTTTTGATAATTATTTTGACATTCATATTGTTGTTATTGCTATAGCAACACCATTTTGCATATTGATATATTTAATAATTGCATATTCATATTGCAATTTATGAACATTGTAGCAATTAATAACTTCAATATGCATTCATGTGCTGTCATTATTGCGTGTTATTTTTTGCTATTTCTCTGTCTTCCTGCAGAAAAACATACATCTTGCGTTACCCACAGGCTGGCCAATCCTAACCAATGCCAATCAAGACAAGGATCACAGACTAATGCCAACTGTACTGTCAACAGTCAATCATATCCTCTAACTCAACTGTACTGTGACACAACCCATCTGAACAACCTTCCATGTACCATCATCTGAACCTGAATCAGGTCAGAGATATTAGCATAATGAGACTCTGCTAACATTAGCAGTCTTTGCCTGTATTTTTTATCCATGACCTTGAAATATAATGCCATGATTTAAACCTCTTATAAGGATCCGCCCCTTTTTTAAAATTTTCACCTAAAATGACATACCCAAATCTAACTGCCTGTAACTCAGGCCCTGAAGCAAGGATATGCATTTTCTTGGTACCATTTGAAAGGAAACACTTTGAAGTTTGTGGAAATGTGAAAGGAATGTTGGAGAATATGACAAATATTTGAACTGTCTTACATTATTGTGAAAGACCTGTTAATGTTTTGTTGTCAGTTGATCGTTTGCAAAGGAAATATGAAAGCACTGGAAGCTTCAGAATCATGTCTTGAAAAAGTAATTTTGTACTCATTAATTATTAACCTGGACAAACTTATTAATTTGTATTTTCACAAAACTATCTTTTATCATATCCTTTGTTTGAGCATAATAATGTATGTTTACCAGTGAGGAGTTTATCAGCACACCATTACAAGAGCCTGGAATACACAGGAGGAAGGAATCCCATTTACCGTATTTGTAAACTCCAGAAGAAGGGATTCTGCACTAGACCTGATTCTAAAAGCCATCAAAGTGTTTAGGAGCTTTAGATCGAGGAAACTGCACCAAAAGAGAATCTAATCTAAGGGCATCTAATTCTGCACTGGGCGTAACTCGAAACCAAGTTCTCAACCTTTTCTGTGTTAGTGCTCCTTGTGTCTTTCAAGGTGCTGCACAACTCTTGATTAAGTTGTGTTACAACACACCATGTCATGTTCTAGAACACCTTAGACACCTTAAATCTGTCTCATAACCCCTTATGTTTAAAAACTTTTCATGGTATACAATTGGTAGCTACAGTCTCGCTGCAACTCCCAACTCTACAGACTCAGGAGAGGCAAGGGTCGAGACACAACCCAACCCTACCAAGCTGCACTGCTTCTTGACACCAATGTGTCAGAGGAAACACCATACACCTGACAACCGTGTCAGCATGCTGAAGCACCCAGCCTGCCACAGGAGTCACTAGAGCGCACAAGGACATCCCTACCAGCCAAACCCTCTCCTAACCCGGACAACGCTGGGCCAAATGTGCGCCGTCCCAAGAGTCTCCCGGTCACAGCCGGTAACGACAGAGCCTGGACTCGAACCAGGATCTCTAGTTGCACAGTGTGATGCTGTGCCTTAGACTACTGCGCCACTCAGGAGGCCCACTAAACAATAATTTTGATGTATTAAGAACAAGTTGATTGACAAAGTCATGAAGAATTGAATTAACAACCTTTCAGCTCTGATAACAAATATGTCTGTGATCATATTGATCCCAGTCAGTAGTATGAGGATTTTAATATTAACTCCTTGGGGCAAGGAGAGGGACGGAAGCAACACTGGTATACTACTACATTTGTAATACCCACATTTTCATCTCCTTAAGTACCGGCACGATTATATAATATTGGCTTAAAAATATTGTTTCGACACCTAAATATTGACAGTACCGGCACCTATTTTAGCCCACTTCAAGCACTAAAGACTCATAATTCCTCTTCGGGTTAAAAAGGAATTACATGTTTGGGGTAAAAATTGGGAAAACTATCACTCCAATTCATTGAATTCAATTAGAGGTCAAATCTTTTATGAATATATAAAGACGTTTCAAATATTTTCTTTGGTCCATATTTAGTTATAGAAATCACTCAGTAAAAAAACAAGCATATTTAAGTTTAAGTTAAATAACAATTTCAAGCAACAAACAAATATTTTTTCCCCCAGTTTGATTGATTACGCAGTTTGGATAATTCAGTTTAGATTCATAAAATCTAAATCAAATTCAAAGATATTGACCTGTTGAGATGGTCTGCTCTCTCTCTCTGGTTGTCTGGTCTGTGGACTGAGATCTCCCGTTTGCTGTGTCTGTCTGGTGTTGTCTCGGTCAGTGGTTGCCTCTCCTCTCTGCAAAGGTCTTTAGAGGGCTGAGATGCAAAGTAACCCTCCAAATGACCTTTTACAGTTTCTTGCCATTTCCACAGGTGAAACAAAATGGCCGCCGCTGCCGTGACTCCAAGTCATCCATCATCCTCGCTCACCATGGCAGGGTGCACTCTCTCAATTTGCCTAGCAAATACCAGTGGCCACTGATAAATACAGCTGCCAAGGTGACCACCTGGGGTTGAACTCTAGTCATCTGTATTTGCCATAAGATTAAGTTATCCCTCTGAACTCAACCCTATAGTATAGGCATTAGGCTTCCAACGTGTGGTGTTGAATGAAGACTGAAAAACCTGTGTTTCCCCTACAATCTTAGAAAAGGATGTTCCAAAATGGTTTGTCTGCCGTACCCATAGAATAATCATTTTTCGTTCAAGGTAGAACCCTTTTGGGTTCCAGGTAGAACCCTCTGTAGAAGGGGAACCCAAAAGGGATCGGCCTGGAACCAGAAGGGTTCTACCTGCAACCAAAAAAGCAGACTGAGCACAGAGCAGGTTAGAGGCCCAATCCTTCACAGTCACACCATCAGGGTCCATGACATCATCACACTGGAGAAGTGGAAAGGATTTGTCTTCCCAGAGTTACAATGTTTATTTTATAACTACTTTACAAACATGATTATAAACATTTTAAAACATGATTTATATCATTGATACATATTTCACTTACATAATTTACATGCTGAAGCAAATTCCAGGGGGGGGGGGGTAGCCCCGACCAGGACTCAAAACAGGCTCTGGCTAAGTTCAAACAAACACCTTAGCTGTTACGCCAAGAGATCTGAATCTCTTGACGAGGTTGCTACAGTAGGTGTTGGTTAAGGTCGCTACAATTCAGTATATGTATTGTAGCGATAAGGTATATGTATTTTAACGTATTCTCATATCATCATCAATTGATACAAAACGGTTAATTCTTAATGAGTACAACAGCATATAATGTTACACACGCCACTAATACATGTTCTAAACTTTATTTCTTTTTTAGCAGTGTATTACTTAAAGCTAGAATCAACATTTGGTGAAACCACGCCATAATTCACCCCGGCGCCTTGCTATTGTTTTTGTCCTGTTGTGATGAAACAGAGTTCTATCGTGCCCGCAATGATGTCTGAGGGGGTAAAACAGTGTTCGTTGTTTGAAGTAACGTATTTGTTGTTGTAATATCACAAAAGGATGAGGCAGTTTCACCAAATACGGGTTATATATTTTAGAATAGTATCTATTATTCCTTATATAAATATGCAAATTCCATATAGTTGGAGACCAAAAAAAATCCAAATCAGGTAAAATAATATCTAGAATTTCCCAGAAAATAAGAAATATAATTCTCCAAGTTTAGAGTTCTCCCTTTGTCATAACTGGAATTCTCTCCTTCGTTTTCTTCTTTTGGGGATCCATATTTTCTTCTTTTGGGGATCCATATTTTCTTCTTTTGGGGATCCATATTTTCTTCTTTTGGGGATCCATATTTTCTTCTTTTGGGGATTCATATTTTCTTCTTTTGGGGATCCATATTTTCTTCTTTTGGGGATCCATATTTTCTTCTTTTGGGGATCCATATTTTCTTCTTTTGGGGATCCATATTTTCTTCTTTTGGGGATCCATATTTTCTTCTTTTGGGGATCCATATTTTCTTCTTTTGGGGATTCATATTTTCTTCTTTTGGGGATCCATATTTTCTTCTTTTGGGGATTCATATTTTCTTCTTTTGGGGATTCATATTTTCTTCTTTTGGGGATTCATATTTTCTTCTTTTGGGGATTCATATTTTCTTCTTTTGGGGATCCATATTTTCTTCTTTTGGGGATCCATATTTTCTTCTTTTGGGGATCCATATTTTCTTCTTTTGGGGATCCATATTTTCTTCTTTTGGGGATTCATATTTTCTTCTTTTGGGGATTCATATTTTCTTCTTTTGGGGATCCATATTTTCTTCTTTTGGGGATTCATATTTTCTTCTTTTGGGGATCCATATTTTCTTCTTTTGGGGATTCATATTTTCTTCTTTTGGGGATCCATATTTTCTTCTTTTGGGGATCCATATTTTCTTCTTTTGGGGATTCATATTTTCTTCTTTTGGGGATCCATATTTTCTTCTTTTGGGGATTCATATTTTCTTCTTTTGGGGATCCATATTTTCTTCTTTTGGGGATCCATATTTTCTTCTTTTGGGGATCCATATTTTCTTCTTTTGGGGATCCATATTTTCTTCTTTTGGGGATTCATATTTTCTTATTTTGGGGATCCATATTTTCTTCTTTTGGGGATCCATATTTTCTTCTTTTGGGGATCCATATTTTCTTCCTTGCGAAATATGTTTCCATCGGGATGCTCCTTCCATCTCAGTTTGACGTCATCAGACATCCCCTTTTCCCTCAGCTCTTTCCTTATCTGGAACACAAAGAAACGGAATACAGTATAACTATGCTGTGCTACGCTCATAATATAACTATAATGGTGAAAGAGCTTCTTTCACCAAGAGTGGGAGACTCACTTGCTGCAAGATGGCCTCCCGCATGTCAGGATCAGTCAGGTCCATGTTCTGGTCCTTTGTGGTCAGCCTCACTCTCACCATCTGCTGTGTCTTCTTCACTGGGGGGAGGAGCATAGAAATACACAGACGTGTCATGTTTATTGTTACAGTGAGAGGTAACCTTAACAGCAAACGTGGCATTTGTCACAATGCATTTTACAAATGTTGCCCATGCTATAGTAGGCCATGATGTAAAGATACTTAAGAGATCACTTAAGTAAAATAAATGAAGACTCACCTCCATAACAAACAAAGGGAATCCTATACATACAAGGATGTTCTGTCCATACTCCTTCCCATACTGCAGTACAGTTCTGATTCCCTACGCGATTAATGGGCTGGTTGGGACCCCAGTATCTGAACGAGGAGTCACTCTGGTCTGACCACTTCCAGGAGTCTCTGAACAGGCCGATCCACATCAGACCACTGCCAAGCACTAGGTTCTGTAACACATTGTTCTCTCTCTGGTTCTTCACACTAGGCAGATCTGTGTGGTGCTTCCTGCAGTAGAGCTGAGCCTCTCTCCAGGTCATCAACTCGTTATTATTAACCATAATGTTTGTTTTATCTGAAATATTTGAGATTGGCAGATTTCTTGTTAGGATACAGTTCATTTGAAAATAGGGCAGATTTAATTGAATTCCTTTCATTATATATATATATATATTTTTTTAAGTAGTTGGATACTTCATTCAAACAGATGTTTTGGACTATGTAAGTGAAAATATACTTGAAGAGTTTTGTTCCAAAACACTATATACAACCATTTAAAAAACATTTCAGAAATGTTTCACAATCATCAGAAATTATTGCTTATGGGACCTTCATTTGTGTGTAAAATATTACTGTTATTTTTTTCATACATTTTTGGTGTGTGTTAAAATGGATTTTAAAATTGATTTTGTTGCAAAACTCTATATATCCATTGTTTAGCTGGAATGGAATATTCGTATCCTGTACATTTGACTGTGATATGTGGTTGCCTCACCTAGCGACCTTAAGATGAATGGACTAATTGTAAGTCGCTCTGGATAAGTGCATCTGCTAAAGGACCACAATGGCAAATGTAAATATTTTACATACAGATCTCATATTGCTGTATTCATAGGCCTCTTGCAGTTTTTTTGTGTTTATCATGGCTCCGGAGAAGACCCAGTTGCAGACAGTTTCGAAGTAACAAAAGTTTATTACAAAAACAGGGTGGCAGGCAAACGACAGGTCAAGGGCAGGCAGAGGTCAGTAATTCAGAACGGAGTGTAAAAGTTACAGAACGGCAGGCAGGCTCAGGAAACAGGAGGCAAAGGACTGTGAGACAGGTTTAATCCTATACACATGAAAAGTGGGATGTATACGGAGGGTACAGGGCAACAGAAGACGAACAGCAGAGGGGCTAATAATTTTGGAGATGGAGAAAGGGCCTATATAACGGGGTGAAGGTTTGCGGGACTCCACCCGGGGGGGAAGATTTCGAGTGGACTGCCATACCGTATGCCCGAGATGATACCGGGGAGCAGGGGTCCGGTTGCGGTCGGCTTGTCGTCGATACCTGGAGGTGGTCTTGAGAAGAGCCGATCGGGCTCTCTTCTAGGTAGGGTGACAGTGACTGACAAACATCTGGGCCGAAGGTATGCCGACTTCTTCCTCTTGCTCCAAGAAGAGCATGGGCTGATAACCCAGGGAACACTCAAAGGGTAAGAGACCAGTGACAGAGCAGAGGAGGGTGTTGCAGGCTCATTCAACCCACATGAGTTGCTGGCTCCGGGAGGTGGGGTTGGCGGAGACAAGGCAGTGAAGAGTCGTCTCCAGGTCTTAATTGGCTCGCTCTGACTGGCCGTTGGACTGAGGGTGGAAACTGGAGGACAGGATGGCCGACAATCCAATGAGTGTGCAGAACACCTACCAGAACCGGGACGAGAACTGAGGACCCCGGTTGGAAACCATGTCCACCGGAAGTCCATGGATCCGGGAAGACGTGCTGCACCATGAGCTGGGCCGTCTCTTTTGCAGAGGTTAGCTTGGGGAGAGGAATGAAATGGGCTGCTTTGGAAAACCGGCCCACTACTGTCAGGATGACGTAGTTGCCATCAGACGGGGGGAGACCCGTGATGAAGTCCAGGGATATGTGTGACCAGGGACAATGAGGGACAGGCATTGGTTGAAGGAGACCAGCCAGAGCTTGCCGAGGAGTCTTGTTCTGCACACAGATCGACGAAGGCGGAGATGTCAGGGACCATGGTAGGACACCAAAAGTGCTGTCGCACAAAGGCCAGGGTCAGACGGGAGCCCGGGTGGCAGGCAAGCCTGGAGGAGTGGGCCCACTCCAGGACAAAGGGGCGGACAGCATCAGGAACAAACATCCAGTTATCTGGGCCCCCCCGGGGTTCGGCTGGGAACGCTGTGCCTCACGGACAAGCTTCTCTATTCCCCAGCTGAATTCCATCGCTAGGCATGAGGTGGGAAGGATGGTCTCAGGTTCCAAGGATGCGGAGATATTCCAGGTTATTGTGGTCCGTCCACACAATGAATAGATGTTCCACCCCCTCCAATCAGTGCCTCCCCTCCTCCAACACCATCTTCACCGTGAGAAGCTCACGATTCCCCACATCTTAATTCCTTTCCGTGGCGTTGAGGCGATGGGAGAAGAAGGTGCAGGGATGTAACTTGAGGTCCAGGGCAGAACGCTGGGACAGGACAACCCCCACTCTGACATCGGCCTCCACCACAAACTGACGGGACGGGTCAGGAGGAACCAATATGGGAGCTGTGTTGAAGCGGTGCTTGAGGTCCCGGAACGTCCGGTCAGCAGCTGGGGACCACTTGAACAGAACCTCGGGAGAGGTTAACCTGTACTAATGTAACATTTGTTTACAAAAAAATGTAGTAATTTGTGTAAAACTTAGCACTAATACTTATTTATCTCAGAGTGAGGCAGATATATAGTGTTTAGAAACCATCAAGTGATAGATTTCAAACAAATACATATCTGTAAAAGGTATATAACTGCCTTAATGTTGCTGAACCCTAGGAAGAGTAGCTGCTGCCTTAATAAAAACAAATACAATTACAAAATCCATACTGTGATTTGGTGGTGAAAAAGTACACAAATCTCTTTAATAAGTTCTTTAAAATATAAAAGCTAATTTACCAACATTTCTGAAAATAAATATATAGGGTTTTGGAATTCACCTCTTTACTTGAAATACGTTTCAAAAAATGATTTTTTTAAAATACAGACACAAACTCAGTATTATGAAGAAACTTGGAAGTAGAAAAGCATGAAAACAGTAACTCTCACCATCATAGCAGTAGACAGACAATTTAAATGTGAATGGCATGTCCTGCCATTGACCATTCTCATTCATTGCAGCGCATTCTTCTTCAACTCTCCCCATACCATTATCAGGCTCTCCTTCACTCCACTTCCTGAACCCAGTTCCTTCTTCCCCATAGTAATCTCTGTTTGCCAGAGACCACTGCCACACCATGATATCTCCCTTCTCCAACCCTATCCAGACTGATCCATTATAACCAATGTCTACAGTGTTGATCAGCCTCTTCATATCCCCCATGTTTTCTATGGTGGCCAGGTCAGTGTACTTCTCTCTGCAGTATCTCTGTGCTTCGGTCCAAGTCTTAGGGTTGCTAACATAGTGGTACTCGTGAGTGAGGCAGGAGGAGAGGGTGCAGAGCACTGTGGAGAAATGCACTTCTAGGTGTATGATTCAGCAATACCGCAGAGATACGCTGCCACACTTTCACACTTTCACACTTTCACACACACACACACACACACACACACACACACACACACACACACACACACACGCACACACACGCACACACACGCACACACACACACACACACACACACACACACACACACACACACACACACACACACACACACACACACACTGACCTGAGAGTACCAGGATGAGAGCCCTCCCTTCCATATCTGCAATACACATTAATTTAAACATTAAATAAATAGTATTGAAATAATAATTTCGCCATTTTGTGATATATTAAACTTCCCCTTTTTCAAAATAACTAATAACTATGAACAACCATGTTTTTTTTATTCCCTACATTCAGGTGATAAAAGGATTAAAAGAGGATAGATTTCTGGATAGATAAATAAAGGTCAAATAAAACAAATACAACTTTTTTCTTCACTTACCTGTTGTGAGAAGTTTTTGACCCAGAGAGTGCTGTCCTCTCTCTCTCTCTCTCCTTCTTTCTTTCCCTTTCACTCTCTCTTTACAATGGGGTTGTTTCACTGACATGGGAAAATGCAAACATTAGATGTCACATGGTTTCCTTCTCCCTTATTCACCCACCTGTATGTGAGCATTAGGCTTCGGGGTGAAGTTTACCCTAGGTACAGATCTAGGATCAGTTTCCCCTCCCTTAATCCTAAACTTAACAATTTGTGAAGGAAATGCAGAACTGACCCAAGATCAGTGTCAAGGGGCAACTTCAACCTTTACCGTGTCTGTGTGTATGTTGTGTCAGTGTGTTTTGTGTGTGTGCATGGCATGTGCTTGCGTGTGTATGCATATGAAGGGGCCACCTGGACAAGGGGAACTTGCACTGCTGAAACAAATCACCTTGTTCAAGCAAATAGGTTAGTTTTCCCTAATTGAGTTAACATGCAATTTCTAAGACATATTTTCCAGTCAATGGTATACAAGTTCAACCTGACCTTCAGCATACAGCAGCTCTTCTTGAGTGGGCCTTTAGAGTTATAGTGTCTATAACAACCAACTTGACAGAGCTTGAAGAATTGTTTAAATAATAATCTGCAAATATTGTACAGTCCCGGTGTGCAAATGTCTTAGAGATTTATACAGAAAGATTCACAGCTGTAATTGCTGCCAAAGTTGATTCTAGCATGCATTGAATCAGGGGGTTGAATACTTACCTAATCGAGATTATTTTTTATTTTTTACAAATGTTACAATTTGTCTTGTATTTTGACATAGTATTTTATGTAGTATTTTGTGTAGATCGTTGACAAAACATTACAATGAAATACATTTTATCCCACTTTGTAACACAACAAAATGTGGAAAAAGTCAAGGGGTGTGAATACTATCCGAAGGCTTTGTATACACATATTGTAATTGTGGCCTGAGAATGTAGCATTTGTTGAGCATTCCTGGCACGGTTCACTGACTGATAAGACATGTAATAATACTATCATCTGTAATTTGAGGCCTTTGAATATGACATTAAACAAGTGTTTGTTGTTGCTGTGATCACAAATTGCCCCTTTAAACCAGTATGTGGTAATATCCATGTTTCATTTAGAAAAGAATCAAGTCCCAAATGCCATCCTTTTCCCACAGTATATAGTGCACTGGTTTTGACCAGAGCCCTGTTTGATTCTAAAATGGCTCCATATTCCCAACAGCAGAGCCCTGGTCAAATAGAGTGCACAATAAAGGGAATAGGGTTCCATTTGGGGTGCAGACAATATCCTCTCAGGTCTCTGAATGCAGCTGAGCTCTCAGCTCCAGTAGGTCTATGCAAAACACATGGAAACTCTGGCTCTGGGTGGATGGAAACCAGTATGTTACACACAGATGGAAGGTAAGGCGTGACCTTAAAGTAAATAAGCACATCAACAAGTGGTGAGGTTTTAATGGGTGCAGGGTTAGTTGGTAGGACAATTTTTTTCACAAAGTTGAATGAATTCCTGCTACAGAATAGTAGGCTGAAACACATCCAATACATTATGTGGAGGTATCCACCAACATCATTTGTTTGCGGACCGCCATAATAGCGAAGAAGAAGAAGAAACAAACACAATATTGCCAAACATTTATTCACATTGAGTATTTTAATATTCTAATGCACAAGTAATATTAAAGGTATGGCTGCAAACCTATATCGGGGACAGTTTTTGTTTGAGGCCTGATAAAAGTTTGCAGCAATACTTTTCATACTGCTTATGTATTATAATATTAAAATCTAAAACAATACATTTGAGCATTCATAGACAACTTGTCAAGATTTAGGGCATTGTCAATAAAAATATTTAATTAATTGTATCTTTTATCACATGGTGTATTTGACATGTTCTCACACTCAACAGAAACTTCTGGTAGCCTTCTTCAGAAACCTATCCGTCATGATTGACTGGGGAAATGACCAATGGGGCTGACATTTGACCAGAACTAACAATAGCTGCATTCGTTTTGCATCGCCTGGTGCCCCGTGTGGGCGGAGTTAGCACTCTATTCCATTGGTCCTTAAGTGAAGTCTCCACCCGCCCAGGCCACCGGTGATGCAAAATGAGCACGCCCACTGGGACTGATTCATGGATAGAAGCAAATCAGAAACCTGCTCTTCATGATTGTTAGGAATTGTATGAATAATGACTAAACAATATCTACATTTTAAATAGAACTATAACTAATTAAAACTATACTCTGTTTTATTTTATCTGATTAATAATATTAATTCATAAGGGAGGGATTGTGGAGCATGAAACAGGGGGTAATTCAATTAAATAAATACCATTCCAGCCAGGTTGGAGAGGACTGGAATTGTGGGTTTTAAGTAATCAGAAAGGATAACCTATGGTTGAACCGACTCAACTTAGCTCTGGGATGGTTAGATAAGGCAGTGAGTGTTTTCCTAGGTTTTCCATTATCTGGAGCTGACTGCTGAATAGTGATAAATGAAGACTTCAGAAGTTTAATCTTGATTTAACTGTGTGTCTGGAGTGAGCAAGCGAGGGGCTGGGAATAATATTTTGAACTTGTTCGGTCCTGGTTGATAGGAGGAAGGACATTTTATAACCTATGACGTCATATTTTGTATATAAACTGTTGTTCGTGGTTTCATGGCAGCGCGCTCCGAGAATAAATATATTATCTAATTTTGATAAGACTGGTCTCTGTCTATTTTATGCAAATAAGAATCTTACAAATTCTCATAATAGACTAAGTGAATTCAATTAATGAAAACATATTGGAATTATGAAATTACATTAACAATGATTGACAGGGAAGATGACCAATGGGGCTAAATTGAAACCATTCCATTGGTCCTGAAGTGAAATCCCCACCTACCCAGGCCACAGGGTGGTGTAAAACAAGCACGCCCACTTGGCCTGAGGTATGGTTTTAGGCAAATCAGAAACCTACGCTTCATGATTGACACAGGAGATGACCAATAGGGCTGAGATTTTATTATCATCATTAACACGGGGACTGAGGAAGCACCCAGTAAAATAACAGATATGAGCCTTGGCCATTACATCATAAAAGGACACCAACTCTTCCTTATAATCCACAAACACTCCCACCTTGAATCCAAATTATACATCAGACACTCCTAATGATCAGAAATGTCCTTCTAGGGCTTCTCCGTCCGAGAGAGAGAAGGAGGGATTCGATGGCACGGTACTCGTCCCCTCCTTTCAGCCTCACAGTCCGGTAGTCATTCTCTGGCGTTGAGGTTATCATACCCTTCCTTTTGATGGACTCTCTGACCACACCTAGAACTCAGTAGGTCTTGTCCCCCACCTCAGAAGGATAGGAAGAGGGTTAAGGTTAGAGTAACTCAAGCATAGATCTTTTCAATTATTTCAAATTTGGCACAGAGAAACTAGAGGCCATGAAGAATGACACTGATTGGCCTATTATTTTTTTTATTCTACCGGGGAACAGTGGGTTAACTGCCTTGTTCAGGGGCTAATTTGGGGTTCTCTCACAGGTTGGCTACCTACACGTGTATCTTTTCTTCCAGAGCTCTCTGATACAGCCCATGCAGAAGGTGTGGTCACATGGGGTCGTGACCATGTCAATAAACACATCCAGACAGACAAAACACTGGAATTTCTTCTCTGACAACAGATTGGTAGGGGAAGCCATCTTTTGAACTCTTTCTCTGATAACAGACTGGTAGGGGAATCCATCTCTGGAACTCTTTCTCTGATAACAGACTGGTAAGGGAATCCATCTCTGGAACTTCTTCTCTGATAACAGACTGGTAGGGCAATCCATCTCTGGAACTTCTTCTCTGATGACAGACTGGTAGGGGAATCCATCTCCGGAACTTCTTCTCTGATGACAGACTGGTAGGGGAATCCATCTCTGGAACTTCTTATCTGATGACAAACTGGTAGGGAATCCATCTCTTGGGAGAAAAAAGGAAGCCATAAGTGAGTCCCAAATTGCACACTGTTATAAATTGCACACTATTTCCAATATAGTGCACTACTTTTGACAAAAACCCTAAGGGCCCTGGCAAGAAGTAGTGCACTATATAGGGAATAGGGTGCCATTTGGGATGCAATCCATAGTTTGAAATTAAACAATCCATAATGATCACTGAGAGAAGTCAGTTTTGAGTGGACGCCAATGACATATTAGCAAGACAAGAAGTGTACAATTGAGCTATGATAACAATACAAAAAAGTGTTCTTTATCATTTAATAATCCAGATAATAATTGTTGTTAATTATCTTTCGTATCTGATTGTTCTCCAAATACAGTTACACCGACAAATGAGTCAAGCTTTCTTACAGTTAACACCTTGAATACACCCTTGTTTTCCGAGGTAAAAAGACACACCCGTGTAGCACTACTAGAACAAAAACGTAGAGATTATTTCTCAGTTACTACACCACACCACACCTGGAATTGCTTTGCAATTTATGGATTATAATATCCTAAAAACTATTTGTCTAACTTGTGCCATCATTGAAATAAAAAAAAGAGACAGTGTAAGCCTATTCAATGTCACGTCTTCATCCACACAAAATGACAGTTCAAGCATATAACTACTGTCCCTCCGATTCAATCATACTGTGGCTTGCACTGTAGCTGTCAGCATAATAGTATCTATCTGTCAATTTGAGTCAGTGCGTTTCCATGTTCACGGTATCAATGCAGTCATTCGCAAGTCAGTCAACCACTCCGTCTCATGTGCCTCAGTGCTGCATATCTGTCTTTCTGTCTGTCTAAAACCTGACTCACAGTGACAGCATTCACCACAAAACCAGTCATGGCTATTTGTTTTGTATAACCCTTTCCTGCCTGAATGTTTTTTTTCAGGGGCGTGCCCATACAGTCCAAGGGGCAATGTTTCCTGGCCATGATGACACACCCAAACGGACCTGACAGGAGGAATGCATCATTAGCATTACCACATTAAAGATGAACACGAGCACGCACGCACACGCACACGCGCACACACACACACACACACGCACATGCACGCGCATGCGCACGCGTGCACACACACACACACACACACACACACACACACACACACACACACACACACACACACACAGCCAAGCAGGGAGGTCAAAGTATAATAACACTGACTAACTGAAGTTCATTACAGGAACACAAGCTCAGAGCCCTAGGCCCTTACACATCAGAAATCAAATGATGCATCCAATGCTGTTCTAGGTGTGTTCACTAACTAGGCAATGGGTGTGACTATGAGGTAATGTGGAATCCGTGTGACTGTGTCATGACTTGATGCCAGCACCTGAGCTCCCTGCATCAGTTTAGTTCCTCCCACTCTAGCTCTGAGTGACCAATGGGAGCTCAGACCAGCCAGACAATTGGTTCCAATATAAATATAAATACTAGAGTCCCATTTAGAATGACTGAAGCTGTGTATTAGGGAATGTATAATCCAATGCCTCCAGGGGTCAGAATCTTTCCTCTACTTCCTTAACCCTCCCCCCTTCTCCTTTTCTCCTCTTCTTCTTCAGTCTCTCTTTCATTCTCCTTTATTTTCAGCCCCTCTGGTGCATAATGGCTCTGGTTCTTTCTGTGATGATTTCATAGTTTGGGCCTAATTCACTTTGACCTCTCATCGGCCCGTCCTCAGTCTCAGGGAGGGACAGTGGAAATTATAGGACGAAGTTGCACATAGACTTGGTCAGTTTAGCATTTTACCCACTAATGGTTAAGGTTAGGATTGCGAGAGGGGACACTGATACTAGATCTGTACCTAGGGGAAACTTCATTCTGGAGCACAGTGTTTTTTCAATCAACACCCCATGTTGGCAGCCTAATGCCGAAACTATAGGCTTTAAGTTAGAGGGCTAACATAGTCTTCTGGCGAACACAGGTGACGCAGCTCCCCTTGGTTGCCGTGTTCATCACTGGCCACTGGTATTTGATAGGCTAATATGGGGAGTGCCTATTACCATGGTAAGCAACCCTATTAGCATGGTGAGCGAGGCTAGGGAAATGACTGGTCATTAGGAATCTCTGATGGATGACTTGGAGTCACGGCAGCGGTGGCCATTTTGTTTCACCAGTGGAAGTGGAAAGATACTTCGTTTGGAGGGTGACTTTGCATCTCAGTCCTCTAAAGGACTTCTGCATAGAGGAGAGGCATCCCTTGACCGAGACAACACCAGACACACACACCAAACGGGAGACATTAGTCCACAGACCAGACCAAATCAACAGTTTCATATCTTTGAATTTTAATTTTATTTAGTTTTCCTTTAACTTTAATGTTGTTGTCTTTACTGATTTATATGTGTAAATGTAGACCAATGAAAATATTTCTAATGTTTTAATAGATTCATAATAGATTTTAACTCTATTTGCAGTGAATGACTTGAACCAAAATTTTACCCCAGTCTTATTAATTGTTATGAGTCTTACTCAGTGCTTGAAGTGAACTCAAATCGATACCGGAGACAGGAGACAAGTGGTTGAATGAAGCCTCCACCATTAACCATGCAGTGGAGTCAATCTCTCTGCTACTTAATAGGTAAATATCTTCTGAGTAACTTCAGTATGCAGACATACAACTGTTTGCAAATGAATATTGTTGATTTATGTATTATTATTATTAGGATTATTAGGATTCTGCTGCTGCTGCTGGTGCTGCTGATGAAAGTAGGTGAAACCCTTTTGTATTTGTTTGTGTTGATAATTTGTTTATCTGTTCTTCTGTCAACCATAATTAACATGCAAATTCCTGTGAGACGGTAATGCCTAGGAGGGTGCAACTTGGCATGGTAGAAAAGGCCCATAGTCCACACGCTCTCATGCAATTAGCGACATGGTGGCACTACAATAAGCGATTGAAGATTCAAACTTTGAAAGGTCACACCCCCTAGAGTCCTGTAATTTGGTGTATAGGTCCCGCTCCTCACAATAAACCAATTTGCCTCAAAGAACCATAATATCTGCCGTGATCCATTTTACATTTAGTTAAAACCACTTAAAACGCTACTCGTTTGGCACCGCATTACTTATCGACACGTTTTGAGATCTGATATTTGGAAAGTGTGGTCAGGAGTGCAGAAGTAGCTAATCCTAGCAAGGATGTGTCCAATTTGTCCTAATGGTGGTGCTGTGTGGCAATAGCTTGAACCCCGGCATGACTGCTTGACGTTCACTAGTTTGCAAATCTGAAGTAACATTCTATCACAGATGCAAATGAGAATCTAAAACAACAATGTCCATTTACTGCATATTTCATCTGTCTGCATATTTCAAGACATGACATATGAGGGTGCAACCCGATGGGTTGGATGATACTTTTCTCATCAATCATCTTGAAAAAAATAGACTTAAAACTGGAAATCAACAAATCCTCCATCTTTAACCCAATGGAAAGGTAAAATGCTTTATTATCTAAATGCTGATAGATGTGTGGGCGACAAAATGGTGCAGTTTGAGGCCATGTGTCGGAGAGTGATGCGGGCGCTGGAGATGGGGGTGTGAGCAGGTGGTTCTGGGCAGGGGTGATGTTATGGATGTTTGCGAGAATCTGTATGCTGTTGTATGTGGATGTTTTGTATTGTTAAAAGAAAAAATAATAATATAGATGATAATAATCTATAATAATAAACTAACCCTTACAACAATGTAGTATTAATTGCAGTAACAACATGGTAGTGACATAGGAATGACCATTTAAAGGGGAAATCTGAATTACACTGAAATATCATTAGCAAAGGCTCTGTCAGTATTCAATTAAACATGTGTCGCGCAGATATTGATTTTGTGATTTAAAATTACATTTCTATACGGGCATTTTGGGAAACCTTTGAAAAGCTTCTTCTCATGAACCATAAGTCCAAATAACACCAACATTCAATATGTACTTTTTCCACATTTTGTTGTGTTACACACTGAATTTTAAATGGATTACATTTTAATTATTTGGTCAGTGACCAACACACACTACCCCATAATGTCAAAGTGGAATAATGTTTTTGGCATTTTTTTCAAATTATTATTTATTTTTAAGTATTCAACCATTTGTTATTGCAAGCCTAAATAAGTTCAGGAGTAACAAGTCATATAAAAGTCCCCCCTTATCTCACCATAGCAGCACCCACCTGTAGCACGCGCTCCAGCAGGTATATCTCTCTGGTCACCCCCAAAACCAATTCTTCCTTTGGCCACCTCTCCTTCCAGTTCTCTGCTGCTAATGACTGGAACGAACTACAAAAATCTCTGAAACTGGAAACACTTATCTCCCTCACTAGCTTTAAGCACCAACTGTCAGAGCAGCTCACATTATGTTTGTTTTACTCCATGTGTAACTCTGTGTCGTTGTTTGTGTCGAACAACTTTGCTTTATCTTGGCCAGGTCGCAATTGCAAATGAGAACTTGTCCTCAACATGCCTACCTGGTTAAATAAAGGTGAAATATATATATATATATATATATATATATATATATATATATATATATATATATATATATAATAAATTATATGGACTCAATAATAGTATAATATTAATAATTAAAATAATTTTTGAATGACTACCTCATCTCTGTATCCCACACACACGATTATCTGTAAGGTCCCTAAGGTCTAGCAGTGCATTTCAAACACAGATTCAACCAGATCAAAGCAAGAGCTTTGTGTGCACATTTTGTTCATATCCTTTCCTAGTTAGTTAGTTATTGGCACAATTATAGATAATTTGTAGTCAGCAATAGATTAGTGATTGCTTTCTACAAGAGCACAAAACATGTACATTTCTAGACATCTTTGAAAAGCAAGTTAGATAAAGAGGGGGTTTTTCGTCTTAAATGGGCAGTTTTGTATTTTGAGACAAGCTCGAATAAGCTAAGTAGCCAATAGGCAGAGGGTAGCATAATTTCTCTGATTCTCTGTAATAATGGTATGGGAGTGATAATACATTTTACTTTGTAAAGTGGTTTCTTGCAGCAAACAACACAACAACATTTTCAGTCACCTTGTCTGAAGGACAAGTGGATAAACAGGTTCATTTCAAGCCCTGCATGTTTTTTTTGAAAAGTCTCATGGAATGTAGGTCTACATTGAACACCACACATTGGCTGCTACTGTAGGCTGAATGATAAAACAGCTATTTCCATGTTAAAATGTTATTGGATGCATTTTCTCCATTGTTTTTTATGGTAGGCCACTCTGGTAGGCCTACATTATGATCAAATAGCCACATTAGCCTACTTGACCAATGTTAAAACTGTAACTTAAAGCCTCAGTGTTCACAGTAAACGTGCACTGGAAGTTGCACAGAATTTTCAAAACTTTGAAGTATGTGCTCAGCAGACCTGAAATTTGCTCAGTGCCTGAATTTTCTTGAGGGAACATTGGTTCTGGGTGGAGGTCAAAAGCACTGACTGGGAGCCCTATAGGACAGGGGTGCAAAATTGGCCCAGCTCTGTCCAGGGTAGGGGAGGTTTTGGCCGGTGGAGCTTTCCTTGGCTCATCATGTTCTAGCTATTCCTTGTGACAGGGCCGGGCAACTGTGTCATTTTAGTCTGTTATTAATATGTGTTAAGGTAAATTATTGATTTGCTAAGATTTATTTGACAATTTAAAAACACAATACAACAACACATGTGGACACAATGCGATTAAAATCATTAAGGAATACACACAAAAGTTTTTTTTTAATGTATTATCTTTATTTTTATTGTGGTCCAAAACGTATCACTTGTATTTACATTTTGTCCATCTTGGTTTTTAAATAATTATAATGATTTAAGTACATTCATTAAGAAAATGTAATTACAAAATTTTTTAAATGCTGGAATTGGTGTTGATCATTGTAATTTAGAAGCAAATTCTAATAAAGGATGACAACTTCACTGTGATTGTTTTTGTTTCTATATCAACACATGATTTAACGTTAACTCTCACCTAGAACAGCGAGGACAAAGGTGGGTGGGGTTTAGAAGGTCACAGTTTTTAATTCTAATTCTAACTCTTTCAATTGTGATAGTTTTTTTGTTGCTTCTACATTAAGGACAGCTCCTACCAGAGCAGTGAGGGTTTAGGTATGTTTGAACATCTTCGTACATATGCAGGAAACATACAAAACACAGTTAAAAAATGTGCAGATGTGGGTGGGGTTAAGGTGACTGTCTATTCTCTGATTGGATAGGTGTGGTTGAATATCACCATGTCTCCATCTATGACAGGAAGAGCTCACCTGTATCTCAACACACTGAACACACCTGTGTTGAATAGGACCGGACTAAACACTTTTTTTCTGCTTACCTGGTTCTGATTACTCACAGGTGAGTCACATCAATGAAGACTATTGCATAATATAGAATATTATTATTCTATATATTATAGGATAATGACCATTATGTAAATAACTTTAATTATGTAGCCTTGATTTGACCAAGTCTTGAAGCTTGAAGCTGATAACTTTTAAGCAATTTTATTCATTGCACAATTATATCACCTCCTTGAACATGATACAATAAATCATATATTCTTTGTGCAATCCAATCCTCTAAAACAGATGTGGTATAGAAATATGTATATACGCATTCTTGAACGAGATTGACTTGTTGTGAAGCATGCTACACTCGCTGAAATTATACAAAACTCATACATTAGACTGTTTGTATTTCCTGCACCTGCTCAGCAGCATTTCATTGTCGGTAACATGTAAAAAAATAAATAATAATAATAATTAACACAAGAATAGAATAATTATTGAGCAATTTCATAGGGCGTGATCCAAACACCTGAGTCACTGTAGGAGAAAACTAGGGACAAGTACATTCCCGTCATGTGACAATGAGCAACTGGTTTGTTTTGTTTTTCTGAGGTTAGAGATTGTGTACTACCAAACCCGTTTATGGTTTGACACTAACCTTGTGGAGAAGCAGGCTTCCCTAAACAGGCGTGACAACGACGTGATTTTGGAGGCAACATGAGACTATGATGACACAAATGTCAGCTGCAGCTTCTCAGTAAATGTTCCTGTCAGGTTCATTTGGTTGTTGTTTAGTAGTCACAGAAGAACACATCTTATGCAAATAAAGAAACTGGTTCAGGTCCAGGTTCATTTAACATAATTGTATATATGCAAAAAGATACATAAAAGGTGATGTAACAGAGAAAAATCTTGTTTACTTGGTTCCTGATTCCTGTAACTTCCTCCAAGGGCATGGCTTCCCTTTGTATAAAAGTATCTGCTTTGTTTCACATTACTCTCCCTTGACTTCTTTCTCTCCGTCCTTGGGATAATCAAACACACTAAATTAAATTCCAAGCTTTTAGGATTCCTGTACATAAAGGGACACGGCACTACTTTTAAACATTCATTCTCCAGCACCATACCAGTGTCTAACAGTGGTGGCACTTTACATGGGGAGGATAGGCTCATAGTAATGGCTGCAAAGGAATCAATGGAATGGTCTCAAACACATCACCTGGTTTCCATGTATTTGATACCCTTCAATTAGTTCCATTCCATTAATTATTATGAGCCCTTCTCCCCTCACCAGCCTCCTCTGGTGTCTACATTTGTGAAAATATGTATGATGAAAAGTGGTGAAGTGCTCTGTTAAAAACAGTCGATTCTGTCTTGTTGAAGGCATGGCTTCCCTCATGTCCGAGGAGCAGTTTCTGTGCTGTATCTGCCTGGACATCTTCACCAACCCCGTGTCCATCCCGTGTGGTCACAACTTCTGCCTGACCTGCATCAAAAGCTACTGGGACACCCGCGAGCACTTCGAGTGCCCCCTCTGCAAGGAGAGCTTCCGCCGTCGGCCAGAGCTACGCATCAATCACGTTTTTAAGGACATCACTGAGCACTTCCAGAGGTCCCTAAAGGTGATGTATGGCATATATTAGGTGTATATATTATACTATTATAATATAATATTTATATTATGATTTATATGATATATATTATAAAGGTCAAAGCCCAGCAGGCATATGAAGGCGATTATCAAGACATAGGAGTATTAGCGTCACAGTGTTCACCAGGGCTCGGTCCTGAGCCAGATGCAGTTTCCTGCGATGTCTGTACCGGGACGAAGCAGAGAGCTGTTAAGTCCTGTCTGGTGTGTCAGGGGTCGTACTGCGAGAACCACCTGGGGCCTCACCAGAGAGAGCCGGCCCTCCAGAGGCACAGGCTGACGGACCCAGCAACCTTCGCCACGCGAGGCCTGTGCCGGAAGCACGAGAGGCCCCTAGAACTGTTCTGTAGGATGGACCAGACACCGGTGTGTGTGAGATGCATTGATACTGACCACAAGGGCCACAACACTATCCCTATGGAGAGAGAGAGCAAGAAGATGAGGGTAAGTTGAACATGTCCTACATAGGGAAGCATAACACAAAGTACCAGTCATAAGTTTGGACACGTCTACTCATTCAAGGGTTTTTCTTTATTTTTACTATTTTCTACATTGTAGAATAATAGTGAAGACATCAACACTATGAAATAACACACATGGAATTATGGTAACCAAAAAAGTGTTAAACAAATCCAAATATATTTTATATTTGAGATTCTTCAAAGTGGCCACCCTTTACCTTGATGACAGCTTTGCACACTCTTGGCATTCTCTCAACCAGCTTCACCTGGAATGCTTTTCCAACAGTCTTGAAGGAGTTCCCACATATGCTGAGCACTGTTGGCAGGTTTTCCTTCGCTTTGCGGTCCAACTCATCCCAAACCATCTCAATTGGGTTGAGGTCGGCTGATTGTGGAGGCCATTGTGGAGGCCAGGTCATCTGATGCAGCACCATCACTTTCCTTCTTGGTCAAATAGTCCTTATACAGCCTGGAGGTGTGTTGGTTCATTGTCCTGTTGAAAAACAAATGATAGTCCCACTAAACGCAAACCAGATGGGATGGCCTATCACTGAAGAATGCTGTGGTAGCCATACTGTTTAAGTGTGCCTTGAATTCTAAATAAATCACTGACAGTGTCACCGGGAAAGCACCACCACTCCATCACACCTCCTCCTCTATGCCTCGCGGTGGAAGTCACACACGCGAAGATCATCCATTCACCTACTCTGTGTCTCACAGTCACACGGTGGTTGGAACCAAAAATCTCAAATTTGGACTCATCAGACCAAAGGACAGATTTACACAGGTCTAATGTCCGTTGCTCGTGTTTCTTGGCCCAAGCAAATCTCTTCTTCTTATTGATGTACTTTAGTACTGATTTCTTTTGTTAGGTTCAATTCTCAGAGTAAAACCTGAATGGATATTTATGAAAGCTTAACCAAGTTTATTCTGCCCAGAGTGTCAACACAGCTGCATTCAGACAACACATGTTTCCACCACCACAAGTATATATATATTCCAATTTAGTCACTCATCCTTCTCTCCAATCCTTGCATCTGTTATGGTCCCACAGGAAGATGAAGTGATAGGATAATAAACCATTGTTTCTCCCTTAAAGGTATCTGACCTGACCTCAACCCTCTTGAGGCCTAATCCAAAGATCTCCACCCGTATCCCCTATAGCAATCCTGTGACTTCCTGTGACCCAACACATTCCAAAGCCATCTGGTTCCTACAGATAACCATTAACTTCTGATTCCTTAGACACTATACTTTCGAGTATAACAATGTTCCAAGTTTAACCAAGAATCTAACACTTTGCAGCAATTCGACCATGAAGGCCTAATTCACAGTGTCCTCTGAACAGTTGATGCTGAGATGTGTGAACTCTGTGAAGCATTTATTTAGGCTGCAATTTATGAGGCTACTAACTCTACTGAACTTGTCGAATGAAATAAAATTGTATTTGTCACGTGCCGGATACAACAAGTGAAATGATTACTTACAAGTCCCTAACAAACAATGCAGTTTAAAAAATATGGATAAGAATAAGAAATAAAAGGAACAAGTAAATAAAGAGCAGCAGTAAAATAACAATAGACTATATACAGGGGGTACCGGTACAGAGCAAATGTAAATGTGTAGAAGGGCCTAGACTTGGCGCTCCGGTACTGCTTGCCGAGCGGTAGCAGAGAGAACAGTCTATGACTAGGGTAGCTGGAGTCTTTGACACTTTTCAAGGCCTTCCTCTGACACCGCCTGGTATAGAGGTCCAGGATGGCAGGAATCTTTGCCCCAGTGATGTATTGGGCCGTGCGCACTACCCTCTGTAGTGCCTGGCGGTCGGAGGCTGAGCAGTTGCCATACCAGGCAGTGATGCAACTTGTCAGGATGCTCTCGATGGTGCAGCTGTAGAACCTTTTGAGGATCTGAGGACCCATGCCAAATCTTTTCAGTCTCCTGAAGGGGAATAGGTTTTGTCATGCCCTCTTCACGACTGTCTTGGTGTGCTTGGACAATGTTAGTTTGTTTTTGATGTGGACACTAAGGAACTTGAAGTTCTCAACCTGCTCCACTAAAGCCCCATCGATGAGAATGGGGGCGTGCTCGGGCCTCCTTTTCCTGTAGTCCTCAATCATCTCCTTTGTCTTGATTACGTTGAGGGAGTGGTTGTTGTCCTGGCACTACACGGTCAGGTCTGTGACCTAATCCGTATAGGCTGTCTCATCATTGTCAGTGATCACTGTTGTGTCATCTGCAAACCTAATGATGGTGTTGGAGTCGTGCCTAGCCATGCAGTCATGAGTGAACAGGGAGTATAAGAGGGGACTGAGCACGCACCCCTGAGGGGCCCCTGTGTTGAGGATCAGCCTGGCGGATGTGTTGTGACCTACCCTTACCACCTGGGGACGGCCCGTCAGGAAGTCCACGATCCAGTTGCAGAGGGAGGTTTTAAGTCCCAGGGTCCACAGCTTGTTGATTTTCCTCTGAGGCAGAGGTAACTCTGGGTCTTCCTTTCCTGTGGTGGTCCTCATGAGAGCCAGTTTCATCATAGCACTTGATGGTTTTTGCGACTCTACTTGAAGAAACTTTCAAAGTTCCTGAAATGTTCCGGATTGATTGACCTTCATGTCTTAAAGTCATGATGGACTGTCATTTCTCTTTGCTTGTTTGAGCTTTTATTGCCGTAATATATACTTAGTCTTTTACCAAATAGGGCTATATTCTGTATACCACCCCTACCTTGTCACGACACAAATGATTGGCTCAAACTCATTAAGAAGGAAAGAAATTCCACAAATGTACTTTTAATAAGGCACACCTGTTAATTGAAATGCATTCCAGGTGACTACCTCATGATGCTGGTTGAGAGAATGCCAAGAGTGTGCAAAGCTGTCATCAAGGCAAAGGGTGGCTACTTTGAAGAATCTCAAATATAACATTGATTTTGATTTGTTTAACACTTTTTTGGTGACTACATATGTGTCATTTCATAGCTCTGATGTCTTCGCTATTATTCTACAATGTAGAACATAGTATAAATAAAGAAAAACCCTTGAATGAGTAGGTGTGTCCAAACTTTTGACTAGTACTGTAAAATAAGCCTTACATATTATATTTAATCAAAAACGCCTGTGGGGGTATGGTGTATGGCCAAAATACCACGGTTAAGGCCATTCTTTGGCAAGACGCAACTCAGAGTGCCTGGATACAGCTCTTCGTCGTGGTGTATTGGCCATATACCACAACCCCCTGAGGTGCCTTATTGCTATTATAAATTGCTTAACGATGTAATTAGAGCAGTAAAAATAAATATTTTGTCATACCCTTGGTCAGCCAATCAGCATTCAGGGTTTAAACCATCTAGTTCATAATAAAACATCATGCCTGCAGGCTTTAAATATAGTGTTACCAAATTGTGTCTTGTATCAAAGTTTAGCAGACCAGTCCTACAGTTTTTTCTTCACAGACTCAGATGAAGAAGACTGAAGGAGATATGTTGAAGATGGTTCAGGACAGACTGAGGAAGATGGATGAGATCAAACACTCAGTGGAGCTCAGCAAAGTGAGTTCTTAGGATAAGCATCCTGACTGTTGTGGGGTACCCCAAGGCTCAACTCTGGGTCCTCTGAATTTGTAATATTTCAAACTGTTTTTATTAAAGGAGCTACATGTAGAATATTTGCATTGTAATTTAAGAAAATGTCAATAATACATCTGCAGTAATAGTGGAATGATAGTGTTTCACAATATTTTTTCAACCAAAAATGATTTTGGGCCAACACAAAATTCTAAAATATACACTCTCTATTTGACAACAAAATGCCAGACTTGCTTCTGTTCTCAAGATGGGAAAATGTCACCCTCCCTCTCTTACATCGGCGTCACTAAAAGGTGTAGTCATCTCCACCACAAGTACAACGAACAATGGAAGACTGGGGCAAGCGGCCAATGTAGAAATCACTCTGTCATTTCCTGGTTGCTATAATTTGGCACTCTTCACTCAATTTCAGTTTAGGTGAGAACACAAGGACTAAATAATGTAGGCAATCATTATAGTATCTAAATCACTGTGAAATATGTTTTCCATAACCAAAAATATTGTTTTTATGCTTGTTTGAAATTAAAGTAGTCTCCACCATGGTTCATGCTATCCGGGATCCTTGGGATATCGGATAGCACTAACCTCTCCACTTTGTTGCGGGGAAATTGAATGCAGGGGAGGTGGAAGATTTGTTTATATCCAGCTGAAGAGTTGTTGCAAGTCACCTAGCTTCCACATGGGTGAAACATTCTACATGTAGCACCTTTAAAACCTCTTAAGGATCGGACACTTTGTCAGTAGAGTGAGTTCTTATGATAAGCATCCTGACTGTTATTGTTTTCATCTATGTGGTGTACTCCAGGGGTCAACTCTGGGTCCTCTGCAGTTTTATTTAATCAATATGTTTGTTTTTTATGAATATACATTAGCAAGACAATTCATTCACAACCATTGTCTTTAATATTCAATTCTTTTTTCCTTTGTTTGGTCTTGTAGATAAGTGCTGAAAAAGAGATTGAGGGTAGTGTACTAGTCTTTAGCAAACTGGTGTGCTCCATCGAGAGAAGCCAGGCTGAGCTCATCGAGGTGATTGAGGAGAAGCAGAAAGCAGCAGAGAGGCGCGCTGAAGGGCTCATCAATGAGCTGGAGCGGGAAATCATTGAACTACAGAGAAGAAGCACTGAGCTGGAGCAGCTCTCACACACAGAGGACCATCTCCACTTCCTACAGGTCAATGTCATTTATCCTAATACTGACACATTGATATAACATGTGATGTTGTACAATGACCCTGCCTTTCTTAATTTCCACTCTGAGGGGATAAATACATTTGAATCTAATTTAATTAATTTTAATTGAATGTTATACTCTTTTGTAGAGTTTTCCCTCTCTCTCCACTCCTCCACCCACCAAGGACTGGTCTGAGATCAGTGTATACTCCGATCTATGTGTGGACACTGTGAGGGCTGCTATGTCTCAGCTTGTGGACACCTGCAGAGACTTCGAAAAGAGATTATGTGAAGAGGGTTAGTATTTTTACTGCTGTAAAATATATTAAGCATATATTATATGCTATATTCACTAATGTTGCAACAAGGTTTTTATTGAATTTTTATTGTTAACACTTATTCATTCTTATTCCAGAGCTGAGGAGAACCCAGCAATATGCAGGCGAGTCAATGCTTGTGTGTGTAAATGAATGAGTGAATCATTTAATCAGTCAATAAATTAACCAATCAATCAATGAATCAATTGATACATTATTGTGTAAATAAGATTAGGACTCAAGTACATACCATTGAAATGTCATGTTTCAAAACATACATATCTTACATTTAACTTACATAACTTACGTATAATAACTTTGACCTTCCACAGTGGACGTCACTCTGGATCCAGTCACAGCCGCCTCGTGGCTCGTCCTGTCCTCCGATGGGAAGCAGGTGAGTCTGGGATACCAGCAGAACCACTCCCTTCCTGCTGACCCTCGGAGGTTTGACTCCTGCGTCTGTGTGCTGGGAAAGCAAGGCTTTGCCACCGGGAGGCACTACTGGGTAGTCCAGGTAGGTGATGATTTAAAAAGCAAACTAATCTAAACTAACCAACGTGAGCTTTGGCGCAACCAAAAATACTATGAACATTATATGAGAATAGGCATGACTCTCCCTCTCAACATTACAGTGCAGGGAGAAGAAACATTTTAAATTTAACTGCTGTCTGTCTACCCCTGCTCTTCAGGTGGGCGACAAGACAGACTGGGATGTGGGCGTGGCTAAAGAGTCTGTCAACAGGAAGGGGAGTGTCACGGTGAGGCCGGACCAAGGCTACTGGGCTATGTGCCGGAGGAAAGGCAGCCATCTTAGCGCATGTGCCGGGCCATCTGTCCCCCTTCACCTGAGAAAGAGGCCGCGGAAGGTTGGGGTGTTTGTGGATTTCGAGGAGGGATTGGTCTCCTTTTACAATATGGAGGCGAAGGCTCATATTTATAGTTACAGGGGATGCGGCTTCACTGAGACACTGTATCCGTATTTTAACCCCTGTCTCCATGACGACGGGAAGAACACCGCCCCATTGGTTATCTGTTCTGTGGAAGGGGAGGCGGGGCCTATACAGGAAGTTGTGAGGTCTAAGATCCCGCCTGCGGCTCTGGCGTTGGCTGGGAGGAGCCGTCAATCATCTGTTGGCTCTGTTTCGCAACACTTCTGAGGCTGTTATCTGACAAGTGACTTTGAGAGATACTTATGAAAAATGCTACCTGTGTTGATGGACAGAACCAATGAGAGAAGCATAAAAGTTAAATTATGATTTTGTATCCAGATTTGGTAGAATTGATTCTTATATTTCATAGCTTAATGCAAAACATGTGGAACTAAAAATCACCTTGAGATTGTTTTCTTACTAGCTTTCTACATTTTGAGGAGAAAGAAAGAAATGAGAGGATAGAGAGAAAAGGGAGGAGTGTAGAACAGGTAGGCGGTTGCGGGCAAAAGCAAACAGACGTTGTATGTGATGCTCGTGTATGTGATACGATTAAATGTCTGTTTGAACACAGGGGTTCCCTGAGAGAGAAAGAGAGCAGGGTTAGAAAGAGGGAAAGGAGGGAGAGAGAGATGTGAATGAGAGAAAGAGGGCAGGGTTAGAGAGAGGGAAACGAGAGTGAGGAAAGGAGGGAGAGAGCGAGAGGGTGGGGTGTAGAGAGCATGTGAGAGTGAGAGAATGCTAGACAGGGAGGGAAAAGTGAGAGAAAAGAAACAGAAAAAGGAGTAACTTCCTCGTTGCTACATGAAAACATAGAAATATAATTTATTGCAAAGGTAAGATTTAAGATTTAGATTTCAACTGTTGTAAAGTTTTAATTCCCAATGTTGTATCCTTAATTTGATCAAAATTGGTAATGTGGGGGAAATGTTTTTGAAGACATTATTGTTATGATCATAATAGCATATTTCTGTCACTTTACTGCTCTGTTTGATTAACATCTTTCTGTAATAAACTCACTTTGTGAATAAAGAGACTTTTCCCCAAGGTGCAAGTAGCCTTCTCTAGGATTGTACATTTGTACGTTTTTAAACAATGTACTTCTATGGTGGAGTCAGATAAAGTCACCCAGATATTATCTTTACAATCCATTAAATTCCAAGGACATCACTAATATAGACCAGTGGATGCAGTTTGGCGCAATTTCATATATACATGAATATATGGAATTGCCTACGTGCTTGAATACACGCACAATTGTGTGTGCGGCACTATACTGTGTGTGTGTGTGTGTGTGTGTGTGAGCACATGTGTGTATGTGACGGGAGTGTGTATCCCACAGATGGTTGCTCAGTAGTGATGATGCATTCCTTTCCTCCCCCTCCTCTCCTCCCTCTCTCCTCCTCTTCTTCCCTCTCCTCCTCCTTGCCTCCCCTCTTCCTGTGTCCAGATGGCTTCGATAGCCTCAGCCACCTCCCCCCTCCCTCTCTATCTCTTCAAGCCAATCCATTAGCTCATTTCTTCTTCAACCTCCTCCTTCTCTCCTCCGCATCCCTCACTTATATCTCCATCTATACAACCTGTACAGTAGACGCTACTCCTTAGAAGCTGCTTTAATATCATTACTTAACCCTGACATCAAACTATAAATTCCATCAATGCATTTCATTTCGGCATGCTTCCAGGGTTAGTTTAGAATACTATGATTCTAAGACTATAGACTATCTTCCTCTGTAAATCAGTGTTCATTGTCAATCTCTCTTCTGAAGGGTTATTTAAGTGATAACGCCAGAGAAGCCGGTGTTTGGAGGATATGTTGGCACGGGTTAGGCCCGAGACGAGTTGAGGGTCGGCAAACCATGCCAATACTCTGCATCGTCCAAACACCGGCTTCAATTTTTTCACGTTTTGATAAGTCACAGCCTTATTCTAAAATGGATTCAATACATTTTTTTCCTGATCAATCTACACACAATACCCCATAATGACGAAGCAAAAACATTTTTTTTTGTAATTTTGGAAATGTATAATACAAAAAAAAAATGAAATACCTAATAACAGAAAAAACGTTTTTGCTTCGTCATTATGGGGTATTGTGTGTAGATTGATCAGGAATTTTTTTTATTGAATCCAAAGACCTGTATCTTCAATAGGGGCTGAGTTGAAAAACTACAAACCTCAGATTTCCCACTTCCTGGTTGGATTTTTCTCCGGTTTTTGCCTGCCATATGAGTTCTGTTAAACTCACAGACATCATTCAAACAGTTTTAGAAACTTCAGAGTTTCTATCCAATACTAATAATAATATGCATATATTAGCATCTGGGACAGAGTAGGAGGCAGTTCACTCTGGGCACACTATTCATCCAAAAGTGAAAATGCTGCCCCCTATCCCAAAAAAGGTTAACATAAGAATTCAGACCTTTTGCTATAAGACTCAAAATTGAGCTCAGGTGCATCCTGTTTCCAAAGATCATCCATGAGATGTTTATAAAACTTGATTGGAGTCCACCTGTGGGAAGTGCAATTGATTGGACATGATTTGGAAAGGCACACACCTGTCTATATAAGGTCCCACAGTTGACAGTGCATGTGAGAACAAAAACCAAGCCATGAGGTTGATGGAATTGATCTGTAGAGCTCCCGAAACAGGATTGTGTTCTGGCACAGATCTGGGTACAAAGACCTGTCTTTTGCATTGAAAGTCCCCAAGAACACAGTTGCCTCCATTATTCTTAAATGGAAGAAGATTGGAACCACCATGACTCTTCCTAGAGCTGGCCACCCAGCTAATTTGAGCAATCGGGGGAGAAGTGCCTTGGACAGGGAGGTGACTAAGAACCCAATGGTCACTCTGACATAGCTCCAGAGTTCCTCTGTGGAAATGGGAGAACCTTTCAGAAGGACAGCCATCTCTGCAGCACTCCACCAATCAGGCCTTTATGGTAGAGTGGCCAGACAGAAGCCACTCCTCAGTAAAAGTTTGCCAAATGGCAGCTAAAGGATGCTCAGACCATGAGAAACAAGATTCTCTGGTCTGATGAAATCAAGATTGAACTCTTTGGCCTGAATGCCAAGTGTCACGTCTGGAGGAAACCAGGCACCGCTCATCACCTGGCCAATAGCATCTCTATGGTAAAGCATGGTGGTAGCATCATGCTTTGGGGATGTTTTTCAGCGGCAGGAACTGGGAGACTAGTCAGGATCGAGGGACAGATGAATGGAGCAAAGTACAGAGAGATCCTTGATGAATACCTGCTCTAGAGTTCTCAGGACCTCAGACTGGGGCGAAGATTCCTTTCACAGCCAAGACAATGCAGGAGTGGCTTCGGGACAAGTCTCTGAATGTTTTTGAGTGGCCCAGCCAGAGCCCGGATTTGAACCCGATCAAACATCTCTGGAGAGATCTGAAAATAGCTGTGCAGCGATGCTCCCCATCCAACATGATAGAGCTTGAGAGGATCTGCAGAGAAGAATGGAAGAAACTCCCCAAATACAGGTGTACCAAGCTTGTAGCGTCATACACAAGAAGACTTGAGGCTGCATTCACTGCCAACGATGCTTAAACAAAGTACTGAGTAAAGGGTCTGAATACTTATGTAAATGTGATATTTCCGTTTATTCATTTTTTTTGCAAAAAAAAAAAACTGTTTTTGCTTTGTCATTACTGGGTAGTGTATGTGGATTGATGAGGGGGGGAAATAATGTAATACATTTTAGAATAAGGCTGTAACGTAACAAAATGTGGTCAAGGGGTCTGAATACTTTCCAAATGCACTGTATCCATAAAAATGATGCCATCGACAGGCTGAGAAAAGCTGCCTGCCTGTCTGTCTCATCCCAACTCCCGACACGTTCATTACTATGGGACAGCTGGAGATTGAAGTTTAAAATTGAAACAATTTTACATATGTCGGAGAGACAGAAAGCAAGGTTTATACAAATCTGCACTGTTGAAAACTAAATGTTAGTCTAACAGAAATGGGAGATAATGTCTAGATGCTTATCATAGGGGAGATCAAGTTTATAACTTCTCTGACTGGGCTGATGGATTGTGCTGTGAGATGGAAAAGAGTAAATAGGCATTTTAACATCATAGATTTAGACTGTGGTAGCTTGTGGCTAGAATGTGGCTAGAATGTGGATTAACCAATCAGCATCAAGGATTAAACCCAGCTGTTGTATAATCTAGGATACTCTTGTTCATGATGTATTAGATGTCTACAACAAGTGCATATTCAGTGGGGAGAACAAGTATTTGATACACTGCCGATTTTGCAGGTTTTCCTACTTACAAAGCATGTAGAGGTCTGTAATTTTTATCATAGGTACACTTCAACTGTGAGAGGCGGAATCTAGAAAATCCAGAAAATCATAGTGTATGATTTTTAAGTAATTAATTTGCATTTTATTGCATGACATAAGTATTTGATACATCAGAAAAGCAGAACTTAATATTTGGTACAGAAACCTTTGTTTGCAATTACAGAGATCATACGTTTCCTGTAGTTCTTGACCAGGTTTGCACACACTGCAGCAGGGATTTTGGCCCTCTCCTCCATACAGACCTTTTCCAGATCCTTCAGGTTTCGGGGCTGTCGCTGGGCAATAGGACTTTCAGCTCCCTCCAAAGGTTTTCTATTGGGTTCAAGTCTGGAGACTGGCTAGGCCACTCCAGGACCTTGAGATGCTTCTTACAGAGCCACTCCTTAGTTGCCCTGGCTGTGTGTTTTGGGTCGTTGTCATGCTGGAAGACCCAGCCACGACCCATCTTCAATGCTCATTCTGAGGGATACGGTGCAGTTGTAACGGATGTGAAATGGCTAGCTAGTTAGCGGTGTTCGCGCTAAATAGCGTCACTTGCTCTGAGACCTTGAAGTAGTAGTTCCCCTTGCTCTGCAAGGGCCGCAGCTTTTGTGGAGCGGTGGGTAACGATGCTTCGAGGGGTGACTGTTGTTGATGTGTGCAGAGGGTCCCTGGTTCGCGCCCAGGTATGTGCGAGGGGACGGTCTGAAGTTATACTGTTACATTGATGCTGTTGACCCGGATCACTGGTTGCTGCGGAAAAGGAGGAGGTCAAAAGGGGGGTGAGTGTAACGGATGTGAAATGGCTAGCTAGTTAGCGGTGTTCGCACTAAATAGCGTTTCAATTGGTGACGTCACTTGCTCTGAGACCTTGAAGTAGTAGTTCCCCTTGCTCTGCAAGGGCCGCGGCTTTTGTGGAGCGATGGGTAACGATGCTTCGAGGGGTGACTGTTGTTGATGTGTGCAGAGGGTCCCTGGTTCGCGCCCGGGTATGTGCGAGGGGACAGTCTAAAGTTATACTGTTACACAGTCATCCTGTCCCCTTTGCAGAAAAGCATCCCCAAAGAATTATGTTTCCACCTCCATGCTTCACGGTTGGTATGGTGTTCTTGGGGTTGTACTCATCCTTCTTCTTCCTCCAAACACAGCGAGTGTAGTTTAGACCAAAAAGCTCTATTTTTGTCTCATCAGACCACATGACCTTCTTCCATTCCTCCTCTGGATCATCCAGATGATCAAACTTCAGACGGGCCTGGACATGCGCAGGGGGACCTTCATCTTGAACTTCTTCCTTTTTCTAAAAATTGCGGCAACAGTTGTTACCTTCTCACCAAGCTGCTTGCCTATTGTCCTGTAGCCCATCCCAGCCTTGTGCAGGTCTACAATTTTTTCTCTGATGTCCTTACACAGCTCCTGGTCTTGGCCATTGTGGAGAGGTTGGAGTCTGTTTGATTGAGTGTGTGGACAGGTGTCTTTTATACAGGTAACAAGTTCAAACAGGTGCAGTTAATACAGGTAATCAGTGGAGAACAGGAGGGCTTCTTAAAGAAAAACTAACAGCTCTCTGTGAGAGCTGGCATTCTTACTGGTTGGTAGGTGACCAAATACTTATGTCATGCAATAAAATGCAAATTAATTACTTAGAAATTATACAATGTGATTTTCTGGATTTTTGTTTTAGATTCCGTCTCTCACAGTTGAAGTGTACCTATGATAAAAATGACAGACCTCTCTCTACATGCTTTGTAAGTAGGAAAACCTGCAAAATCGGCAGTGTATCAAATACTTGTTCTCCCCACTGTATTTATCTACTACAGGGTCAAGGTTGGGGAGGACCACCTGACCACCTGACTCCACAGCTCCCAACTGACAGAGGGACAGAGAGAGATGCACACCTGTTCATTTGGAACACTCAGACATGTGTTACTAATCTGGTAACACAGGTTGGGGACCTGGACAAATTTGGCTGCAAGAGGGGCTGGATCAAAGCCACAGCCCAAAGGTGGGTTCCAAGGGATCGGGCATCTACCATCCACTATTCAGATTCAGTGGGTTTGGATCAATTGACCCTCTGAGTTTCAACCTTCTCACAGATTCTGGAAGGATTTAAACTATGATTTAGCGGATTACTGTGTGGTTGAGACAAGAAGACTGCAAAGACAGACATTGGTTTACTGGAATTTGTCATATCTTCACAAAGGATAGTTTTTTTTTACTGAAACTGTGTGTGGAAACTGACATTTTCAATTGTCAAAACAGATAAACTAACATCCCCAGAACACCCAAGAGTTCACAACCATTTCAGACAATATGCACTGCCTTCCTCTTCCTTGTTCATCTTTGCCCCGCCCCATAATGTCCGTAAGCCCCACCTTGTTCCTTGGACTAATTCTGTTCCTCCAATTTGGTCCCCCGAGGGCCAGGGCTCAGAATGACACTGAGCCAATCATGTTGGAGGGGAAGTGCCTGGTGGTTTGTGACTCCACCCCCTCATCGGAACCTTCGGGTAACGCTCTGGGGATGTCGGTGCGGTCGGGGACTGGTCGAGTAGCATTCTCCGCTGTCAGGAACACCAACCACGAACCCTCAGAGATGAGCAACCGTACTATGACCATATATTTTGACCAGGTTAGTGAGTGTGACAATAAAACATTAACATCCAGGATACTGAATACCTATACTGGCCAAAAGTGAGCGACAAATTTCACCACCAACTGTACGTCAATGAGAGCTTAAGGTAAACTGCTACACCAACTGATTCACCATCTCGCTCTTTCTCTCTGCCTCCGCCTGCTCCCTCTTTCTCTCTGTCTCTCTCTTCTTTACATCTTTTTCCCCCACCCCTCTCCGTCTCTCTCTCCTTTACATCTTCTCCCCCCGCCCCTCTCCGTCTCTCTCTCCTTTACATCTTCTCCCCCCGCCCCTCTCCGTCTCTCTCTCCTTTACATCTTCTCCCCCCACCCCTCTCTCTCTCTCTCCTTTACATCTTCTCCTCCCACCCCTCTCTGTCTCTCTCTCCTTTACATCTTCTCCCCCCACCCCTCTCTGTCTCTCTCTCCTTTACATCTTCTCCCCCCGCCCTTCTCCGTCTCTCTCTCCTTTACATTTTCTTCCCCCGCCCCTCTCCGTCTCTCTCTTCTTTACATCTTCTCCCCCCGCCCCTCTCCGTCTCTCTCTTCTTTACATCTTCTCCCCCCGCCCCGCCCCTCTCTCTCTCTCTTCTTTACATCTTCTCCCCCCACCCCTCTCTGTCTCTCTCTCCTTTACATCTTCTCCCCCCACCCCTCTCCATCTCTCTCTTCTTTACATCTTCTCCCCCCACCCCTCTCTGTCTCTCTCTCCTTTACATCTTCTCCTCCCACCCCTCTCTGTCTCTCTCTTCTTTACATCTTCTCCTCCCACCCCTCTCTGTCTCTCTCTTCTTTACATCTTCTCCCCCACCCCTCTCTGTCTCTCTCTCCTTTACATCTTCTCCCCCCGCCCTTCTCCGTCTCTCTCTCCTTTACATCTTCTTCCCCCACCCCTCTCCGTCTCTCTCGTCTTTACATCTTCATCCCCCCGCCCCTCTCCGTCTCTCTCTTCTTTACATCTTCTCCCCCCGCCCCGCCCCTCTCTCTCTCTCTTCTTTACATCTTCTCCCCCCACCCCTCTCTGTCTCTCTCTCCTTTACATCTTCTCCCCCCACCCCTCTCCATCTCTCTCTTCTTTACATCTTCTCCCCCCACCCCTCTCTGTCTCTCTCTCCTTTACATCTTCTCCTCCCACCCCTCTCTGTCTCTCTCTTCTTTACATCTTCTCCCCCCACCCCTCTCTGTCTCTCTCTCCTTTACATCTTCTCCCCCCACCCCTCTACGTCTCTCGCTTCTTTACTTCTTCTCCCCCACCCCTCTCTGTCTCTCTCTTCTTTACATCTTCTCCCCCCAACCCCTCTCTGTCTCTCTCTTTCTCTCCTTTACATCTTCTCCCCCACCCCTCTCTGTCTCTCTCTTCTTTACATCTTCTCCCCCACCCCTCTCTGTCTCTCTCTTCTTTACATCTTCTCCCCCCACCCCTCTCCATCTCTCTCTTCTTTACATCTTCACCCCCCACCCCTCTCTGTCTCTCTCTCCTTTACATCTTCTCCTCCCACCCCTCTCTGTCTCTCTCTTCTTTACATCTTCTCCCCCCGCCCTTCTACGTCTCTCTCTCTCCTTTACATATTCTTCCCCCGCCCCTCTCCGTCTCTCTCTTCTTTACATCTTCTCCCCCCGCCCCGCCCCTCTCTCTCTCTCTTCTTTACATCTTCTCCCCCCACCCCTCTCTGTCTCTCTCTCCTTTACATCTTCTCCCCCCACCACTCTCCATCTCTCTCTTCTTTACATCTTCTCCCCCCACCCCTCTACGTCTCTCGCTTCTTTACTTCTTCTCCCCCACCCCTCTCTGTCGCTCTCTTCTTTACATCTTCTCCCCCCACCCCTCTCTGTCTCTCTCTTTCTCTCCTTTACATCTTCTCCCCCACCCCTCTACGTCTCTCTCTTCTTTACATCTTCTCCCCCCACCCCTCTCTGTCTCTCTCTTCTTTACATCTTCTCCCCCCACCCCTCTCCGTCTCTCTCTTCTTTACATCTTCTCCCCCCACCCCTCTCTGGCTCTCTCTTCTTTACTTCTTCTCCCCCACCCCTCTCCGTCTCTCTCTTTCTCTCCTTTACATCTTCTCCCCCCACCCCTCTCTGTCTCTCTCTTTCTCTCCTTTACATCTTCTCCCCCACCCCTCTCTGTCTCTCTCTTCTTTACATCTTCTCCCCCCACCCCTCTCTGTCTCTCTCTTCTTTACATCTTCTCCTCCCACCCCTCTCTGTCTCTCTCTTCTTTACATCTTCTCCCCCCACCCCTCTCTGTCTCTCTCTTCTTTACTTCTTCTCCCCCACCCCTCTACGTCTCTCTCTTCTTTACATCTTCTCCCCCCGCCCCTCTCCGTCTCTCTCTTTCCCTTTCCCTCTCTCAGATCCTTGTGAATGTGGGCAGCCATTTTGATCCAGCACGGAGCATCTTCGTGGCGCCTAGAACAGGAGTATATAGTTTCTGTTTCAACGTGGTCAAGGTCTATAACCGACAGACCATTCAGGTGAGACAAACACTAGGACACAAATACAAAGTTGATGCCCTACACAAAACAATGTCAAGGTGTGCATAGGAAGGTAAGGTAATTCGAAAGACCATGATTAATCTTGTTCCTTGTCTCCTGCTCCCTCTATCTCTCTCTATTCTATATCGCTCTCTCTCCCTCTACCCCTCCACCTCCCTTTCCCCTCCCCCTCCCTCTATCCCTTTCTTTCAGGTGAGTCTGGTTTTAAATGGACATCCGTTCATCTCAGCCTTTGCCGGGGACCAAGACGTGACCAGGGAAGCAGCCACCAACGCTGGCTTGGTCACCATGGAGAGAGGAGATAAGGCTTATCTCAAACTGGAGAGAGGGAACCTGATGGGGGGATGGAAATACTCCACCTTCTCTGGGTTTCTGGTGTTTCCTTTGTAAGAAGGGAGGGGGGAAGGGGAGGGAGAGACGAGGGGGAGGAATGTGGGGAGATAGGAGTGAGAGAATAAGAGATGGGTAAGCAAGTGAGTGATGGGATAGATAGAGAGGACGTGAGAGATATATAGAGAGAGATATATAGAGAGAGAGAGGATAGGGTGTGAAAGAGATAGAGGACAAGACAGACTGAGGAGGAGTTTGTATAACAAAGGAGGAGGAGTTTGTATTACAAAGGAGGAGTTTGTATCACAAAGGGGGAGGAGTTTTGTATTACAAAGGAGGAGTTTGTATCACAAAGGAGGAGGAGTTTTTATCACAAAATCCTGAATGGTACCATTTTGCATTAGACTTTTTTCTATACACTGCTCCAGCATATGAATGATACTGTAGATCATACAGTAGGTGTCATGCTTGTGTAGTTATGTATTGTGGATCGTATTCAAGTTCCTTTGATGCATGAAATGCTAATAATGACATAATAATAATAATTACATAGAAATAATAATTGTTCTAAAGGTAATAAAAGACAATGGAATCTTTGTAGGTAAAGATCAATCAAGGACAGGCTTAACTGAATGAACAACAGAGACAGAATGTAATCTGGCATTTTATTGTATAGTTTTGGGGTATGGCCTAGTCGCTGAGGAATGCTACTTGGAGCAAGATGATGATGACAGGTAGCCAGCCCTATGATGGGCAGCTGGCATCGAACCACCCCACCCCCCTACTCTGATATACTTTATGAATGCAGGCCCAGATCACAAATGTAATCATAAGGGTGACACTGTAACTGTATAATAGAAGTTGACCTTACCACAGATCTAGGATCAGATTCTATACTCCCTATGATAACCTCAACTGTTCGGGAGATTACATCAAATCTAACCCTGAATCAGTATTGAAAGGGATTACTTCCACCTTCTCCAAAGCTGTGCATGTGTTTGTGCTGTAAATAGTGCGGACACCTTCAACGCTTCGAGTGGAGGAGTCTGGGTAAGGACTCCTGCAGTTCACCCTGGTGGATCCGGCGGCAGATGGTATTTTTGGTGAGGTGTGTGTGTGTGTGTGTGTGTGTGTTGCCTATGGGTTTCATACCGTACACTGTCACAACCAATTTCTCTCGCTGCTTGAATACCGAGAGGAGGCATGTAAGAATATATAGGAGGGGGTGTTGGTTTATTCTTTAAAGATGTGTGTGTTTATAGAAGTGTTAATATAAGATTATAAGCTTAATATGTACTGATATACAGTTGAAGTCGGAAGTTTACATACACCTCAGCCAAATACATTTAAACACAGTTTTTCACAATTCCTGAAATGTAATCCTAGTAAAAATTCCCTGTCTTAGGTCAGTTAGGATGACCACTTTCTTTTAAGAATGTGAAATGTCAGAATAATAGCAGAGATAATGATTTATTTCAGCTTTTATTTCTTTCATCACATTCCCAGTGGGTCAGCAGTTTACATACACTCAATTAGTATTTGGTAGCATTGCCATTAAATGTTTTGGGTAGCCTTCCACAAGCTTCCCACAATAAGTTGTGTGAATTTTGGCCCATTCCTCCTGACAGAGCTGCTGTAACTGAGTCAGGTTTGTAGACCTCCTTGGCTCGCACACGCTTTTTCAGTTCTGCCCACAAATGTTCTATAGCATAGAGGTCAGGGCTTTGTGATGGCCACTCCAATACCTTGACTTGTTGTCCTTAAGCCATTTTGTCACAACTTTGGATGTATGCTTGGGGTCATTGTCCATTTGGAAAACTCATTTGTAACCAAGCTTTAACTTCCTGACTGATGTCTTGAGATGTTGCTTCAATATATCATCGTAATTTTCCTACCTCATGATACCATCCATTTTGTGAAGTGCACCAGGCCCTCCTGCAGCAAAGCACCCCCACAAAATGATGCTGCCACCCCCGTGCTTCACAGTTGGGATGGTGTTCTTTGGCTTGCAAGCCTTCCCCTTTTTCCTCCAAACATAACAATGGTCATTATGGCCAAACAGTTCTATTTTTGTTTCATCAGACCAGAGGATATATCTCCAAAAAGTATGATCTTTGTCCCCATGTGCAGATGCAAACCGTAGTCTGGCTTTTTTATGGCGGTTTTGGAGCAGTGGCTTCTTCCTTGCTGAGCGGCCTTTCAGGTTATGTCGATATAGGGCTCGTTTTACTGTGGATATAGATACTTTTCTGTCAAGTAAAGAGACACTGAGTTTGAAGGTAGGCCTTGAAATACATCCACAGGTACAACTCTAATTCACTCAAATTATGTCAATTAGCCTATCAGAAGCTTCTAAAACCATGACATAATTTTGGGAATTTTTCAAGCTGTTTAAAGTCACAGTCAACTTAGTGTATGTAAACTTCTGACCCACTGGAATTGTGAAACAGTGAATTATAAGTGAAATAATCTGTCTGTAAACAATTGTTGGAAAAATTACTTGTGACATGCACAAAGTAGATGCCCTAACCAACTTGCCAAAACTATAGTTTGTTAACAAGAAATTTGTGGAGTGGTTGAAAAACAAGTTTTAATGACAACAACCAAAATGTATGTAAACTTCTGACTTCAGCTGTATGAACCATACATACTTCATATCAATGTAATTGGAATGCTAATCTATTCATAAATTCTATTGTCTGTGGATAAGGGTTACAAAAACACAATAAAGATTATAAAAGGGAAAAATAGACTTGTTCTAGTGGTAAGACAGATGAAAACACTGATGGTCATTCTGTAAATCTGAGCTTTTTATTGACTTTCCTGAAGCTCAACAAATTGAGAACTTTTTTTAATGCAAAGATATTAAAGATAGTCTCTTTAGGATGTCAGTGCAGACCAGTCCCTCGTGGGCAAATTTAACAGAATTAAAAGGACAAAGATGGATCAATCCATGCTTTCCAGCTGCACAGGATTTCATCATTCAAAATGTTACAAAAAAGTATTAAAAAAAGATAATTATCATTTATGGTTTCTTTTTTTTTTTATAAGGAGAATGAATCTCAATATTTTGTGTTTTTATTACAGACAGACTATAAACAGAGGGGCTGACAGGTTAAGATGAGAGACAAAGAGTGAACCTCGGTCTCTTGCAGGGATTCGTACACGGGCATAGGGCTGGGAGTGTTGGCGACTTCACCATGGTTCTGGAGCTTTAGGGTTCCTTGGCTTCACTGGTGTGAAGTTAACTCTAGATGGGGCTGTGGGGTTTCTGTGGCGTTTACTGAGATGTGGCGACCTGATGAACATGTTGTTATTGTCACCAAACTGCAGTCCTTCCACATTGCTCATGTTGATGGAGAATCCCCCTGGATGAGAAAGGGGTTATGGGTGTATATTAATAGTCTGTCCTTGGTTCCCCACAACAAGCATTGGAGAAGAAGGTCCCATGTCCCTCCCCTCAGACCTTCTCCTCCAATGCGTGCTTAGGAGGCAAGTAATAAAGGAAATACTTTTGATATTCACCCAGCTCTATCTCAATTGTCACTAATTTCTTCCTTTTCAAAATGTCTCCAAGAAGAGGAAATTCATCCTTCTGACACTTAGCAGCATGGAAAGACTTGGGAAAAAGCCACAGATAATTTTAAACACCCCTTAAAGGGATGGTTCACCCAAATTACAAAATGGCGTATTGATTTCCTTACCTTGCAAGCAGGCTATGGACAAGATATGACAGCAATCCATGCTTGGTTTAGTTTCCCTGGCACTGTTTCCACATACTAACGTTTTAGCATTTGTGTCACAAATCCAATTCAAGTCATGGTACCAATATTAGCATTTTTTCTGGCATCATGTCCAAATCATTCGACAGATTCTAAATTGATAGTGAAGCTCAAAAAAGTAACTTATTGATGATTTGAACATGATGCGCGGAAAATGCTAATATCGGTCTCATGACTTGAACGGTATTTGTGCCACAAATGCTAAAATGTTACCACGTGGAAACTAAACCAAAGCATGGATTCCTGTCATACGTTGTCCATGCAGTGCCTTCAGAAACAATTCAGACTCTTTGACTTGTTTTGCATTTCGTTGCGTTACAGCCTTATTCAAAAATGTATTCAATAGTTTTTTCCCCTCCTCAATCTACACACAACACCCCATAATGACAAAGCAAAAAGAGGTTTTTAGAAATGTTAGCATTTTTATTACAAATAAAAAACTGAAATATCACATTTACATAAATATTCAGACCCTTTACTCAGTACTTTGTTGAAGCACCTTTGGCAGCGATTACAGCATCAACTTTTCTTGGGTATGACGCTACAAGCTTGGCACACCTGTATTGGGGGGGTTTCTCCCATTCCTATCTGGAGATCCTCCCAAGCTCTGTCAGGTTGTATGGGGAGCGTTGCTGCACATTCATTTTAAGGTCTCTCCAGAAATGTTCGACCGGGTTCAAGTCCGGGCTCTGGTTGGGCCACTCAAGGACATCCAGAGACTTGTCTCAAAACCACTTCTGAGTTTTCTTGACTGTGTGCTTAGGATCGTTGTCCTGTTGGAAGGTGAACCTTCACCCCAGTCTGAGATCCTGAGCGCTCTGGAGCAGGTTGTCATCAAGGATCTCTCTGTACTTTGCTTCATTCATCTTTCCCTCAATTCTGACTAGCATCCCAGTCCCTGCCGCTGAAAAACATCCCCACAGCATGATGCTACCACCACCATGCTTCACCGTAGGGATGGGGCCAGGTTTCCTCCAGGTATGACACGTGGCATTCAGACCAGAGTTCAATCTTGGTTTCATCAAACCAGAGAATCTTGTTTCTCATAGTCTGAGAGTCTTTAGTCTGAGAGTCTTTTGGCAAACTCAAAGCGGGCTGTCATGTGCCTTTTACTGAGGAGTGGCTTCCATCTGGCCACTCTACCATAAAGGCTTTATTGGTGGAGTGCTGCAGAGATGGTTGTCCTTCTGGAAGTTTCCACAGAGGAACTCTAGAGCTCTGTCAGAATGGCCAAAAGGGTTCTTGGTCACCTTCCTGACCAAGGCCCTTCTCCACCGATTGCTCAGTTTGGCCGGGTGGCCAGTTCTAGGAAGAGCCTTGGTGGTTCCAAACTTCTTCCATTTAAGAATGATGGAGGCCACTGAGTTCTTGGGGACCTTCAATGCTGCAGAAATGTTTTGGTACCCTTCCCCAGATCTGTGCCTTAAGACAATCCTGTCTTGGAGCTCTACAGACAATTCCTTCGACCTCGTGGCTTGGTTTTTGCTCTGACATGCACTGTTAACTGTGGGACCTTATATAGACAGGTGTGTGCCTTTCCAAATCATGTCCAATCAATTGCACTTCCCACAGGTGGACTCCAATCAAGTTTTATAAACATCTCATGGATGATCTTTGGAAACAGGATGCACCTGAGCTCAATTTTGAGTCTTATAGCAAAAGGTCTGAATACTTATGTAAATAAGGTATTTCTGTTTATTATTTTTAATACATTTGCTAAAATGTCTAAAAAACTGTTTTTGCTTTGTTATTATGGGGTATTGTTTGTAGATTGTTGAGGATTGTTTAATTATTTAATCCATTTTAGAATAAGGTTGTAACGTAACAAAATGTGGAAAAAGTCAAGGGGTCTGAATACTTTCTGGAGGTACTGAAGTCACTGCTTCCAGGGTAAGGAGACCGATATGTAACTTGGGTGGACTATACCTTTAACCAATAGACACATAGCAAGTAAATAGACTGAAAGTAATACCTGTGGGATAACTGGATGTGGTAACTGGAGTGGAACACAGGCGCTGAAAGGAGAAATTAGAGAGTAAATATTATAATTTTTATTTATTTTATCAGTGAGTCATACTGAGACCAAGGTCTCTTTTAGAGATGAGCCCTGAATTACATCAAGTATAGAAAATACACACATCAAAATGTAAATACAAAATGTAAGCAGAAAGAAAAACAGGGTCATAAAAAACAAACACATTCATCAAATGTAAGAACATTTCGAAGATTGTTCCACAAAGGAGGTGCAGTTAGGTATCTCTGAGAATGGGTGTGGTAACTAACTCCTATGTCTAAAGTTTAGAACTTGGTCACACTGTAACCTATGACCTGAGCTTTAGACATGACATTGGTTTCTTTGGTTTCAATGATTCAGCAGAGTACTCACTTCACTGTTCTATTATTATATAACGGTTATTTTGGGAACACGTTTCCATACAGAAACATGACTCTGTACCTGAAAATTGACCGCTGAACTTTGATTAGATGCAGAGCGGGAAGCTGTTGTTTTGCAGTCATGATTGAATACAGGGGGAAACATCTTTGGTTTGTGATTGGTTGAAGAAGTGACCTGATCTGCATCTGGCCATCTCATTGGCTGGGCTGTGTGCTGAAGGGATGGATACTCTATGAGGGAGAGAAAAAAAAAATAATCTTGTGAAAGGATAATACATTTTGGATTCAAACATTAGGGGCCAGTAATGTTTCTCATTTCAACCTCATTGGTTACTAAGCAACCACCCACGACAATCCCTCATTGGTTACCAGAAACCCTCCCATGACAACCTCTTGTTGGTTACCCGCGACAACTTCCTTGCGTATACCTTTATATTTCTGTTTCGAGGTCAATCTCCCAGCCGTTTCCTGTAGCAAACACAAGAACAGGAAGTCAAGTTTTTTTACCTTGGTCGATTATACTGATGTGTTCTGACTTCGAAACTTGAAAATGTTATTGTTTGACATCAGGGATCCTATGGAAAGGAAAATGGCCACAGTCTGGTACAAGTCAACAGGACAGCCATGAGTTGGGGAGGAGTGAGGAATTTGGGCTGAGGTCAGGTCAGATAAAGTGAGGAAGAACAGATCTCACTAAAGTTTTATCTAGCAACAGAGATGTATTGGCTGTTCAGTGATGTTAGGAGGTTTAAATACCAGTGCTTGTGTGAATATGTCTTGGTCTAATGCAGCTGTGTGACCCAGTGGGTGAATAAACTTGGTTTGAGCTTTACTAAGCATCCATGTGTTTTCTACTCTATCTAGAATCTAACAATACCCATAACACCACCATGTCACAACTGTTATTTTACATGTTACACAAGAATGCAGACTCATGTTACTCTGTGTAGGCCACTCTGTTTTCTCATACACAAGATGTTTTTCCTTGAATATAGGAAAAAGAAAATAGGTCCTGAATAATGTTGTATATTATTTTTTTATTTATATTTATCAGAAATGTTCCATTTTCCTATTTGAGCATCTGGTGCAAAATATATCAAATGATTCACTTTAGACCCATACCTGGTTCCACGGGGGAAGTTTCCCCTAGGTACTGATTTAGGATCAGCGTCCCCTCCCCCAATCCTAACCATAACCATTACTGAGGAAAATTCAAAACCGACCAGTGTTAAACGGAAACTTTACCATACATCGCATACCTGTGTTGGGGGAGGTTCACTCTTCACACGATCAGAGATTTTCACTTTGTGTTTTTGAATTCCTGTGAAAGGTGAATGAATAAATTAATGGATGGATGAATGGATGAATGAACAGATGAACGCGCAAACAAATTAATGAATGAATGATAACTGCAGTGGTAATTTAAGATGTTTGGAAAATGTATTGAGTTATAAAGGGTTGTACCTGATGGCTGTGAGATATGAAGGGCAGCAACAGAGGATGTAATACTCTGCTCACTCTCTGAGTCCTGGAGAGAGAGAGAGAGAGAGAGAGTGAGAGACAGCCAGACAGACAGACAAACAAACAGAGGTCGGAGTTAGAATGCGAGGTAGACATAGTTGTTTAATAAAGTTGACTAGTACTGTTACGGTACTGAAAGCTTTGAATGACAGGGTCATATTCAGTACCAGTTTTTTCTGCACTTGATGGACGGCATCATTTATCCCTTGTTTGTGTTTCTCGTACATCTTCTCTGTCACAGCAAGGCAGTCTGAACACCAAAAAAATAGAGCCATGGGTCACAAGAAAATATGGGTTAAAGATGTACTTCGGAATCATGAGCACAAAAAAAATCATAACATATTGCACAAATTCGATTTGTAACATATCCACTCCCCTCCAGGCTCTTGTCTTACCCAGGAATGTGGGTCTCAGGGTGGGCTTTGTATTCCAGCATCTCTCCATGAGGTCCACCAGTTCCCCCAGCCCTTCGACCTGGTCCCTGTCCAATGCATCCAGAGAGGGTCTATCCCCCTGGGGGATCCGGAACCGCACCAAACTGGACCGGGCGTCTAGGGGGAGGGGAGGAGGAGGAGATGGAGGGTTGTGAATTAGAGGGAAGTGGGTATATCTTTGATGGGCAAATGTATTTAGGTTTGTGTGTTAGGACTAGTCACTCACTAGGATATGGCTCTTTTCCCGTGATAATGGACCACAGTAGTATGCCATAGCTGTTAGAAAGAGAACAATAATCATCATGATAGCCATGTAGCGTATCTTTCTCTTACTACAGTGGCATCAGAAAGTATTTTCCACATCTTGTTGAGTTACAAAGTGGGATTAAAATGATTCAATTGTAATTTCTTGTCAACGATCTACACAAAATACTCTGTAATGTCAACTTGGAAGAAACATTCTTAACCTTTGTAAAAAAAAATGGAATAACAACAATAATACTAATTTTCAAAACAAAAATATCTTGATTAGATAAGTATTCAAGACCCTGAGTCAATACATTTTAGAATCACCTTTGGCAGCGATTATAACTGTGAGTATTTCTGGGTAAGTCTCGAAGAGCTTTCCACACATTTGGACTGTGTAACATTTGCCCATTATTAATTTCAAAATTCTTCAAGCTGTGTCAAATTGGTTGTTGATCATTGCGAGACAGCTATTTTCAGGTCTTGCCATAGATTTTCACGCAGATTTAAGTCAAAACTGTAACTCGGCCACTCAGGAACATTCAATGTCTTCTTGGTAAGCAACTCCAGTGTATATTTGGCCATGTGTTTTAGGTTATTGTCCTGCTGAAAGATGAATTCATTTCCCAGTGTCTGGTGGAAGCAGGCTGAAACAGGTTTTCCTATAGGATTTTGCCTGTGCTTAGCTCAATTTCAGTTTTTTTTTATCCTGAAACTCGCCAGTCCTTAACGATTACAAGCATACCCATAACATGATGCAGCCACCACTATGCTTGAAAATATGGAGAGTGGTATTCAGTAATGTGTTGTATTGTATTTGCCCCTGATGAGTTCTGACTCTAAACTTGAAATATTGTTAATTATCAGGTATCTTATTGGAATATTGAGTGCCATAGTCTGGTTTCTACACCAGAAGTTAATGGTTATATGTAGGCAGAATGTATATAGTGGATGCAATTCAGCTTGGAATGTACTGAGTTAAAAAAAAAGGCAATCACATGTTTACAGGCACTGATAAGCATGGAGAGCATGGAGAGGTCATATTAAGGGAGAAGGAACAGTTTATTGCCCGCATTACTTAACTTCCTGCCTTGCAATAAATATGTAATGTTTAGACAGAAGAAGGAGACTCCACCCAAATTGGGGTATACATAATACCACTGGTGGAAATATGTCTTTGTCTTATGCAGCTGTATAAGACTGACCCAGTGCTTAGATAAACTTGGTTTGAGCTTTATTAAGAATGTGTGAGTTTTAATCTGTTTATTTAGAACCTAACACCACAAACATAACACTTGTATTCAGGGCAAGAAGTGAATTGCTTTTCCACATTTATTGCAGAATAACTAGGCTTCCTTCTTTTCACATGGTCAGTTAGGTTAGTATTGTGGAGTAACTACAATGTTTTTGACCCCTCCTCAGTTCTCTTATCACAGCAATTGAAGAGCGGCAGGTAGCATAGTGGTTGCTTGTTTGAATTCAGAGCTGGCAAGGTGGAAAATACTGTCGTTCTGCCCTTGAGCAATGCAGTTAACCACAACAACTGCTCCCTGTGCACCTATAACATGGATGTTGATTAAGGCAGCCCCCTGCACCTCTCTGATTCAGAGGGGTTGGGTTAAATGCGAAAGACACATTTTGGTTGAATGCTTTCAGTTGTGCAACTGACTAGGTATCCCCCTTTCCCATTAAACTCTGTACCTGTTTTATAAATCACCATTGGCCTCATGGTGAAATCCCTTCCTCTCCGAGTTAGGAAGGATGCCTGTAACTTTGTAGTGACTGGGTGTGTTCATACACCATCCAAAGTGGAATTAACAGATGAGGTAGTCATTCAAAAATTATTTTAAAACACTCACTCACAGTGTATGGCTTATATGACTATGTAAGAACATTTTTACTCCTGAACTTATTTAGGCTTGCCATAACAAAGGCGTTGAATACTTCTTGACTCAAGACACTTCAGCTTTTCATTTTTTATGAATTTTTTATAAACATTTTGAATTCCACATTGTGTGTAGGCCAGTGACACAAAATCTCAATGTAGTCCATTTTAAGGCTGTAACACAACATAATGTGGAAAAAAATCTGAGTGTGAAAACATTCTGTAGGCACTATATGTATCCATTCAGTTCACAAGCATTTCGCTGCACGTTTTATACCTGCTGTAAACTGTTTTATTATTCTGAATGATGCCTTGAGAAACAGTGAAATGTCAATTGTATCAATGGTGTATACTTACCTGTAGATATCCGAGGCGTGGGTGGGCTTGTATGTCATGTCAAAAGCCTCTGGTGGCATGTAACTTAATGTACCGCCATCCTCTCCAGTGTCCTTCCTGTTCGCTTTAGAAATGCTGTGGTAAACCCTGGCTAGGCCGAAATCTGTCAGCTGGAGAGAAAGAATAATGTCACAATCATTGGTGAAATTGCCAAGGGAGGGGCATGGGGGGCACATATCTCTGCACCAGCTGTCCCTGAATATGATTGGCCTCTCTTGGTGCCCCCCATTCTCATTGGGTCAGAGCGCTGTCAATCTGGCTCAAATTGAAGAGGTTCTGGTTTTCCCGTCTGCATTTCAGGCATTACGAGAAAAACTTTCAGAATGACCAAGTGAATGCTGACAGAATAGAATCAGGAGACAGACTCGGGAGTTGGGATCAACATTCAACAACACAAGTGTAATAATTATTATTTGGTGTGTGCTTATATTTGTCCTATTTCACAGATGTACAAGTATGTATTATACATGTGAAATAGTTTTCATATACATGAAAACTATGAAATAAAACATATGGAATCATGTAGAAATCAAAAAAGTGTTAATTAAATCAAAATATATTTTATATTTGTGATTCTTCAAAGTAGCCACCAGCTTGAAACCAGCTTTGCACACTCTTGGCATTCTCTCAACAAGCTTCATGAGGTCGTCATCTGGAATGCATTGCAATTAACAGGTGTGCCTTGTTAAAAGTTCATTTGTGGAATTTCCTTTGAGCCAATCAGTTGTGTTGCGACAAGGTAAGGTCAGTATATGGAAGATAGCCCTATTCATTTAACTAGGCAAGTCAGTTAAGAACAAATGTTTATTTACAATGACGGTCTACCCCGGCCAAACCCTAACCTGGGCGATGCTGGGCCAATTGTGCGCCGCCCTATGGGACTCCCAATCAAGGCTGGTTGTGATACAGCCTGGAATCAAACCAGGGTCTGTAGTGACGCCTCTAGCACTGAGATGCAGAGATGCAGTGCCTTAGACAGCTGCGCTACTTGGGAGCCCAAATAAGTAAAGAGAAATGACAGTCCATCATTAATTTAAAACATGAAGGTCAGTGAATTCTGAAAATCTCAAGAACTTTGAAAGTTTCTTCAAGTGCAGTCGTAAAAACCGTCAAGCACTATGATGAAACTGGGTCTAATGAGGACCGCCACAGGAAAGGAAGACCCAGAGTTACCTCTGCTGCAAATCGGCAATTAACTGCACCTCAGATTGCATCCCAAATAAATGCTTCACAGAGTTCAAGTAACAGACACACCTCAACATCAAATGTTCAGAGGAGACTGCGTGAATCAAGCCTTCATGGTTGCTGTGAAGAAACCACTACTAAAGGACACCAATAAGAAGAAGAGACTTGCTTGGACCAAGAAACACGAGCAATGGACATGACGAGTTGGTCTGACGAGTCCAAATTTGAGATTTTTGGTTCCAACCGCTGTCTTTTTGAGACGCAGAGTAGGTAAACGGAAGATCTCCACATGTGTGGTTCCCACCGTGAATCATGGAGGAGGTGTGATGGTGTGGGGGTGCTTGCTGGTGACACTGTCAGTGATTTATTTAGAATTCAAGGCACACTTAACCAGCATGGCTGTCACTGGCTGTATAATATGATTTTGTTACCATCTAATGCACATTCAGATGTCATAAATCAGCACTGCAGAGCTCTCCCTGTCCTCTGTCGTACCTTGATTGTATTACTGTTGATGAAATCTGGAAATGTGCACGTACACCTTGGCCCATCTACTGTTTCTAGCACCAATTCTGACTTGTGCTCTGATTAGTGTTTCAAGAATTTCTGCTCTCGTAAAAGCCTGAGTTTTCTGCATGTTAACACTAGAAGCTAATTTCCTAAAATGTGTTAATTAAGGAGCGGCAGGGTAGCCTAGTGGTTAGAGTGTTGGACTAGCAGCTGAAAGGTTACAAGTTCAAATCCCCGAGCTGACAAGGTACAAATCTGTCGTTCTGCCCCTGAACAGGCAGAATGACAGATTTAGGCCGTCATTGAAAATAAGAATTAACTTAACTGACTTGCCTAGTTCAATAAAGGTTAAAAAAAAGGAAGAGTGTTCTGAATACTGATGTTAACCTTTCTGGTTATAACCTTTTCGGCAAGACAGATCTTCCAAAGGTGGGGGAGTGGCAATCTTTCCCAATGATCACCTTCAGTGCTCTGTTGTCTCCACCAAGTCTGTCCCCAAACAATTTTATTTGCTGGTTTTAAGCATTCAACTTTCAAATAGCTTTTCGTTGACTGGGTGCTATCATCCTCCATCAGCACCGGCCTGTACCCTATCTGCCCAAAACGCTCTCCTGGCTCCTTACACTAAGTCTGAATTTGTCCTGCTAGGTGACCTAAACTGGGACATGCTTAAACCACCTGACCAAGTCCTAAAGCAATAGGACTCCCTAACTCTTTATCAGATTATCACCAGTCCCACAAGGTATGACTCCAAACACCCAGAAAAGGCTACTCTCCTCGATGTTATCCTCACAAATAATCCTTACAGGTATCAGTCTGATGTTTTCCGTAATGACCGTAGTGATCACTGTTTTACAGCCTGTGTTCATAATGGCTGCTCAGTGAAACAGCTTGTCCTGATTTGTCATAGACGCTTCCTTTATGACCTGGCCTCTGTAAATTGGAATCAGCTTGATCCCCTCTGTTGAAGAGGCTTGGACCTTCTTTTTTGATATTTTCAGTGATATTATTAACAAACACGTCCCCATAATGAAAATTTGAATTAAAAACAGGTTCAGCCCCTGGTTCGATCATGATCTTGCTGAGTTACTCCACCTCAAGAATTGCATTTGGACTCCTGTGGCGGACCGGGCGCATACACGCTGATATGGTCGCCAGGTGTATGGTGTTTCCTCCAACACATTGGTATGGCTGGCTTCCGGGTTAAGTTGGGATTGCGTCAAGAAGCACAGCGGCTTGGCTGGGTCGTGTTTCGGAGGAAGCATGGCTCTCGACCTTCGCCTCTCCCGAGTCCGTACGGGAGTTGCAGCGATGAGACAAGACTGTAACTACCAATTGGATATCGCAAAATTGTGGAGAAAAATGGGTAAAAAGTATAACATTTAAATTAAATTAAAATGAAAAATTATACAAAAATGTAAAATACATAAATAAAAAGTAAAGAATTGCATTTGGCGGAAGGCACACGCATACTCACTGAATTCCCACTTAAACTTGACCCCCCAAAAAACATCTGGATCAGATGGTTTAGACCCTTTCTTCTTTAAGGTTGCTGCCCCTATAACCGCCAAGTGTCACGCCCTGGCCATAGAGAGGCTTTTATTCTCTATTGTGGGTAGGCCAGGGTGTGACTAGGGTGGGCATTCTAGTTTCTTTATTTCTATGTTTTCTGTTTCTATGTTTTGGCCGGGTATGGTTCTCAATCAGGGACAGCGGTCTGTCGTTGTCTCTGATTGGAATCATACTTAGGCAGCCTTTTTTCCTTTGTACTTTGTGGGTAATTTACTTTGTTAGTGGCACTATAGCTCTAGTAAGCTTCACGGTCGTTTCTTTGTTTCTTGTTTTGTTGGCAACATTTATATAAATAAAGGAAAATCTACGCTTACCATGCTGCACCTTGGTCCGGTCATTTTCACGACAACGTCCATGACACCAAGCCTCTCTCTGACATTTTTAACCTGTCTCTCCTCTCTGGGGAGGTTCCCATTGCTTGGAAGGCAGCCACAGTTCGTCCTTAATTTAAAGGGGGAGATCAAGCTGATCCTAACTGTTACAGGCCTATTTCTATTTTGCCCTGTTTATCAAAAGTGTTGGAAAAACTTGTCAAAAATTAACTGGCTAGCTTTCTTGATGTCTATAGTATTCTCTCGGGTATGCAATCTGGTTTCCGCTTAGATTATGGATGTGTCACTGCAACCTTAAAGGTCCTCAATGACGTCACCATTGCCCTTGATTCTAAGCAATATTGTGCTGCTATTTTTATTGACTTGGCCAAAGCTTTTGATACGGTAGACCCTTCCATTCTTGTAGGCTGGCTAAGGAGTATTGGTGTCTCTGAGGGGTCTTTAGCCTGGTTTGCGAACTACCTCTCTCAAAGAGTGCAGTGTATAAAGTCAGAAAATATACTGTCTCAGCCACTGCCTAGGCTCAATCCTAGGCCCCACGCTCTTCTCAATTTACATCAACAACATAGTTCAGGCAGTAGGAAGGTCCCTCATCCATTTATGATACAGATGATACTCAGCTGGCCCCTCCCTGGATTTTGTGTTAAATGCTCTACAACAAGGCTTTCTTAGTGTCCAACAAGCTTTCTCTACCCTTAACCTTGTTCTGAACCCCTCCAAAACAAAGGTCATGTGGTTTGGTAAGAAGAATGCACCTCTTCCTACAGGTGTGATTACTACCTCTGAGGGTTTAGAGCTTAAGGTATACAAGTACGTAGGAGTATGGCTAGACGGTGCGCTGTCCTTCTCTCAGCACATATCAAAGCTGCAGACTAAAGTTAAATCTAGACTTGGTTTACTCTATCGTAATTGCTCCTCTTTCAACCCAGCTCCCAAACTAACCCTGATTCAGATAACCATCCTACCCATGCTAGATTACTGGGACGTAATTTATAGATCGGCAGGTAAGGGTGCACTTGAGCGGCTAGATGTTCTTTACCATTCGGCCATCAGTTTTGCCTCCAATGCTCCATATAGGACACATCACTGCACTCTATACTCCTCTGTAAACTGGTCATCTCTGTATACCCGTTGCAAGACCCACTGGTTGATGCTTATTTATAAAACCACCTTAGGCCTCACTCCCCCCTATCTGAGATATCTACTGCAGCCCTCATCCTCCACATACAACACCCATTTTGCCAGTCACATTCTGCTAAAGGTCCCCAAAACACACACATCCCTGGGTCGCTCGTCTTTTCAGTTCGCTGCAGCTAGTGACTGGAACGAGCTGCAACAAACACTCAAACTGGACAGTTTAATCTCAATCTCTTCATTCAAAGACTCAATCATGGACACTCTTACTGACAGTTGTGGCTGCTTTGCATGATGTATTGTTGTCTCTACCTTCTTGCCCTTTGTGCTGTTGTCTGTGCCCAGTAATGTTCGTACCCTGTTTTGTGCTGCTGCCATGTTGTGTTGCTACCATGTTGTTGTCATGTTGTGTTGCTACCATGCTGAGTTGTCATATGATGTTATTGTCTTAGGTCTCTCTTTATATAGTGTTCGTGATGGGTGTTTTGTCCTATATTTGTATTTATTTGTATTTTTAATCCCAGCACCCATCCCTGCAGGAGGCCTTTTGGTAGGCAGTCATTGTACATAAGAATGTATTCTTAACTGACTTGCCTAGTTAAATAAAGGTTAAATAATAATACAAATAATGGCACCAATTGTGCTAGTGTGTGTGTTTTTTTGTGTTATTTGAAACTTATTTGGTACATAATGTTTGTTGTTTTTCTATCTCTTAGTTTTTTACTTCAGTTTATTTTAGGAAATACTTTTCAAACACTTATTTTTCTTAAAACTGCATTGTTAGTTAAGGACTTGTAAGTAAGCATTTCACTGTAAGGTCTACAGACCGGTTGTATTCAGCGCATGTGACTATTTAAAATTGGATTTGATTTGGAAGGGTTATTTGACCAAGAAAGAGAGTGACGGAGTGCTGCATCAGATGACCTGGCCCCCACAATCACCCGACCTCAACCAAATTGAGATGTGTCACACCGTGACCTTAGAGATCCATATTATTCTCTATGTTTGGTTAAGTCAGGGTGTGACTCGGGTGGGAAAGTCTGGGACAAGACCCTGCCATGGAAGCAGGCAGAGGTAGAGAGAGAGGAACAGCGACGCTACGAAAAGTTGAGACAACAACGGAAGCCAGAGAGGCAGCTCCAAAAACATTTTGGGGGGGGGCACACGGGGAGATTGGCGGAGTCAGGGTTTAGACCTGAGCCAACTCCCCGTGCTTACAGTGGGGGGCATGTGACCGGTCAGGCACCGTGTTATGGGGTGATGAGCACTGTGTCTCCAGTGCGCATTCACAGCCCGGTGCGCTCTGTACCAGCTCCCCGCAGTTGCCGTGCTAGAGTGGGCATTCAGCCAGGACGGATTGTGCCGGCTCAGCGTTCCTGGTCTCCGGTGCGTCTCTTCGGCCCAGGCTATCCTGCGCCAGCTCCCGGAGCCTGCAGTGATGATCCATGGGACTAAGCCTGCAGTGATGATTCGCAGTCCAGAGCCTCCGGCGACAGTCCCCAGTCCGGAGCCTCCAGCGACGGTTCCCATTCCGGAGCCTCCAGCGATGGGGGGGGTACTGTCACGCCCTGACCTTAGAGATCCTTATTATTCTCTATGTTTGGTTAGGTCAGGGTGTGACTCGGGTGGGAAAGTCTAGGTTTTCTATTTCTTTGTTTTTTGCCGAGTGTGGTTCCCAATCAGAGGCAGTTGTCTATCATCGTCTCTGATTGGGGATCATATATAAGTTGTCATTTTCCTTTTGGGTTTTGTGCGGTCTTGTTTTCTGTTTAGTGTCTATATCTGACAGAACTGTGCGCTTTCGTTTTTGCTTTGTTATTTTGTTTGAGTAATAAAAATAATAAATAAAATAATAAAAATCATGAAAACTTTCCATGCTGCGCTTTGGTCCACTCCTTTCGACGAGAGCCGTTACAAGATGGTTTGGGATGACTTGGACCACAGAGTAATGCAAAAGCAGCCAACAAATGCTCAGCATATGTGGAAACACCTTCAATACTGTTGTAAAAGCATTCCAGGTGATTACCTAATGAAGCTGGTTGAGAGAATGCCAAAAGTGCGCAAAGCTGTCATCAAGGCAAAGGGTGGCTACTTTGAAGAACCTCAAATATAAAATATATTTAGATTTGTTTAACACTTTTTTGGGTATTACATGAGTCCATATGTGTTATTTCATAGTTTTGATGTCTTCACTACTATTCTACAATGTAGAAAATAGTCAAAAATAAAGATAAACCCTTGAATGTATAGGTGTGTCCAAACTTTTGCCTGGTACTGTATCAAACCAAGAAGCCTGGGACTTGCCTTGGCATGGAGGCTGTCATCCAGCAGCACGTTACTGGGCTTGAGATCCAGGTGCAGCAGGGGCGGATCGAGGTGGTGGAGAAAGTTCATGCCCAGAGCCACCTGGTGGGCCAGGCGGAAGGACAGGGGCCAGGGTGGGGGGCCGGAGAGACGTTCCTGGAGGGTCGCCAGGGACCCCCTCTCCATAAACTGTAGAAATATTACAAATAAAGGAGAATAAATACACACACATTGTATATGCTACTAATTACACCCATGCATGAGTCACTAAGTCAGACTTATTCACAGTAGGTATTATTTACCTCCATGACCAGCCCTAGGTGGGTGGAGGGGCCGGAGCTTGGGGGCCGTCCCTGGTACACCCCTAGGATCCTGAGGACATATGAGCTCCCCCCCTGGCGCATGAGGTCTGCCTCTCTGAGCAGAGATGAGCTGGAGCTGGTGTGTATGTGTGTGTGTGTGATGGGTAGGTAGAGGTAGGTGTGTGTGTGTGTGTGTGTGTGTGTGTGTGTGTGTGTGTGTGTGTGTGTGTGTGTGTGTGTGTGTGTGTGTGTGTGTGTGATTTGTAGGTGGGTAGAGGTGTGTGAGTGGAGGGACAAAATAATTGACAGAGACATAGGCAACATGTTATTGAGGAAAATGTGGAGTTTGCCTGGGTCAGTACTCGAACCCGGGTCAAACGACTGTCGTTACCCCAAGAGATCCGAACCCCTTGATGAGATCAATAGGTGTTGGGTTAACAATGGTCGCTACAATATGAATATGCACTCAACTCAAGAGAGTACTTTTGTGCAAAGTTGTGAAATAGACCATACTTACCCGTCATCATAATGCAACAACTTGATGGCCACGTCCAACCCCCACTCTACATGTCTGGCCTTGTGGATCTGTCCAAACCCTCCTGAGCCAATCACACACCATTTCTGCAGGCTGTCATCACCAATCAGCAATGGAGCCGGACAACTGGACAGTTCCATCTTTCACCAGGAGGCCAAGGAGAAATACTGCAAATAAACCACAAATGAAACAATGGATTGTTACAGCATGTGTGATGATTTACAAAAGAATGTACAGAATGTAGGCTACAATACTGCACAAAGTAACTGATTTACTGTAGCTACTGTGCCAAAGTGAGAAGAACAGACCACCATAAAGAATACCCTCAAGACAGAAATAGAAAAAAGACAAAGGAGGGAGAGCGAGAGAGAAAAAAAAACAATCCAATTCCGATCAACTCCCATATCTACTGGGTGAAAGTGTGCCATCACAGCAGCAAGATTTGTGACCTGTTGCCACAAGAAATGGGCAACCAGTGAAGAACAAACACTATTGTAAATACAACCCATATTTATGTTTATTTATTTTCCCTTTCGTACTTTAACTATTTGCACATCGTTATAACACTAATATGACATTGGAAATGTCTTTATTACTTTGAAACTTTTGTGAGTGTAATGTTTACTGTTAATTTTGGATTGTTTATTTCACTTTGTTTATTATCTATTTAACTTGCTGTGGCAATGTAAACATTATGTTTCCCATGCCGATGAAGCCCTTTGAAATTAATTTAATTGAAAGAGAGCGAGAGAGAGAGTAAAGACTCAATCTCTCAACTATATTGGTATTTTCCTTCGTACTCTTTTAACTTCCTCAATTGTAATTTACCATTCAATAAAAATAAGAAAAAAATCACAGAACCGAACAGAACCATGCTTACCTTTGTGGTTTTCATGCTCTTTATAACAACAGGTGTTATTAAAACACTATTTTGCAATGAAATAGCAGCGAAAAGGATCAAACCCGTTGTGTTAAAAATATGTCAGTTAATTTTCTGCGAGATATCTTTTCTAATGGCGGTGTACTTCTCATAAACTTCTTTCACTTCCCATCAAGAATTGGCAGAATCAGAGGGATGACGCACCGATTGAGTGACAGAGCAGGGGCGCCTCACCTGGCTGCGAAATAGAGTGAAGGTGAAGATAACCTGATTGGTGACAGTTGTAAAATGTTTTCGTAAATTAAATAGCCGTTTCTTCGAATCATTGACAATGACGTTTTTATTATAACGAGCAATTTTAGAAAAATGTCCTAATGCGGCGTGTTTTGAAAATAACGTTTATTTTTTTGAATAATTGTTTTAAATTCCACTACATAACCTATTTTAGGCATATTATGATTATGTCCCAATTGTGTATTGATATGGACTTAGGCTACTTCAGCTGACAACCATTATTATTGACTGAATACTAGATTGTTGCAATTAATTACAAGACGATGTTAATGTTAGTTTACAGCTGTACCACCTATCTATAGAAAGGGAAGTTTTTATGTTGCACGTGACGTAAATGGAATTTCCCTGATCGCTGGGTTTATTTTGGTTTCCGCTAGATAGCACAGCTTCAAAGTAAAAATGAACTATATCGTAAAAATCAATGAAAACTAAAATCTGCTTTTTGGTCTTAATTTGACGTTATGGTTGGGCATTCGGTTACCAGTGTGGTTACGGTTAGAGTAAAGGTAAGGTTTTTTAAGTAAAAATGTAAGGAGATAAATTGTAGAAATAGGCAGGGTCTGTGACTTTGTGGATGTGGTAACTAGTGACGACCGTTAATTCTTGTTTCTTTTTATCGTACAGCCTGGTGTATCTGCGCACTTATGTTCTTTCACAGAGCTAGGGATTTTACGATAGCATGTTTTGGTATGTACAAGTGTGTTCAGTCACTTCGAATCTGATATTTATGTAGGTCTATAACACATTATTCGAAAGCACCAAAGATATTTAATAAAGTATTAAAAGGCAACTGTCAGTGATATTACCGATAATAACCTATTTAAATCGTGCGTGTTAATCTGCCTACATGATTACCGATGTCGCAGATACTCCAGCCTTTATGTTGTTGTGTCTGTATAGTGTCTGTTTTGAAGCCCACATAACTTCAGACAATACTTTCTACAGTAGCCTAACTCAGTCGCTCAATTAACAAACTTTCTTGTATAATATTACCAACCTTTGCTATCGCTCGTTCACGTCGTTTTTTTTGTGTCACGGTACTTGTGAACTTTGGACTGCATTGTTATATGATTGCACAAGGCAAAACCAAGCTATTCAAATACTAGAAATCGAAACTGAGAGAAGCAACTTCGGGAAAAGGATGAATGAGGTTAGAGAATTATTTTGTTGAGTTGGTTCATAATATTATTTAAATATAGCCTACAATTAACTTTGTAAATTAATTAAACTATTATAGCTGTTGTTGTGGACGATGCTGTGTTTAGAGAGTGTGTTAGTACCTGTTATAATTCTGTGTTCATAACCAAGTGGTGGTAGGCCTTATTATTTAAGGTATAAATAACAATTGGATGCATTCACGTGGTTTAAACTCTTTGAGAAACGGCGATTGGCTAATGGCCAACAACAAGCTGGGTCAAAGATAAACTAAAAATACATTTTCATGGACGTAAACAAATGATAGTTTTCATAAACTGTTAATAGATTGCTGTTTAAAATAATGTTTTGTTGTTGTATTTAACTGCCGAAATGCTGTTATCGAGGTAATTTCCTTAGTAAGTGACTTCAAAAAAGTTTAAAGTCAAAGATCCTCCAAATCAGAGTTACATGTGGGAAACAAAATTGTTTTGCCCGAGTTGTGACGTATCACCACAGACCTTTGACCTTTACAACCAAAAGATGACAACAAATTAGTTTTTGACAACAACGAAATGGATAATCAATATGGATAATTTAGCTAGACCATATTGTTAATGTTAAGCAAGCTAGCAAAGAGTATTATTAGCAACGTAAATAAATAAAATAAAATCTTATTGGTTGATGAATTGTTCCGACTTCAAAAGCACTTGAACACAATCATGTTGTAGAATCATGTCGCACACAATCATGCCCATTTTTCTCATGAAGGTGAAACCAACAGGAGCTCAGGTATGATAAACGACTTTCCCACTTGTGATTAATGCAGGGGACTTTAATGCAGGCAAACTTAAATCAGTTTTACCAAATTTTTACCAGCATGTCACATGTGCAACCAGAGGGAAAGAACTCTGGACCACCTACACTCCACACACAGAGATGCATACAAAGCTCTCCCCCTCCCTCCATTTGGCAAATATGACCATAATTCTATCCTCCTGATTCCACGAGCTCAGAAATGATAGACGACTTTCCCACTTGTAATTAATTACCAGTGGCGATGTTAGCATGTAAATCTTTGTGGGGCAAACAAAAATTGACCAAATTATTAGGGTGAGGCACATGGGCTACTAACAGCTTACTACACAACATACACTTTGAATTACACTTAGAGTTATAGATGGCTCCGAAGAACATGGTTGACGTTTTACATTCTCCCAGCCAATTGTGCTATTCTGTTAGTATTTTTTTGTGTAACTTCTTTTTAAACTTATTTTGTACATAATGTTGCTGCTACCGTCTCTTATGACCGAAAATAACTTCTGGACATCAGAACAGCGATTATTCACTGCAGACTAAATTAAACTTTTTCCTTTAATGATTCCGACGAAAAGGATATACTTCTTTCACTGGAAAAGACACTGATCCCCGTCATTTGCTTGAAGAAAAGACGCAGGAAAAGGAGCCGCAGATCAGGCAGCCTTCTGAGAATCCGTAGGCGAGCGGGTAAACTCCCACTACCATCCGTTCTTCTTGTTAATGTGCAAACATTGGAAAATAAAATTGACAACCTACGATTGAGATGATCTTACCAACGGGACATTAAAAACTGTAATATCTTATGTTTCGCCAAGACGTGGCTGAATGAAGATACAGATAATATAGAGCTGGCATGATTTTTCATGCACAGGCAGAACAGAGACGTAACATCTGGTAGAGAAGAAGAAAATGCTCACCTAGAAGCAGCGTTCCTATTGGCTGGGGACTTTAATGCAGGCAATCTTAAATCAGTTTTACCAAATTTTAACGGCATGTCATATGTGCAACCAGAGGGAAAAAAATCCTAGACCACCTTTACTCCACACACAGAGATGCATACAAACCTTTGCCCGGCCCTCCATTTGGCAAATCTGACCATAATTCTATCCTCCTGATTCCTGCTTATAAGCAAAAACTAAAGCAGGAAGTAAAGCAGTGACTCACTCAATACGGAAGTGGTCAGATGACGCGGATGCTACACTACAGGACTGTTTTGCTAGCACAGACTGGAATATGGAATATGTTCCGGATTATGGAATATGTTCCGGGATTCATCCAATGGCATTTAGGAGTACACCACCTCAGTCATCGGCTACATCACAAAGTGCATTGACGACGACGTCCCCACTGTGACTGTATGTACATATCCCAACCAGAAGCCATCGATTACAGGCAACATCCGCATCGAGCTAAAGGCTACAGCTGCCGCTTTCAAGGAGCGGGAGACAAATCCGGACGCTTATAAGAAATACCGCTAAGCCCTCAGACAAACCATCAAACAAGCAAAGTGTCAATGCAGGATGACGACTGAATCCTACTACACCGGCTTTGACGCTCGTCAGATATGGCAGGGCTTGAAAACTATTACGGACTACGAAGGGAAACCCAGACGTGAGCTGCCCTGTGACGCAAGCCTACCAGACAAGTTAAATGCCTTTTATGCCCGCTTCAAGGCAAGCAATACTGAAGCATGCACAAGAGCACCAGCTGTTCTGGAAGACCATGTGATAACGCTCTCGGTAGCCATGTGAACAAAACCTTTAAACAGGTCAGCATTCACAAAGCCGCTGGGCCAGACGGATTACCAGGGCGGGCACACAAAGCATGCGCGGAACAATTGTCAAGTGTCTTCACTGACATTGTCAACCTCTCCCTAACCGAGTCTGTAATACCTACACGTTTCAAGCAGACCACCATGGTCCCTGTGCCCAAGAATGCGAAGGTAAACTGCCTATATGATTACCGCCCCGTAGCACTCACTTCTGCAGCCATGAAGTGCTTTGAAAGGCTGGTCATGGCTCACAACAGCATCCTCCAGGACACCATAGACCCACTCAAATTCGCATAACGACCCAACAGATCCGCAGATGATGCAATCTCAATCACACTCCACACTGCCCTTTCCCACCTGGACAAAAGGAACACCTATGTGAGGTAATGAAGGTAATGAACCTAATGCTATTCATTGACTACAGCTCAGCGTTCAACATCATAGTGCCCACAAAGCTCATCACTAAGCTAAGGACTCTGGGACTAAACACCTCCCTCTGCAAATGGTTCATGGACTTCCTGACGGGCTGCACACAGGTAGTAAGAGTAGGCAGTAACATGTCTGCCACGCTAATCTTTAACACTGGGGCCCCTCAGGGGTGTGTACTTAGTCCCCTCCTGTGCTCCCTGTTCACCCACAACTGTGTGGCCAAACATGACTCCAACACCATCATTAAGTTTGCTGACAACACAACAGTGGTAGGGCTGATCACCGACAACGATGATACAGCCTATAGGGAGGAGGTCAGAGAACTGGCAGTGTGGTGGCAGGACAACAACATCTCCCTCAATGTGAGCAAGATAAAGGAGCTGATCGTGTACTAAGGGAAAAGGCGGGTCGAACAGGTCCCCATTAACATTGACGGGGCTGTAGTGGAGCGGGTCGAGAGTTTCAAGATCCTTGGTGTGCACATCACCAATGAACTGTAATGGTCCAAACATACCAAGACCGTCGTGAAGAGGGCACGACAAAACATTTTCCCCCTCAGCAGACTAAAAAGATTTGGCATGGGTCCCCAGATCCTCAAAAGGTTCTACAGCTGCACCATCGAGAGCATCCTGACCGGTTGTATCACCGCCTGGTATGGAACCTGCTTGGTGAACGGCCCAGTACATCACTGGGGCCAAGCTTCTTGCCATCCAGGACCTATTTAATAGACGGTGTCAGAGGAAAGCCCATAAGTCACCCACGTTATAGACTGTTTTCTCTGCTACCGCATGGCAAGCGGTACTGGAGCGCCAAGTCTAGGACTAAAAGGCTCCTCAACAGCTTCTACCCTTAAGCCATAAGACTCCTGAACAGGTAATCAAATGGCTACCCGGACTATTTGCATTGTGTGCCACCCCCAACCCCTCTTTTTACGCTGCTGCTACTCTCTGTTTATCATATATGCATAGTCACTTTAACTATACATTCATGTACATACTACCTCAATTGGGCCAACCAACCAGTGCTCCCGCATATTGGCTAACCGGGCTATCTGCATTCTGTCCCACCACCCGCCAACCCTCTTTTACACTACCTAGCAATTGCCATACCAGGCAGTGATGCAACCAGTCACACTCCACTCCACACTCACTCTGAGGTCCAACTCATTGTTGTTGACGCTCTCGATGTTGCAGCTGTAGAACCTTTTGAGGATCTCAGGACCCATGCCAACTGTCTTGGTGTGTTTGGTCCATTCTAGTTTGTTGTTGATATGGACATCGAGGATCTTGAAGCTCTCAACCTGCTCCACTACAGCCCTGTCAATGAAAATGGGGGTGTGCTCTGTCCTCCTGGTTCTACATTTTTTGAATGGGGCATGCTTATTTAAGATGGTGAGGAAAGCACTTTTAAAGAATAACCAGGCATCCTCTACTGACGGAATGAGGTCAATATCCTTCCAGGATACCCGGACCAGGTGGATTAGAAAGGCCTGCTCGCTGAAGTGTTTTAGGGAGCGTTTGACAGAGATGAGGGGTGGTTGTTTGACCGTGGACCCATTACAGACGCAGGCAATGAGGCAGTGATTGCTGAGATCCTGGTTGAAGACAGCAGAGGTGTATTCAGAGGGCAGGTTGGTCAGGATGATATTTATGAAGGTACTCGTGTTTACGGATTTGGGGTTGTACCTGGTAGGTTCCATCATAATTTGTGTGAGATTGAGGGCATCTAGTTTAGATTGTGGGATGGCCGGGGTGTTAAGCATATACCAGTTTAGGTCACCTAACAGTACAATCTCTGAAGTTAAATGGGGGGCAATTAATTCACATATGGTGTCCAGGGAACAGCTGGGGGCTGAGGGTGGTCTGTAACAAGCGGCAACAGTGGGAGACCTATTTCTGGAAAGGTGGATTTTTAAAAGTAGAAGCTCAAACTGTTTGTGCACAGACCTGGATAGCATGACAGAACTCTGCAGGATGTCTCTGCAGTAGATTGCAACTCCACCCCCTTTGGCAGTTCTATCTTGGTGGAAAATGTTGTTGTTGGGGATGGAAATTTTCAAAATTTTGGTGGCCTTCCTAAGCCAGGATTCAGACACAGCTAGGACATCAGGATTGGTGGAGTGTGCTAAAGCAGTGAATAAAACAAACTTAGGGAGGAGGCTTCTAATGTTAACATGCATGAAACCAAGGCTTTTACGGTTACAGAAGTCAACAAATGATAGCGCCTGGGGAATAGGAGTGGAACTGGGGGCTACAGGGCCTGGGTTAACCTCTACATCACCAGATGAACAGAGGAGGAGTAGGATAAGGGTAGGGCTAAAGGCTATAAGAACTGGTCGTGTAGTGTGTTGGGGACAGAGAATAAAAGGAGCAGATTTATGGGCGTGGTAGAATAGATTCAAGGCATAATTTACAGACAAGAGTATGGTAGGATGTGTTAAAGTGTTAAATAAGTCAAATATATTTCAGATTTTAGATTCTTCAAATTTTAGATTCTTCAACCCTTTGCCTTGATGACAGCTTTGCACACTCTTAGCATTCTCTCAACTAGTTTCACCTGGAATGCTTTTCCAACCGTCTTGAAGGAGTTCCTACATATGCTGAGCACTTGTTGCCTGCTTTTCCTTCACTCTGAGGTCCAACTCATTTCAAACCATCTGAATTTGGTTGAGGTTGGGTGATTGTGGAGGCCAGGTCATCTGATGCAGCACTCCATGCAGCACTCCACTCTCTGATGCAGCACTCTCCTTCTTGGTAAATTAGCCCTTACACAGCCTGGAGGTGTGTTGGGTCATTGTCCTGTTGAAAAACAAATGATAGCCCCACTAAGCACAAACCAGATGGGATGGCGTATCACTACAGAATGCTGTAGTAGCCATGCTGGCTAAGTGTGCCTTGAATTAAAAATAAATCACTGACAGTGTCACCAGCAAAGCACCATCACACCTCCTCCTCCATGCTTCATGGTGGGAACCACACATGCGGCAATCAGCCGTTCACCTACTCTGCGTCTCACAAAGACACGGTGGTTGGAACCAAAAAATATCAAATTTGGACAACTCAGACCAAAGGACAGATTTCCACCGGTCTAATGTCCATTGCTCGTGTTTCTTGAACCAAGAAAGTCTCTTATTCTTATTGGTGTCCTTTAATAGTGATTACTTTGCAGCAGTTCGACCATGAAGGCCTGATTCACGCAGTCTTCTCTGAACAGTTGATGTTGAGATATGCCTCTTACTTAAACTCTATGAAGCATTTATTTGGGCTGCAATCTGAGTTGCATTTAACTCTAATGAACATATCCTCTGCGGCAGAAGTAACTCTGGGTCTTCCTTTCCTGTGGCGGTCCTCATGAGAGCCAGTTTCATCATAGTGCTTGATGGTTTTTGCGACTGCACTTGAAGAAACTTTCAAAGTTCTTGAAGTTTTCGAAATTGACTGTATTAAAGTAATCATGGACTGTAGTTTCTCTGCTTATTTGAGCTGTTCTTGCCATAATATGGACTTGGTCTTTTACCAAATAGGGGCTATCTTCTGTATACCACCCCTACCTTGTTACAACACAACTGATGCTCAAACGCATTAAGAGAAGAAATTCCACAAATTAACTTTTAACAAGGCAGACCTGTTAATTGAAATGCATTTCAGGTGACTACCTCATGAAGCTGGTTGAGAAAATGCCAAGAGTGTGCAAAGCTGTCATCAAGGTAAAGGGTGGCTACTTTGAAGATTCTCAAATATAAAATATATTTTGATTTGTTTAACCCTTTTTTTTGCTTACTACATGCGTTATTTCGTAGTTTTAGTGTCTTCACTATAATTCTACAATGTAGAAAATACAAAAAATAAAGAAACTCTGGAATGAGTAGCTGTGTCTAAACTTTTGACTGTTACTGTATAGTCATATTAGTGATGCACCGATATGATGTTTTTGGCCGATACTGATATGTGATATTTTCCTTGCCAAAAAAACGATAGCGATAGCGATAACCGATATATAAACAATGTTAGCGGCCTTTTAAGCATTCTGGTTAAATAGTTAACACACACACATGGACACAGCGGTCTAAGGCACTGCATCTCAGTGCAAGAGGTGTCACTACAGTCACTGGTTCAAATCCAGGCTTTATCACATCCGGCCGTCATTGGGAGTCCCATAGGGCAGCGCACAATTGTTCCAGTGTTGGACGTGTTGTAAATAATAATTTGTTCTTAACTGACTTGCCTAGTTAAATAAAGGTTACACACACACCACATTGACCAAAATGTTATTTTGTTGGCATTTATATATGTCCCCATTACCAGTAGATCATAATCAAAACCTATTTCTTTCACTTACTTGCTGTGCTATTTTATTGTTCATTTGTTCAGTCGTTTCATTCTCAACTAGGATTTCATCATACGTGTCAAGCAGTGAAGTTTCAGCTCTGTCTGTCCGTGGCCTCTTCCTCGGTGCCCACTGTCACTGTGTCCATTTCCATCTTGTCCAGCTGTGTATGTAACATTTCACTTTAACTCTGTTTCTTGTCTTTATCAAAGTAGCAGTCCTTGTACATAGCATCGAGCATGGTGGCGACACAGTAAAGAAAGAATGCCACCGAATCGCTTGTTCACAGCCTGTGTCAGCAGTTTTGTTGAGCAGGCTTTTCAATGCCATGACAGAGGGTATCACATCTGCTGCAGGCACAGTTGATGAGCTTATTTCTCAAGTCAGTTGTTTGTCAGCTAGTGTGTTCATGTTTCCAAGTTTCAAACATGTTCTCAAATGCGATTGAAATGGCAGCAGTGGTATGACAACCAGCACATTCATGAGCATACAATATGACTTTCCTCAGTACGAAATCCTCGACGACCCACTGTGCTGTCGGACTCAGCATGCTCATGGGGCTGATATCGATGGTCCAAATGTCAGTCGTGAAGCTAACAGCAGTGACACTATTACTGTGTAACTCCGGTAGGGCAACATCTGAAAAATAGCGCACTTGGTGCTCGACCAGTCTGCGAAAGCCAACATCACCCACGACAGAGAACGGTTGATTGTCAAGGGCAATGAATTTCATTATCTTGGCATTAATGGATTTCGCCTTTGAATTTTCTTACTCTTTCAAATGACTGCTCGACAAGTTGACTGCTCGAGCCACACAGCAGACATTGTGGGCTAGGTTAGGAATGCTGTGTTCTAAGTGCAGAGAAACATTTTACGTGGCGTCATTACTTCATGTACCTACATTATATAGGTAAGTACCTACGTTATATAGGTATGTACCTACGTTATATAGGTATGTACCTACGTTATATAGGTATGCACGTCAACTTTGACATGGGTTTTACACATCGCCGTTAAATTAGACATCGGGTCGGTGCCGATGTTGGCATTGTTAGCTAATATCAGCCGATTCCCATATGTTCCCCGATATATTGTGCATATATGTAAATATATATATATATATTTTTTTAGCTAAACAGGTGGGGCCACCTGCCCTGAATAACGGAACATCACTGGTAATTAATTACCAGTTGGAGGGGCGTTCAAGTGGGGTTTTCCCAGTCGTATGTGGTAAATACCAAAGTCCCACTTGGGTTATGAATACTGCTTAATTACCTAGATGAGTCTTGCGAGGCCATCCTTCCAAATCTCATCTCGTTGACCTATAGATCTATGCTGATATGGTTGTCATTGGCTGACACGGGCAAATCAAAGTTTATTGTTCGGGTACACAGATTTGTAGATGTTTCACAGCGAAATGCTTGTGTTTCTAATTACACACATAATCTAGAAAATAATAATAATAAATATATTAAGTTATTCATATTTTATATTAAATAAACAGGTTCACTCTCTCGGTGTCTTCTCTCTCAATTTTCAAATTCAGTATCAAAATGCTTTATTTGCATGTCAAAAATTCCATGTGTATTGTCTCTCATTCTCTCTCTCCCTCCCCCTCTCTTTCCTTCTCTGTCTCCCACCATCTCAGTGAGTTTTGACATCTACCCAGTCCCATGGCGTCTGCCCTAAGCCATCTCTCTCCAATGTCTGTAAGAGTGAGAGAAGGATGGAGTGATAATGGAAGAGGAGAGGAGCAGGTGGAGGATGAATTTGCGTGTTCCGGAGTGCTACGCGGTGCCCTGTGGTCCTTCCATCCCTCAGTGGAGAGGATATTTGGGGTGTCCTTTACGATCGGTAGAGAGGAGGATGCTGTGTTACCCCATGATGGACAGATCTGGCTCAAACTAAAAGGAGTGAGGAAGGACGCGGTGGCTGCCAAAGTAAGAAATGGCGCTTATTGTTGTTGTTTTTAACTCCATGTTTTTAATGTTATGTTAACTTGTTTTGAGGTTGAGGTTATGTGTTTTGCATTAATGCAAGATGGTCATTTCCTATATGTGTCTCAACTTGGGCCATGCGTTTTTTCTGATCACGTCATCTGACCAGGGAAAACTCCAAAACTTACTCTATGTTGTAACATAATATAGTATTAAATCTTTCTCTCTCTCCCCACTTCCTCCTCTCTCTCATTCTCTCTCCTCCAGTTGTTTGTGAAGGGAGTTGTGAACCAGGAGGCCCAGCAGGAGGTTCCATATCCAGGTGTCCTTCACTGTGTGTTCTGTGGAGCCCGAGGGCTGTTCATGGAGTGCCTGATCAGAAACACCTCTGCTTACATACTGGTAAGAATAGACAGAGACAACACACACACATACAGGCTGCACACACACACACACACATAGGCACGCAGGAACACACACACAAAGTTGATCAGATGGATGATGTAAAGGAAGGAAATGCACATTAGAGGAGATGGAGGTTGTGGGTTTGAGTCTTTATTTATTTGATTTTTTATTTAGCTAGGCAAGTCAGTTAAGAACCAATTCTTATTTACAAAGACGGCCTACCCCGACCAAACCTTAACCAGGACAATGCTGGGCCAATTGTGCGCCTCCCTATGGGACTCCCAATCACGGCCGGTTGTGAAACAGCCTGGAATCTAACCAGGGTCTGTATTGGCGCCTCTAGCACTGAGATGCAGTGCCTTGGACCTCTGCATAACTCGGGAGCCCCTAAGTCTCTTTAGAGAGATGGCAAGAATAGGGCTAAAGTTAAGATTATCTCAATTTCTTCCCATTTCCTTTCCTCCAGGTGGGTTCCCCAGGCTTCCTACTCATCTCAGGACTGGCAGAACCAGTGGTCAGGGCCTATTCCCTCATCACAGACCTGGTGAAGAACTACGAGGTCACCCAGGGACGAAGAACCGAGCCTGGCGACAGAGGATCAGGCGAGACCCTGGATTCCCGTCGGGCCTTCAAATCCCTGGTGGAGAGATGGGAGGACAGGCACACTCTGGATCTGCTGGTGCTACCAGGGGTGGTGAAGGAGACTCTACTGGATCTGGTGAGGGAGTCTGGGCTGGGATCCAACCCCGGTCCTGGGGGCTCGAACCTCAGTCTTGGGGGGTCTAGAGACAAAGCGGGTCTAATGGACACTGATAGCCAGAGACGATGGGACAACCAGTCAGGCTTGGACATACTAAAACTTATGGATACCAGAGTAGGGACCAGAGCTGGAGAGGCTAGGGACATAGAGGGAATTCAGGGGATTTCCACATCAAGGAGAAAACCTCCTGTAAATTCCACCCACAACCAAGACCCTGGTCTACGGAATATTGGGCAGCTTTCTCAACAAAAGACGTTCACTAGCTTACATGTACAAGAAAGAGAGACGGGCAAAGATTGGTCACAGAGAGCAATAGAGAAAGACGCAGCACCTCGACTTCCCATCTTCCACTCTTTCCATCAAACCGAGGAGGAGGGGCAAGAATGTTCCCAACAGGAGGTAGAGGATGAAGAACAGGGGGAGGAAGGAGAGGGGGAGATGTTGTCAGTAGGGAGTAGGGAGGAGTTTGGGCTCTTGCTGAAGTTCTTCACGGCTATGGGCTATGCAGAAGATGTGGTAATGAGGGTCCTGGCCCGGACCGGACCCAGAGAAGTCTCCCAGATTCTGGACCTGGTCCAGCAAGAACATGACCGGACTGGTCTGGCCATGAACCACCCAGTGGAGATGGAGCACACAGAGGTAGAGGAGAGGGAAGCTAAAGGAGTGAGAGGAAAGAGAAGCAGTATAGATGGAGGGATGGGAGTGGAGCTGGAGGGAGGTGTGGAAGAAGGGGCGGGGAGTAGAGAGGAGGGGAGAAAAGGCAGGGAGAGTGGAGGGTCTACCGCTAACCTGTCTGAGGATTCACTGAAGGAAGGCAGGGAGAGGGGCGAGGGCGGCATGGAGGGAGGTGAAGGGGGGAACGAGGAGGATTTTGTCCTGGGAGTTGTGAAGAGGGCCGCAGCCAGTTGTGGATACACAGAGGAGAAGGTAGCAGAAGTGTACAGTATGTTACCTGAACTGTCCACACGCCAGCTACTCCTGGAGCTACAGAGGGAGGGAGCCAGAGAGACAGAAGCTGCATCCCAGGACCAGGTACGAGACGAACCAAGAGAGGTGGATGAGGCTGTCTCAGAGCTACAGAGAAAGGACAGAGCAGGAGACAGGAAGGAGGAGAGAGGTAGAGAGATGGAGGCACCAGCACCGCAGTCCACTGCTACTGAGAAGAGAGGAGAAGAAAGAAAGAGTGTGAAAGGAAAGAGTGAAAGGAAGACCAATGAGGTAGGAGTGACCGTGCCGAACCAAATCGGCGATGGTACAGTTAAGGTTGAACCAGATCTGGCTCAATGGAATGCCATGAAAAACCAGATTCCGTTCCCGATTCACAGTCACCAGAAGAATCCCACACAGACACACACCCCCCATCGAGCCAGCCCCCCTTTAGTCACAGGGCCGCCTCAGCCCACCTACCCCAACACACTACCCCCACAACCCACCTACCCCAACACACTATCCCCACAACCCACCTACCCCAACACATTACTCCCACAACCCACCTACCCCAACACATTACTCCCACAACCCACCTACCCTCTCTTATTTCCCCATCAACTTGTTTACCCTCCCACCCAGCCACCCCAGACCACCTTACCCCCCACCCTTACCATGAATAACTCCTCAACAACCAGAGCGAAGGAGAAACGTGGTCTCTTTCCCCTAGCAGTAGAGGGAAGGGATCTCCCAGCCCTAACAGCGGTGGCTGTTGATAGACGAGGTCTCCCGACCATGGCAGCAGGGGCTGTGGTGACAGGGCAACAGCGCTTCATGGAAGGCCTCCAGACTCCATTTGACCTCAAGCTGACCGACCAACCAGGAGACCCGGGACTCAGGATGGTCATTATCGACGGCAGCAACGTTGCGATGAGGTGAGTATGAGGGAATATGAGAACAAGAGAAGTGAGTACGAGGGAATGTGAGAACAAGAGAGGTGAGTGCGAGGGAATGTGAGAACAAGAGAGGTGAGTGCGAGGGAATGTGAGAACAAGAGAGGTGAGTGCGAGGGAATGTGAGAACAAGAGAGGTGAGTGCGAGGGAATGTGAGAACAAGAGAGGTGAGTGCGAGGGAATGTGAGAACAAGAGAGGTGAGTGCGAGGGAATGTGAGAACAAGAGAGGTGAGTGCGAGGGAATGTGAGAACAAGAGAAGTGAGCGGATGAAGGGATAAAATAAATATGTAGAAAATGTAACCACAGACAAGAATAGCAGGCAAAATGTTGCAGTTATTCATGCGATCATTAATGTAGTTATTTATGTTAACGCTTTCATTGAAAGCAGTGTAGAAAGAACAGCAGCATACATACCTGTGTGGCCCCTGCAGTACTTGAATCCACAGCTGTTTTAGTGGTGATGCTATGCTCTAACTGACAGCTAGCTATAGTTTACATGATCCAAAGCACATACTTAACTATACAAAGTATCAGTATTATACAGTATTTAATTAGGTTTTATCCCACTCCTTCTCTATAGTCACGGGCTGGGCCATTTCTTTTCGTGCCGAGGCATCGCCCTGGCGGTGCAACACTTCTGGAACCGCGGGCATCGCAGAATCAGTACCTTCCTGCCCCAGTGGAGGCAGAAGAGAGACCACCGGGGCAAAGGTAACACTATACGTCTGTCTGGAAATCCAGGATTCACATCCACCTAGCTCTTTCATGTCATCAGTTGTATCAATTCAGTTTTCAATGAAGTTACTTCAGGAAGAATGTATATGTATTTTTCTTTAGGATAGACCCCCAACCCTGTTTAGCCCCCTAAGTCATTGATTAATGGTGGTAAATGTGTGTGACTGTGTGTACTATATTCATAAAGGAGAGGTTGGTGTGTCTGTGTTATTTTCAGAGCAGCACTACCTTAGTGAGCTCCAGAACCTGGGTCTGCTCTCCTACACCCCCTCCAGAGAAGTCCAAGGGAAGAGGATCAACTCATACGACGACAGGTTGTTCTAGTCGCTCTCCTCTGTCATACAATAGATCTGCTTGTAAACTGCTCTTATACTAAATATATATCTTGTTTGTAAACCGCTTACAAACTTTATCAGAAAATATCTACCTTTGAAAAGCTTATAAACTTTATCTGCTTATAAACTGCTTATTAACTTTAAGGTCTACTTATAAACAGCCAAAAACTGTGTATAAACAACTTATTAAAAAAATAAAAACATTCACATTCAACAGACAGTTGTAGTAAGTGACTAATGAACGTTATTTCAGTTTTTTACAATTATACATTTACAGTAGAAGGCTTGTTAATATTCTCTAAACGGATGAAGTGACCTCCCCTTTACACTCTTCCTTCATCCCTCTTTTCCTTCATCCCTCTTTTCCTTCATCCCTCTCTTCTCTGCAGGTTCCTGCTGCAGCTGGCCCAGAAGACCGATGGAGTGATCGTGACAAACGACAACCTCAGAGACCTGCTGGATGAGTCTCAAGTATGGTGCGAAATCATCAAGAAAAGGTGAAAGAAAGAAAGAAAGAAAGAATGAATGAGATGGAGAAGATACAATGGGCACGGAATATGATTTGTAATTTAGTATGTTAGGAATTGTCAGAAACATTTTCATAAATAGATTTTGGATAGATTTTTGCCTAACGTTAGAGTGCAACAATATCATTGTCACTACCTTAGTGGATTTGACCACTAAGGTAAACCTTGTGTATGAACCAACACCCATTTGATTTGAAATGTATCCAGTCAAATTGGTCTCATATCTGCCGTAACCTCAGTTTCTGTTCATTACCCAGACTCCTCCAATACACGTTTGTGGGGGATCACTTTATGGTACCGGATGATCCGCTGGGCCGAGGGGGACCCCACCTAGATGACTTCCTACACTCCCAGCACAGGTAACAAACACACATAGAGCCATACACTCATACACACACAAACCCATACATGCACACACACACACACACCCTTCATGATACTTTCTTACTCTCTTCATTTCTCCCATATTAAAGAGCAACTGCTCCTAAAAAGCAACTTCTCTTTTTGAAATGTGTGTATTTGACATCTATATTAGTCAGAAACATTCTAGTATTAAAATGTACTACAATGTGTAAATAGAATAATTTTGGTCATAAAGTCAGTCTTGACCAAAATGTAGATTTGCGAGATGAGAGGAAAAAATGGTATGTCACAGACTGAAGGGTACCGTAACAGAACAAAGGGTACCTTAACAGAATGAAAGGTACCGTAACAGTTTTCCATGGGTTGGGTTTATTTCAATCCTGCCCACAGCTTGCAGCATCCAAGTAATCATCAGTTCGGAGCAAAGCTGCATGCGACTTGATCATAAATGCCAGTGGTCAATTTGGTTTGACATTCCATATCCCTACCACTTTTGAGAAAATGGCCTGTAGATGTTTTTGGTACACCTACTGGAGAGCTCTTCTTTGTCTACACCCATTCAGCATCATTCACATACTCTTAAGCCTTAGCCCCACCCATCTCTAAGGATTTACAGTGTAGTAAACAACCAAAGATCAAGACTAAAAGTGGTGAAAGTGGTAGCAAAAAATATGCTTTATCTAGTCCTTGGCCTATATCCTAATCTGATTTTGGTGCAGGTCATGTTGTTCTTCACATTACCCTCTATGGTAAACACTATATCAGATCAAATCTGAGTTTATTTGTTAAATGCGCAGGATACAGAAGGTGTAAATGGTACTGTGAGATGGTTACTTGCATAGTGGAGTCTTTTGTTTAGACATGTAGCTAACTAAATAATGAACCATAATCCCAACTCGTATTACCATGATCTATGCATGAATCTGCTGGCAGCTAGCTAAAGCTAACCAATTATGTTCAATGATAGCCTGCTGACATTAGGCTATAACTAGCAATGCAAATGGATTTCTGAGATACAAAAAAATATTACTACACAGATCATACACGTAATGCTAGCGAGCGAGCGAGACAGCTAGCTAATGTTAGTTGGCTAATAGTACGCTTTAAATGAAAAGGACTTTCTGACTAAAAACATTAGAACCATATAATATCTGAAAATGTAGCTAGACTCTTACCTGTATACATGAATGAACGTTTCTCCCTCTGTCATGGATGCCATGGTTGCCCTTAGTTAGAAGATGTAATCCAGAGACAGCTGTTTTATACAACAGCCTCCTGTGTTCTCTTTTTGACTCTTTTCGTATTTGGCAATCATCTCTTGGCTTCCACCGGGCATTCCACTGATTTCTAAACTCGGTCAAATTATTCAATTTCAACAACACTATTGATCACCGTTTCTTCTGTTGACAGTGATGGGAGAAGTCTACAATGTCTGGTTCAATTCAAATGTTTTTACCTAAATCAGGAATTCCATCATCGTCTGATTAATTTTCAGAGTCAACATGAGATACATGAGATATATAATCCTCCAGACTATAGTCCACCAATACTTTTTACCACTGATCTTTGCCGATGGCACTATTAACTTCAGGGCAGCAATGCAACACTTTTTCAGTTCTTCATGATATCTTTCAAAAAAATCTGTGGTAGAAAGGATTATCCACACATACTGAGCAGTGCATGTTATAGACAAAATCTTCTCTTGACATGTCCAGCCCATCCATTATCTCAGCCAATCATGGCTAGCGGGAGAATTCCTGTATTCTTCCGTGGCTAAACCAACTAGGCTCGTAATTTAACAATTGTATTTGCAGATGCCATACAAGTTTGTTATTAAGGCACTTTAAAGTTCACCTGTTCCAGACGGCATTTCTGCCAGAAAATGTATTTTGATAAAAAATATAAATAAAACGTTCAAATGCCTCTCCTGTGAAGTAGTGATGTGCAACATACGCCTAGCTTCTTGAAACGAGTCACAGTTGGGAGAAATTCATTTACAAATATTGAAAGCATTTAATGAGGCAACTAAAACATGTGTATCATGAAAATATTGTCCCATTCACATTGTGTTATTTGAAGGTCAAACCAACTTTTCCACGGTCACACACCAGCTGGCTGAATTGGCTGAACAATTTTGCAAACTCTTCCCACCTGCAAATACACACAAGAGACACCCACATCAAACCACACCCCAAAACTAACTCACATTTTAATTAATAAGGATCCGCCCCTTTTTTTTTAAATGTTCACCTAAAATGACATACCCAAATCTAACTGCCTGTAACTCAGGCCCTGAAGCCCTGAAGCAAGGATATGCATTTTCTTGGTAACATTTGAAAGGAAACACCTTTGAAGGTTGTGGAAATTTGAAAGGAATGTAGGAGAATATAACACAATAGATCAGGTTAAAGATAATACAAAGATTTTTTGTACCATCATCTTTTAAATGCAAGAGAAAGGCTTTAGTGTATTATTCCAGCCCAGTTGCAATTTATATTTTCGCCACTAGATGGCAGAAGGGTATGTGCAAAGTTTTATACTGATCCAACGAACCATTGCGTTTATGTTTTGTATCAAAACTGCCCAAATGTGCCTAATTTGTTTATTAATAACTTTTCATGTTCAAGACTGCACTCTCCTCAAACAATAGCATGGTATTCTTTCACTGTAATAGCTTCTGTAAATTGTTAGATTAGATTAACAAGAATTTAAGCTTTCTGGCAATATCAGATAGGTCTATGTCCTGGGAAAGAATACGTTAGCTCAACTGTCCCGTACCGATTCCGAAGAAGTTTAAGTCTTGGCCGCTAGAATTTCTTAATAAACCACATCTAAAACAATGCCAAATCAGGAAACACGATCTTCCTTTAACAGCTATACATCCCTCTCTATCTCTCTCTTCTCTTCTCTCAGGCCTCCTGTCCCAGGCAGTCACTCATTTGCAGGCGTGGCATCCTCCTTCCACTCTCCCCGAGTTCCAAGGGCCCAGACAGAGGTCCTTCAGTTCCGTGACTGGACACCAGGGGTCGTTGTGGAGCCAGAGCCCAGCCAGGCCAGGGGGAATGGGCACGCTAGGGCTGGACGCGGTGGCCCAGGGATGGGCCTTGGTCTGGGGCTGGGAGTGAAGAGGAGTGCAGAAGAGACCTCCAGGCTTAGGGAGAGCCTATCCCAGGTGTTCCCAGGACAGGATAGCATGGTTACTCTGGTGCTGCAGTGTAATCCTACAGTGACTGACATCAATTCACTGTCACACATTATACTGGAGCAGGAGAGTGTAGACTGAGAGTAGTGTTTTTGTGTGTGTGTGTGTGTGTGTGTGTGTGTGTGTGTGTTCCAGAGAAGAAGATGTATTAATGTATTTTATTTCAATGTTTGATTGATAAGTCTCAGTTCATAGACCGACGGGGCTAACATTGTTTCTTAATGTATTTCTATCGAATTAAGTTTGAAAACAGGACCAAAAATCGAACCATATTAATCTTATGGACAGGGGCGCAACTTTCACTGGGTTTTTTTAATAATTGCACTGTTTTATCATTGCAGTGTGATACAAAACGTGGTTCCAGTATGCTTTACGGCCATGCAAAAGCCTCACAGCTGTCGGGTAGGCTGTTTTCTGGTTTCAGCTAGCTGGATTTCGGTCTGCACAGACAACATAGAGCATACAGACAGCATGTATGAAAACAAATCTTCTGAAAGGCTAGCATATAGGACCAGCACAGGAGAGATGAACAGAGGCAGCTTCTGTCTGTGTTGCACTTTTTCTAAGAGTTGTAAAAACAAGCAGAACAGAAACTGGCTACTCCTTAGTTGACTGATCTAGCTGTGAAGGTAACTGCTGTTTGACAGAAAAAATAATATTCTCAGTGCAGCTAGTAGTGTAACTGGCATGTTACGTTAGCTAGTGTTTCATCATCTCTTGACTGAAGTGAATGAACTGCTAGTGGCTTGTTAGCTCGCTAGTATCTCCCACAGCCAGTTCAGCTCTAGCTAGCCTCTAGCTATCTGTCTGGTAGTAGTATCTAACAGCTGTTGTTTGTTTGGAAATGTTTTGTAGCTTTTGTTATGTCCCGTTTCAACAGAAGTACATTAAACTATGTACCATTGTACCATTAGTTAGCAGAGCTAGCCAAAAGTTGGCTAATGTTAGCTAGCTAGCTTTTCTTTTGCCTAAATCACAGTAGACTTGAACCAACCGATGAAATCAGCGGCCAAATGATTGACGACAGATATTGTGATGTTTTTTCAGCACATTGTATGTTTTTATTAGTCAGTACAGCAATGTAACGTTATTGATCTGTCAGTTTCCCTAGCTAATTCCCTACTTTTCACACTGACACAGTATAAACAGCTCTACAGGCTGCACTGTCATGGTGCACAGTCAGTACACAATACTATGCTCATCATGTCTTAGCATGATCAGTTGGTGGCAGGTGTCCCTGCAGTGTTAGACAGCCATGGAAGACTAGTCTAGAGATCTCAGGTGAATTTTGCAGTATTATTTAACAATCAGTGAATAAATACGGTTCCATCTTGAGTTGATGAGTCGGCTAGTCTGGGATCTGGGAATAAGGGTAATTTCAATTGTTTAACCATTGATTCTATTCCTGGTATATATATAATGTATAAAGGTACCCCAATGTAATTCTTTGTCATGCCTCATCTGAGCGGGATCAGATGGTGACAAGGGTCTCAATCAGGGTCAGGTAGCCAGGGAAGACCAGTCCGTGAGGGAGCTGAGGTGATTTATTGCAGATACATGACTTCATTTTCTCTGTGCAGCATACACTGGACAAGCAAGACGCTTCAAAGATTAGAACTATTTTAAGACAGTCTGACAAGCCTTTAAGGTTGATTTCCAAACTGTATCAAGTGTTGATAGAGGCTTTTCCCAATGACACAAAACATGTAAAACAACAATGTGAGGAGGCCTTAGAGACGCTATTGATGATGATGACTGGATACAGATATGTTAGAATGCTCAGTCACGTTCATTTCATTTCAGACAGAAATGACTGCACTTTAAGACCATCCGTGGAACATACTATATGCCAATGAAACTGAACATCATGCACTCAGAAATGTATTCATTCTGCTGGAGGTGTAAGACACAAAAGGGGACATATTTGCTTACGTTGTGGTCTTGTGAAGGCTGGCTGAATTATGGCAATGACTATGTTCTTTTATCTCAGGATGTCAACAGATTCTCCCTCCCCCTTGTTTTTGTTTGCTTGGAAATGTTGATACTGGAGACTATTGTCAGAAGAAACTGTGTAACCTAGCATTTATAGTGGTTAAGAAATGCTTTGCCATTCATTGGAAGGTTGGTTATCCTCCCAAAATGGATGGAAGAAATGTCAAGTTATGTATCACTAGATTGGATTTATTAAAATATTAAGGGTATACTGTGCAACTTTCATAAGGTCTGGATGCCTTATATGGAATACTGTATGACAAAAGGAGTCTGTATTGAAAACATGCCCACGTCAGGGGAGATACCTACTTAAGTCAACCCTAGCTTCTAGGCTGCTCAGTCCTGGCCCTGGGGGTCTGCCGTAATGTTGGTTGTCACTCTGGCCTTGGGCTAACATAGCTGAAACCTATAATGAATGTTTCCTAAAGCTGAGTGGAGTGTGTTGGTTTGGGGCGCAGCCGGATGGTGGACCCCTAGGGGCAGGACCGGGTGACCCAGCTATACTGTGTGCAAGTAAAAAGAGCTCTACATCACTATTAGACTTTTTTTTTTTAACTAGGCAAGTCCGTTAAGAACAAATTCATATTTACAGACGGCAAACTCCAGCCAAACCCGAACTACACCCTATGGGACTCCCAATCACAGCCAGATGTGATATAACCTGGATTTGAACCAGTGACACCTCTTGCACTGAGATGCAGTGCCTTAGCTTTAGATGCCCCCAAAAATGAGAGGACCTCCCCCCACCAAGTTATGCCCCTGCCTAAGGATATTACTGCAAAAATAGTTTGTACCCTATTATTTTAATGCTTTAGGCCACTGTTGTATTTTGTGGATGTGATGACTAGTGTTGCTAAATTCAATGTACTTTGCTTTTATTTATTAAACATAATATTACAGTATGGTAATATAAAGTTGCTGATGCTCAACTTCAAATCAAACATTTCAGACTGAACATTTAACCTCTCAACTTTCTAAAGTTTTCCCAGTTAGTTAACACTATCAACGTTTCCCTTTACTGTGGGAATTGTGATCAAATCAATGCAATATTAGCCACTTTCACTACAAAATAACAAAACATAAACTATGCAAGAGATTTTGACAAAATGCATCGGAGTAGGATTCTATTGCATTGACATGCACGACGCAGCCCCGTACTCTACACAAACCAGTCACATAACACATAACCAATCAGAGCTGCAGTAGGCCTAAATGCAAATTAAGCGGTCGTGAGTAGATGTACTTGTTTTGAGGTCAAAGCGAGAGCTACGCGTAGCAACGTTGGCACATTTGTACATATCCTTTGCTAGTTAGTGAGCTATTAGCCCAGTTATAGATCATTTGTATTCAGCAATTTGGAAGTGATTGCTTCATAAAAGAGCACAAATTGTGTGCATTTCTAGACATCTTTGAAAAGTGAGTCAGGTAGAGCTTTTTTTTTGTCTTAAAGGGGCAGTATTGTATTTTGAGACGGGCTTCAATAACCTAAGGAGCCAATAGGCAGAGGGGAGCTTAATTTATTTGATTCTCTGTAATAATGGTATGGAAATAATAATGCATTTTCTTTTGTAAAGTGGTGTCTTGCATCAGTCACCTTGTCTGAAGGACAAGTGGATAAACAGGTTAATTTCAAGCCCTGCATGTTTTTTTCCCCCCAAAAGTCTCATGGAATGTAGGTCTACATTGAACACCACACATTTGCTGCTTCTGTAGGCTGAACGATAGAACAGCCATTTCCATGTTAAAATGTTATTGGATGCTTGGTCTCCATTGTTTTTGGTAGGCCTACATTATGATCAATTCGCCACAGTAGCCTACTTGACCACTTAACTTAAAGAGAGTACAGCCTCAGTGTTCATGTTGGAGCGAACCATTAAGGTGAGCTGAGCATTAAATAGGTCTATTTGCCAGGCTGAAGTAGCAAGGACATGCAGTTGACAGTGGGAGTTTCTTTTTTTGCTGGGTTTATATAGTGTAATTGTGTTACTCTTTAAACTGTTCCTTCAATTCTTTGTATGTTATTGTGAAGTAGAAACATCTAGGAGCAACAGCTGTGAAGTGGTAGGCCACACAAGCGGACGAATCTGGGTTTGGCGGATGCCAGGAGAACGCTACCTGCCCCAATGCATAGTGCCAACTGTAACATTTGGTGGAGGAGGAATAATGGCCAGGCCCCTTAGTTCCAGTGAAGGGAAATCTTAACGCTACAGCATACAATGACATTCTAGACGATTCTGTGCTTCCAACTTAGTGGCAACAGTTTGGGGAAGGCCCATTTCGGTTTCAGAATGACCCGCGTGCACAAAGCGAGGTCCATATAGAAATGGTTTGTCAAGATCGGTGTTTAAGAACTTGACTGGCCTGCACAGGGCCCTGACCTCAACCCTATCGAACAACTTTGGGATGAATTGGAACGCCGACTGCAAGCCAGGTCTAAACGCCCAACATCAGTGTCTGACATCACTAATGCTCTACATTATTACTACATTATGAATATTATTACAATAAACCAATCAATTACATAATTAATCGATAAATTACATAAATCATGAAGTTACTCATTTTCTCCCTATGGCGACTGTGCCCATTAAACCTACTTGAGTAAACATAGAGATGCATCCATTTCCCCTTTAACCCAGAATGTAAATAGAAACACACACTTTTCATGTTATGATAGTTTACACTTAAAAACTGAGAAAAAAAAGAAAAAAACCATTGAACCAATAACAAGAAAGCTGAAACATTTAGACATATCTTGGAATTATTGTTTGAACAATAAGTGTGAAAACAATCCAGAAGCAATTTGCCATTATAATGTATCAGTAATATTTAACTGTTGTTGGCTACTGCGTATAAAGAACAGGATATGTACAGTACCAGTAGTTTAAACACACCTACTCATTCAAGGATTTCTTTATTTTTACTATTTTCTACATTGCAGAATAATAGTGAAGACATGAAAACTATGAAATAACACATATGGAATCATGTAGTAACCAAAAAAGTGTTACACAAATCAAAATATATTTTATAATTTAAGTAGACACCCTATGCCTTAATGACAGCTTTGCACACTCTTGGCATTCTCTCAACCAGTTTCATGAAGAATCTTTTTCCAACAGTCTTGAAGTAGTTCCCACATATGCTGAGCATTTGTTGGCTGCATTTCATTCACTCCGCGGTCCATCTCATCCCAAACCATCTCAATTGGGTTGAGGTCAGCTGATTGTGGAGGGCAGGTCATCTGATATAGCACCATCACTCTCCTTCTTGGTCAAATAGCCCTTACATAGCCTGGAGGTGTGTTTTTGGTCACACTATGCACAAACCAGATGCGATGGTGTATCGCTGCAGAATAATGTGGTAGCCATGCTTGTCAAGTCAGCCTTGATTCCTAAATAAATCACAGACTGGGTCACCAGCAAAGGACCATCACACCTCCTTCCCTCATGCTTCACGGTCAGAACCAAACATACTGAGATCATCCGTTTACCTGCTCTGCGTGTAAACAAAGCCACGGCGGTTGGAACCCAAAATCTCTCATCAGACCAAAGGACAGATTTCCACTGGTCTAATGTCCACTGGTCGTGTTTCTTGGCCCAAGCAAGTCTTCTTATTTTTGGTGTCCTTTAGTAGTGGTTTCTTTGCAGCAATTCAACCATGAAGGCCTGATTCACGCAGTCTCCTATGAACAGTTGATGTTGAGATGTGTGTGTTACTTGAACTCTCTGCTACCACACGGCAAGCGGTTCCGGAGTGCCAAGATGTAGTTGTGATGGTCGTTATAGATGACAGGTAAATGTGTAGTCAATTGTATATATATATGGTCAGATACTGCAGTAACCCTTTATCACTTGTACTAAAGTGGCTCTAATCTCTCAAAAGAGGAAGAGAAGGTGAGATTCACCTGCTGCAAGATGGCTTCCTGTACGTCAGGATCAGTCAGGTCCATGTTCTGGTCCTTTGGGGTCAGCTTCACGCTCACCACCTGCTGTGTCTTCTTCACTAAGACTAACAGAGACAGATGTAGGATCTTAATTTGAGCTAGTTTGCTACAGTAGGAAAATAATCTTGCAGCAACAGGAAATGTGAATTATTATCTGGATTATAATTCATTTACATTTTGAAGGGGTTGATAAATTTTTTGTAAAGTCAAAGGGGAAATTACAGTAGCTATAGATAATGCTGTCTAACCTATCTGCATGATGAAACAATCCGTAGTAAACTATTGTTTTGATGGTGGACTGATTGTATTATTTAGTTTTATGCAGCACAAACTTTCTATCCAAGCTGCGAGAGAGCGAGAAGAGAGCTAAGGATGGCTGTAGGCCTACAGGACAGATGTTTATTAAAAAAATAGATTGGTTAATGATTGGTATACTGTTTCATTGAAAATGTATTTTACAATCTGCAATGCTTGAATTTTCCAATACGTAATTGCCGCCAAGCAACATTCTAAATAGCAATATTGCGACACCGTAGAGCTACAGCTTTGTGAAACAAACATCTTAACATGAGAAAATTAAATAAAAATAAACATGTATCCATTAAAGCAAAGCTATAGGCTAATACCAACCTGGACTCAGGGGTAAACGTAACATAGTAAATGTAAATCTGGGACACTAATTAGTGTGATATGTTACATTTCGTATGGTATGTATTAATTTGTGGATCATCCATTCCATATGATATGTTACGAATTACAATTTGTACAATGTTACAAAATGCAACTCGTACAAGATAGAAAAATGTATGATATGTTACGAATTACAATTTGTTGGGCCTAACATTAGCTTGGTTGCTAACGTTAGCTAGGCTAAGGGTTGAAGTTAGGGTTAGCTTAAAAGGTTAAAGGGTTAGCTAACATGCTAAGTTGTTGCAGAGTAGTTAAAAAGTAGTATGTCGCTAAATTAAATTAAATGCTAAAGTTGTCTGATGAGATTCGAACACTCACTCTTATTTGCTTGACATTAGTATTATACGCCCACCCATCCACACCAACTACTAGCACTAGCACCACATAATTGAATAGCCTATCGAGGCAGCCGTGTGGGCGTCACAATTTCAGAACCATGGACAGCGATCAGTAGGCTATACTTTGTGAGTGGCTGGGGGGGGGTTCAGAGAAACAGAGCTATGCCAGTGACACACACACTGTGTCATGTAACTCACCACTGTAGCAGCAAAAGGGAAGTTTTGTTCCACATGTGTAGTCTGCCCATTTGCCTGATTTACCAATCACCGACACAGTTCCCGTAGCGATTATTGGGTGCTCCTGAATGCCAAAATCTGAATGAAGAGTTACTCTGGTCCGACCAGCTCCAGTCTCTGAACAGGCCGACCCACGCCAGTTTCCCTTCGGTACAATGCTCCCTATCTTCCTGCTCTCAGCCAGGTTCCTCACACTGGCCATGTCTGTGTAGTGCTGTCTGCAGTAGCTCTGCCCTTCATCCCATGTCATACCTTCATTTGACAAGATGAACCTCTCAGAAATGTTGGTTGTCTTTCCTGCAATTATTGAATGCATTCTTGATGTCAAGGTAAATATTTCTCAAGAAATCTATACTTGTTTTCAATAATGTTTATATGGTGTCACTGCATATGCATGTTAGAGTATTTGTTAAGTCATGATGTCATTTCCTATTTTTAAAATGTTCTGATTGTACAAACAGAGCTGTAAACACAAAGAGTAACATTTTCTCACCGTCGTAGCAGACCGAGTAGTATTTTATGATGCAACGGTCATCCCACCACGTCCCGTACTCTCCTGTCGCTACACAGTGGTGATCAGGCAACCATCTGAACTGTCCCAGTTCCTAAACTCAGTCTCTCCATAGTAGTCCATATCTTCTAGAGACCACCTCCAGCTGTTAACACCACTATACAACCCTGTCCAGGCTGATCCATTAGAACCACTGTCTACAGTGTTGATCAGTCTGTTCATATCCTCCATGTTGTCTATGGTGACCAGGTCAGTGTACTTCTCTCTGCAGTAGGCTTGTGCTTCAGTCCAGTTCTTGCCCATGTTCACAAAGTGATACTCATGAGCAAGGCATGAGGAGAGAGTGTAGAGCCCTGTGGAGAAGTACATTATCTCATTCATATTTTCACTGTAGTGTCTATGTGAAGAACGTTATCGACATGTTGGTTCACCCAGTGAGGACAATTAAACCTGCAGTAGCAGTGGTTTAACAGTTAGCGTTGGGAGTGACCCGGGTTGTTCCGTCGCACACTTTAACGCTGCGCAAACGTCTGTGCACGGCCCTGTCCCTGATGCGAATTTGATAAATACTCGAAGACTACGCCTCGCATCTTGGAACTCACTTGACGATCTTACAATGTTCAATGAAAATGAAGCTTGCAATTGTGCTTTCTGCCACGGTGCTCTCCATGCAGTGTGACGCAAGCATAAAAAGCTGGTAACTTTTCGACCAGCATACCTGTACATATAAATGTTTCTACCAAACAAATGATGATATTTTCTAACTACTGTAGCCTATAGATATCCATTCCAGCTCAATATGTGAAAATACTTGTAAATGGAAAATTCTGCCAGATAAATGTTGTCAACTTAAAATCTAAAATCTGGGTTTTAAAACAAAACCTTAATAAAGACACTGACCAGAGAGAAACAGGACAAGCACCTTCTTGTCCATGACATAATAACAGACCTCTTGTACCTACAGACCAAAGGTGAACACATTTAGACATGATTGTTTCATCCTCATCACCCTTAAAATATTATACATTTTATGAATTATGTTGTTATCACTTTTGTAAAGAAAACCTGCTAGCTTTCCTCTGTACTGGTGAAATGTCCTTACCTGATGTAGTTCTGTGGAGTCTCTGTTCATCCGAATCTCTCTCTGAATGGAGCACTGTCTAGAATCCCTGTCAGAATAAAGTTGTTGACAGTACAACTATTCATCACTTTGTTTATTCTATGTTATAGTGTTTAAAGAACACGTCACTGTACCACCAGTTTACAACAGAGACAGTCAAATCAGTAATGAATATGACAGACCTCTTGTACCAAAGGTGAATACATGATACTCGAATTGTCATTGTAGTCATCATTAGTGGCTTAGTACCAATATCGATAATGATATGGTTTGACATCGATATGAGAAAGTCATATTGTGATATCGGTTTATCCTTGCTGTTGAGCTACACTATTATGTAAAATAGCATACATGACTGTTCCCGCTGGCACAGAACCCTCACAGTGACTCCACTTAACAAAGATAACTGCCTGCTGATGGGCCTTCAACTGGCTTCCCATCATATTCTGACTGGTTGGGAAGCTTAGAGCATTCACAACTGGTCCATCAGGCAATCAGCAAGCAGTTGTCTGAGCTTCACAAAGCCGTGAGAGTGAAGTCCACACAGTTGCAATGTAATTAATTCAAACCTACACATATCAGTTTGAAAAACATACAACTGACAAGGATATTCCATACCAGTGCCCATCACTAATCGTCATCACCAGCAGTAGAATCACCACCATCACCACCAGCAGTAGAATCACCACCATCACCACCAGCAGTAGAATCACCACCATCACCACCAACAGTAGAATCACCACCACCAGTAGAATCATCTGGTGATTCACTAGAATCACTACTGCAGCATAAACACTGGAGGCTGAGACAGGAGGGGTCGGGAGATGGTGGTGTTGGCGTTCTTCAGCTTGCAAGCCTCCCCCTTTTTCCACCAAACATAGTGATGGTCATTATGGCCAAACAGTTCCATTTCTGTTTCATCAGACCAGGGGACATTTCTCCAAAAAGTAGGATCTTTGTCCCCATGCGCAGTTGCAAAAAGTAGTCTGTCTTTTTTATGGCGGTTTTGGAGCAGTGGCTTCTTCCTTGCTGAGCGGCCTTTCAGGTTATGTCGATATAGGACTCATTTAATGTGGACATAGATACTTTTGTACCTCCAGCATCTTCACAAGGTCCTTTGCTGTTGTTCTGGGATTGATTCGCACTTTTCGCACCAAAGTACATTTCTCTAGGAGACAGAAAGCGTTTCCTTCCTGAGCGGTATGACAGCTGCATGGTCCCATGGTGTTTATACTTGCGTACTATTGTTTGTACAGATGAATGTGGTACCTTCAGGCGTTTGGAAATGGCTCCCAAGGATGAACCAGACTCGTGGAGGTCTATAATTTTATTTATGAGGTCTTGGCTGATTTCTTTGGATTTTCCCATGATGTCAAGCAAAGAGGCACTGAGTTTGAGGGTTGGCCTTGAAATACATCCACAGGTACAGCTCTAATTGACTCAAATGATGTCAATTAGCCTATCAGAAGCTTCTAAAGCCATGACATCATTTTCTGGAATTTTCCAAGCTGTTTAAAGGCAGTCAACTTAGTTTATGTAAACTTCTGACCCACTGGAATTGTGATACAGTGAATTATAAGTGAAATAATCTGTCTGTAAACATTTGTTGGAAAAATTACTTGTGTCATGTACAAAGTTGATGTCCTAACCAACTTGCCAAAACTGTAGTTTGTTAACAAGACACTTGCTGAGTGGTTGAATAGCAAGTTAATGACTCCAACCTAAGTGTAGTAGGGCCTGAAATAAGAGTTCAAGAATTCAGTTATTATTACAATCTCTATACAAGGTATAAATACAACATTAGAAGTGTGACTGCAGAAGCAAGTCACACTAATAAGAATATGACAGAAATATAGAGTGATGTTCCTGTTAGCAAGCACATTACTTATACTTCCAGAGCATTGATGTTCTGATATATAAGCATAACGTACATGTTACTTGATGATGAATGTGAAGAGTGATGACAGTTACAGATGATTACCTGCAGGAAGGCCGTAAACTTCCACCTCACACAGAGTGAGAATCTTGTTCTGTCCAGGGATCACAACAACAACATAGCGACCGTCCATCTCATTACACTGGAACGTGTTGGTCTCTCCTGCTGGGATGTGGAAGATGACATCACATCTGAAAGATAGAGAGAGGGATAGAGGGGGAATGAGGACTCTACAGTGTACCACAGAGAATACAGTAATTCTGTTAAATATATAACCGCTGAATAGCTACAGAAGCATGGTTCAAGACCAATGTATCCAATCTCCTTCAAGACGGGACATAAAAATGTACTGATGTCTATTTGTCACCTGGAGTTGTTGATGCCGGTGTAATACAGACACAGAACAGATCCAGAAGAATGAAGACCATATCTGAACACCGACAAGAGAATAAATAAATATGTACACATGTCTACAGTATGTGTCACCTGGGGTTGTTGATGCCGTTGTTCTCCAGTGAGTTACCGATGCGGATCTCAGCACCATCAAGTCTCTCAGGACAGGACAAGTCTCCTCTGTTGGTGATGGTGACAGCTGTCACTCTGTACAGATCCAGCAGGTCCACTCTCCACCAGGGGTTGGTGTTAAACACAGTGCTGCTGCAGGATCCACCATAGTTATAGTTAGAGTTGCGGTTTCCATCGATGAGTTTACTTGGACTATATTCCCAATTAAAAAGGGAAGACTGAGCAGCCACTCCTCTCAATGCCACGTTGTCTGTTTGAGTGACAGAGACAGATATAATACACAGGTTTATTCATGCAAACCGTAGCCATACATTTTGCAACTGAAAACGTTTGACAGGTCAGTTCAGATTAGTCCCTCCCTGTGTCGGCCATTTTGTTCCATTTGGTTCCTAGTGAAAACACCTCAAATATATAGAAATACCCCCTGCACACACACCTGCCTGCACCAACATTATCAAATGTAATTAGTAACCGTTAATTGTGACATTAACTGAACTAAATGTATTATTAGGCCTAGGTTCTGTCACAGTGGCCAATACTGATACTTAATTCATTGATTAGTTGATTTGGTTTGTTTGTTTTTGTCTGTTTGTCTGTCTGTCTGCTTTATTAAAAATGCATTTACCTATCTGCATGGTGACCCTCCAAAAGAGTAGGAAGATCCCTGTAAAACAACAATATTATGAATGAATAATATTATGAATTTGTCATAGAGAATAATATTGTGAATACACTTTAACATTATATGACAAATTGTGTAACACGCTATAGGGTAATGCTGATCATTAAAGATCTCTGACTTTTAGATGAAAGGCTTGGGGTCAACTCAATTTCCATTTCAGTCAATTCAAGAAGTACACTGACATTTTAATGATCTTTTCAATTCTGATTGGTTCATTTGAAAGCTACAGGACTTGTCTTTTTGCAAATGGAACTAAAATCTTCCTGCTGACAATGTCATAAGAATCTCTTAGAGTTTAACAGGTTAATTGGAATGTGGTGTTCTGATTTGACAGGAACTGAAATAGAATTGACCCTAACCCTTGTAGGGATTTAGTTCTCACCAGAGACAGGGATAGCTCTCCTACTCCACTCCATGGATCTGGGATGTAGCAACATATTCATCAGTCAATATGAATTAATAACATAAAACATTTCCCCCTTTTAATTATGAGTTAATATGATCTATTTCTGGACATCCAACACCTGCCATGTATAGGATGTGGATGTACTATTCTTGTCCTTTTCAGCATTAGACATTACCACACATACCACCACAACAATAACCTTTTATTAATGTGATAATAATCTATTTATTTACTTATATCATCATTCTTTTTATAGTATTAGCCAAGGTTTTGAACAATAAAACAGTATATCCAAACATAAATAAAGATACCTGTATTGACAGGTCTATCTTGTCCTCCGGTGACTTCTTCGCTCCTCTCAGTGTGTCAATGGTGTATTGGAGGCGAAGTCAGGTGCAGGAGAGCAAAGTATAATGAACAGGCGCACTTTTATTATAGTTCCAAAAACGAGAGCACTCCATAAATCAAACACGCTCAAAAAATGGAACATAAAAGTAAAGCGCATAACATGAAACAATTACACACAAATGGATATATGAAAAATGGAGCGGGGATGGCTAGAATGCCGGTGACGTCAATCGCCGAAAGCCGCCCGAACAAGGAGAGGAGCCGACTTCGGCGGAAGTCGTGACAAAGTGTGTGTGATGGATCTTCTTCTTCTCGTTCTCTTATTATTCCCTCTGTCCGGACAACATTCAAACCTGGGTCATGTTCATTAGGACACACAGCAGAAAAAATGTAGCAACTTTATGCAAGGGGATTTAAAAAAATAAGTGTTTGTTATTGGATAAGTTCAGGTAGTAACTCCCTCACAGTTTCAATCTGTTTTCTTTCCATTGTTGCCTTATGAATACAACCCTGTATTAGCCAATCAATGGGAAGGTAAGGTGAGGTTTATTTGGTTAGCAGTGGTCCATAGCACACCATCCCGTGTGTGTTTGTATGTGTGTGTGTGCGTGTGCGTGCGTGCATGCGTGTGTGTATGTCTACTGTTAGTCCATGGATCCGGAACACGTGCTGGACCATGAGCTGGTGCAGCATGTCTCTTTGGCAGAGGGTAGCTTGGGGAGAGGAATGAAGTGGGAGGCTTTGGAAATCCGATATGCCACGGTCAGGATGGCGGTGTTGCCATCAGACAGGGGGAGACCTGTGACAAAGTCCAGGGAGATGTGAGAACAGGGACGGTGAGGGACAGGCAGAGGTTGGAGGAGACCAGCCAGAGCTTGTCACAGAGTCTTGTTCTGAACCATTGTAGGCAACCAAAAACCAGGGTCCGACGGGAGCCTGGGTGGCAGGCAAGCCTGGAGGAGTGGACCCACTCCAGGACCTAGGAGTGGACCGTGCCAAGAATGAACATTTGGATTATCTAGGCCCCACCTGGGGTTCGGCTGGGAATGCTGCACCTCACAAACATGATTCCCTATTCCCCATCTGATTGCCGTCGCCAGGCACGAAGTGAGAAGGATGGTCTCAGGTTCCGGGGTAGTATCCGTGGGGCTGTAGCGGCGTGACAGCGCATCCAGTTTGACATTCTTGGATCCCGGCCGGTATGAGAGGGAGAAGTTGAACCGGGTGAACAGTAGGGCACACCTAGCTTGCCTGGAATCAAGACGCTTGGCGGTGCAGAGATATTCCAGGTTCCTGTGGTCAGTCCACACAGTGAAAGGATGTTCCACCCCCTCCAGCCAGTGTCTCTACTCCTTCACCGCGAGAAACTCAAGATTCTCCACGTCATAATTCCTCTCTGTGGCATTGAGGCAGTTGGAAAAGAATGCGTAGGGATGTAACTTGAGATCCAGGACAGACCGCTGGGTCAGGACAGCCCCCAGTCCGACATCAGAATCATCGGCCTCCACCATGAACTGGTGGGACGGGTCAGGATGAATCAAGATGGGAGCTGTGGTGAAGCGGTGTTTGAGATCCCGGAACACCTGGTTAGCAGCTGGGGACCATGTGAACGGAACCTTGGGAGAGGTGAGTGCAGACAGGGGGGAAGCCAGGGTGCTGTAGCCCAGGATAAAGCGGCGTTAAAATTTGACGATTCCCAGGAAACATTGGAGCTGTACTCTGGACATAGGATGGGGCCAATTCACCACCGCTCTCACCTTCCCGGGATCCATCTGTACACCCCCTGTAGAGATGATGTAACCCAGAAAGTGGATGGTGGATAGATGGGATTTGCATTTCTTTGCTTTTACAAAAGATGGTTCTCCACGAGGCATTGGAGAACCTGTCGAACATGGAGCACGTGTTCTTAGGTGGAGCGGGAGAAGACGAGGATCCTGGGCAACCGAGCCTCCAGGAAGACGTCTCGGGGCAGGCTGCACTGACTACAGGCAATGGGTGTGGTAGAACGGGCTCCAGCCCATGATGGCACCGGCAGACCAGTCAATGAGGGGATTGTGTCGGAGGAGCCAGGAGAACCCCAATACCACAGGAACCTGAGGAGACTTAATGAGCAGGAACTGGATCGTCTCGCTGTGGTTCCCTGACACACGTAGGTTGATATGGATAGTATTGTGGGTGACCCGGCCTACAGAGCACCCGTCTAGTACTCTAACGTCCATGGGAATGAATAGCGGCTGAGTGGGGATATCCAGCTCGAAGCAAGGTTTGCATCCATAAAGCTCTCACTGGCCCCAGAGTCGATGAGTACCCGGAGAGATTTAGACTGGTTCCCCACAGCAACATGGCAAGAAAAGGGATGCGAGTAAGGGGAGAGGAAAAGTTATGCATATTGCCCACTAGAGTACTCGCTCCTACCGGTGAGCCTGGTCTTTTAGTGGACAGCCTGTAAAACCGTTCAGCTGGAGACAGCCTCGCTCTGCCTAGTTGCATGGGCTCGGGAAGAGGTGAATCGTCAGTCTTCGGAGGCTCTCGGGGGAACTCCAGTAGCCTTGTGTTCTCTCGGCAAAGGAGCCTTCGGAGACTTCCGGGATACCTCGGAGGCGAGGTGGAATCCTTGGACTGGCGAGTGAAATCGAATCTCCTCTCCTTCCTTCGTTCTCGTAGTTACCCATTGATCCAAATGGTCAAGGCGATGAGTGAGTCGAGATCCGTCAGTAGTTCCCGGGCTGCAGTCTCGTCCTTTACTCGAAAATGGGGGGCCCTGAGATAGAAAAGCCCAACAGGTTATGGAATCTGCAGCGTAGCGCTCCGGAGGTGGTAAGTAGGGTTCTCGGGACACTGGGGTAGGCTGGGAGATTATGGGTGTGACTTGCTGCCCAGTGGGGAATCTGCAGAATTGCTCCAACAAGGTATCGAACGCCTCGTTTTGTCAGGGTATGAAGTCCCTCCATAAGACCTTGAAGTAACTCCTTGTGTCTTCCAAGGGTGGCTCCTTGCAGGGAGACAGCATTGTGGAGCTGATCTGAGTCTGCTGGGTCAGTCATGGTCAGTTCGTACTCAGGTTTCAGATATGGCCCAAATGCAGACAGTGTCGAAGAAACAAACGTTTATTTCTAGTACAGGAGCAGGCAAACGGCAGGTCAAAGGCAGGCAGAGGTCAGTAATCCAGAGAGGGTGCAAAAGGTCCAGAATGGCAGGCAGTCTCATGGTCAGGGCAGGCAGAACGGTCAAAACCGGAGAAGGAATAGAAAATAGGAGCAAGAATAGACAGGAGCAGGGGAACAAACGCTGGTAGGTTTCACGAAACAAAATGAAATGGCAACAGAAAAACAGAGAACACAGGTATAAATACACCGGGGATAATGGGGAAGATGGGTGACACCTGGAGGGGGTTGGAGACAAGCACAAAGACAGGTGAAACAGATCAGTGTGTTACAGTCTCAGCTTCCCTAGCTCACCATTGCCAGTGTACCGAAGCCGGATAAAGGACTATGGCTACGTTTGCATAGGTAGCTCAATTATGATCATGTTTTCACTAATTGGTCTTTTGACCAATTAGTTCCGATAAAGATCTGATGTGATTAAGACCACTTAGTGGAAAAAATATCAGAATTGGGATACCTGTGTAATTGCAGCCAGTGTGGCACAGCATAAGACAGTGTTTCACAAACTTGACCCTAGGGACCCCAAGGGCTGCAGGTTTTGGTTTTTGGCAAAAACCAAAACCTGCACCCCTTGGGGTCCCCAGGACCGAGTTTGGGAAATCCTGGCATAAGAACATGTAGGACAGGGGTCTCCAAATCTGTTCCTGGAGAGCTACCCTCCTGTAGGTTTTCGCTCCAACCCCAGTTGTAACTAACCAGGTTCAGTTTATCAACCAGATAATTATTAGAATCAGATGTGCTAGATTAGTGTTGAAGTGAAAACATTCAGGATGGTAGAGCTCCAGGAACAGTGTTGGAGAGCCTTGATGTAGTTCCAATATGAAATATGTTTGGATATGTTCTATCACTCTTAGAAATTTGTCAGCCCTTATGGATTCACAGAATAAATGTATGCAAGCTGTACAGGGCTCTGTATCATCAAACAGATGCTAAACATACAGATTGACAAATAAACAAACTAAAATACAGGAGAATGTACATTATTTAATGCTCAAGAGAACTGGGAAATGAACAACAATGTTATATGGTAAAAGTAACATACAAAAACCATTTATGTACAGTGTAGTACATTCCTGTCCGAGTGTGTCTCAGGTGTAGAGACAGACAAGTGCAGAGAACTGTATCTAATGTGATTTACCCAAAGGTGTTTGCTGACATCTTGTCTTTTTCAAGTCTTCTCTCATTGATCGAGACAGGTGGTTGTCCACCCCAAAGTGCTGCATGTCATGATGACTGAGACCTGTCTCGATCACGATGGTGGCGCACATATTGTTGGATTACTTTATGGAGCAAAAAAAGTATTTAATTTCATAATGGAGCATTTTCTAAAATCAAACTGACAGACCTTTTATGAGACTCCTGTTTCTCCAAATCGAGGATGAAGACCGCATCGCTAAGGTTGGTAGAACATTCTGTGCTACACCAAACAGTACCTATACTGTATCTTCCAGTAACCTGGTATAACAATCTGTAGCTAAAAGAACTGGTGATCACAGATGATGGGAGAGGTGGTCATTATGAAATTGTAATTCCGAAGAAACATGCAGTAAGTTCAGGGAATATGTAGGTAATAGGTAATGTTGTGGGAGGAGTGTGATGCTCAAACTGCCATTCAGTTCCTGATCAGTCATCTGCTTGAAATCGAGCATAATGTCTAATCCCTCGAGAGGGATACAGTTCACGGGATACAGTTCTGCTACAATGACGCATGTAAAGGCCTTCTGTTTCTGTATCTAGAATACAATTCAGGATGATGCCCAGGTACCACACGATATCGTCTGGAAGACAAAAAACAAACAAAATTATACTCTATTGTGCAGTTTGAACAACAGTTGAACCGTGCCAGCAAAACATCAACATTAGGGTAGACTAGTTGAACCTACATGCATGTGCATAGGCACAGAGAATACATTTAGAACAATATCTAGCCTAATAGAAAGAAATGGGGTATAACCCTCACCCTTTGCAGTGACCAGACAATACAAATGAGCCTAGGTAGATAGGCAGACAGTATCTACTATACGTACAGCCATGTCTATCAAGTATGCCTAGGCAAATATGTTTTATAGTACCATTAGCTTCAGTTTTATAGATTTACAACAGTAAATTGTTGTACTATTGATTCTCCTCACTATTTGCTAGTAAACTTAGCTAGCCTGCTTGCTGGATATCCAATACAATACAGATTTACATCTATTTGGATCTGTTTGGAATCCTGTTTTGCGTCATGCCTATAATTTTGTGATTGAAATGCATCCAAAGTCATAATCATATCCAATGTCAACCCTCGTCAATTATGTTACATAGGTAGCTAGTAAAACGCTTTGCTAACAAGTTAAAATGCTAGGCGTGGCACATAACAAGTTAGCAGGCAATAAACCTAGCTTTAGGTGGCTGGTTGTAACGTTGTAGCTTGCTGTTTAGTAGCTATCCATATCGAAAATTAAAAATAGAAGAGGTTTTACAATCAAAACACAATATATCTTCTATTTTTAGTCATAGATATGGCTACCGGCAACATAAACTCACCCCATTCCGTACAAATGTGCGCAACCGCGACATTCAAACAAGGCTGCAAAGAAAACTAATGGGACTGTAGCGACTGTGTTTACTTCAAAATCTGGGGTGTGAGCTACGTTTCTATTCAAGAGTTGATCGACATGGTAATAGCTCTATAATATTGGAGAAAAGTTGAAAAAACGGACCCTTCGTTACATCGTGACGGGTCATGTCGTAATGTACAGCACGCATAAAGCAACTATTTCTAAGATAACAAACAGAAACATATTTTGATTTCCCACCACTGTAACATGTTAGCCAGCAATCCACAGTATGGGTTTCAGTAGATAAACTAGAGTTAGCTAGGTGGCTTGCAGGGAAAATAACTTACTTAGCTAGGCACCGTTTTTGTCATCTGCCCTCTTGGTGCTGGCATCGGCTGTAGCTGAGCATCTAACGTTAGCTAAAGCCAACTCTTTGTTTCGAATCCTCTTCTTCAATTCCCCCAGATTGAAATTTCCCTTCAAGTCAAAACTGTAACTAGGCCACTTAGGAACATTCAATGTTGAATTAATAAGCAACTCCAGTTAATTTTTGGCCTTGTGTTTTAGGTTATCGTCCTGCCGAAAGGTGAATTTGTCTCCTAGTATCTGTTGGAAAGAAGACTGAACCAGGTTTTCCTCTAGGATTTTGCCTGTGCTTAGCACTACCCCCCCCCCCCCCCCCCCCCCTTTGCCAATGACAAGCATACCCATAACATGATTTAGCCACCACTATGCTTGATAATATGGTACTCAGTCATGTGCTGTGTTCGATTTGCCCCAAACATAACTCTTGTATTCAGGACATAAAGTGAATTTCTTTGCCACATGTTTTACTGTTTTAATTTAGTGCCTTCCTGCAAATGTGATGTATGTTCTGGAATATTAATGTTCTGTTCTGGCTTCCTTCTTTTCACTCTGCATTTAGGTTAATATTGTGGAGTAACTACAATGTTGTTGAGCCGTCCTCAAATTTCTCCTATCACAGCCATTAAACTCTGTAACTGTTTTAAAGTCGCCATTGGCCTCATGATAAAATCCATGAATGGTTTCCTTCCTCTCCGGCATCTGAGTTAGTTAGCAAGGATGCCTGCATCTTTGTAGTGATTGGGTGTATTGATACACCATTCAAAGTGTAATTAATAACCATACTCAAAGGGATATTCAATGTCTTGTCGTAGCAGAATCAGAATTAGTTAGGTACCATTGATAAATAATATGTTTTATCTACTTTCATAAATATGCTTAAGTGGGAGGAGTCACTTGGGGCCCAGAGAGGGGAGAGTTCAGGATTGTCTTCATATGTGAGGGTATCTGTTAAACCATGTGAAGGAATGGCGTGATTAATGGGGAACCAGTTAGTTGGCTCCACAATGTCTGTACACCAGTCACTCCCTACTTTTCTCATTGGGGGGAGGAGTATGGCAGTGTCTGGAACCATTGTATGTCCCCTCTGATGTCGAAACTTATCTTTCATAGTATATGACCTAGAGGCTCACTACTCTCCTTGAGTTTGTCCAGGAGGAGTTGTATTTAAGATGGGAATTTCTAGAATTTGCGAGTTGATATATGCCATTGGATGAGATAATTGTTTTGTAATATGAAGTACCAAGAACGAGAAGTAGAACCTCGTCTTAGAGAGCAAACTGAACGATAATTTATAGCTAATGCTGTCTGGCTATGGGATACTCCTCTCTCTCATGTAAAAGTATTTCTTTGTGAACAGTTCCTAAGATCTGTGGTTTGTCATGTCGACTAGGGGGTGGATCTTTGCTATAAAAGATCTCAGTTGCCATTATGTTGACACTCTCAGAATTTATTTATAGACACTGAATTGATCTGAGAGTCAAAGGGCTATGGTGAAGCTCATATTATTAAAAGATTACGTTTAAAGTATAACTCTGACTTGTGTGTGGTTTGTAAACTCTCCTTTCACTTAGTAATACAGGAAATTACCACGACAGTCTGCATTTAAAACAATGTTAACCCATTTTTGCTTGGCATTAGAAAAACTCCCTGGTCTTGGTGGTTGAATCTGTTAAGCACAATTTTACTTGTGAACTTATTTAGGCTAGCCATTACAAAGAGGATATGCCTCCTCCCCAGCCATGTCAAGGGGACAAAATATGGTCCTCTAATCAATTTCTGTTTTTCATGGACTCTTGGAAGATTATGCCCCATTGGGGACTAAAATAGATTCAAATTAACAAATTCCTCTGCCATGTTGACAACAATAGTAAGAGATGGATAACTTGCTGAAATATTTTCAAAATAACTTTATTTCTTTTTTGAAAGATAAGCTTGAAATGGGCATGGTGTAATTAACTCAACAACCTTAAACACAGATCTAAGTTTAGATTTCTTAATGAACCTGAAAATCAATAGTTATATCTGGTGTTTTGTCAAAGTTAACTGGCTAACTGAGTCAGGTTACCACGCTAGGGGTGGGATTATTTAGTTACACTTTCATTATTCGGTGTCAGATGTATATTTTAGTTTTCCTGGAAATGGTGTGACAGAAAGAACACTGCAGTATCACAGTAGTTATGGTCTATCATGGTCTTATGAATACTGATATTTCTCAGGTTATTTCATTTATTCATATTCTATATAATGTTCATACATTAATTACATTCTTTCCCAACTCGGTCTCAATGTACAGGGGAGTACATCAATTTGTAGAGAATTTATGTCACACATTTCTATGGTTTCTGCACAATTAAATTAAAACACCTAAAGCTAAGCTTCTATTTAGAAAAGACCAGATTGGGTATACTGCCAAGCAGAATCAATGCGTTAGCCACAAACAAGCCTAAATATTCTAAAATAACTATATATTGTAGAAAGATAAGCTTGAAATGGGCATGGTCTAAACCAAAAACATAATGTACCTGAAAATCAGTCTTTATTTTGGTTGTTTATCAAAGTTGGCTGGCTAACTCATTGGTGCTGCTTTTGTAAGTCAATAGAATGCAGGCTTGCAATAATATACTTGACTAAACCATGTTCATTATTTGAAACAAATACATGTTGAAAGGAATAATGTTGTTGATACAAACATTTAAATACATGAAAACTTCAATGAATCGCCCGGCATTTATTTGCTTATATCACTGAACACAACAGCCGCATATTAGATACATGCTTCTATTTACAGTTGAAGTCGGAAGTTTACATACACCCAAATACATTTAAACTCAGTTTTTCACAATTCCTGACATTTAATCTGAGTAAAAATTCCCTGTTTTAGTTCAGTTAGGAACACCACTTTATTTTAAGAATGTGAAATGTCAGAATAATAGTAGAGAGAATTATTTATTTCAGCTTTTATTTATTTTATCACATTCCCAATGGGTCAAAAGTGTACATAAACTCAATCAGTATTTGGTAGCATTGCCTTTAAATTGTGGGCAAATGTGGGCAAACTTGGGGCAAATGTTTTGGGTAGCCTTTTGGCCCATTCCTCCTGAGAGAGCTGGTGTAACTGAGTCAGGTTTGTAGGCCTCCTTGATCGCACACGCTTTTTCAGTTCAGCCAACAAATTTACAATGGGATTGAGGTCAGGGCTTTGTGATGGCCACTCCAATACCTTGACTTTGTTGTTCTTAAGCCATTTTTCCACAACTTTGGAAGTATGCTTGGAGTCATTGTCCATTTGGAAGTCCCATTTACAACCAAGCTTTAACTTCCTGACTGATGTCTTGAGATGTTGCTTCAATGTTTCCACATACTTCTCATTATGCAATCTATTTTGTGAAGTGCACCAATCCCTCCTGCAGCAAAGCACCCCCACAGCATGATGCTGCCACCCCCGTGCTTCATGTTTGGGATGTACTTTAGATGTACTTTGATGTACTTTGGTGGTGTTCATCACCGTAAGCAGTAGAATCACCAACATCACCACCATCAGTAGAATCATCACCATCAACAGTAGAATCATCACCATTATCAGTAGAATCATCACCATCAACAGTAGAATCATCACCACCAGCAGTAGAATCACCAACATCACCACCAGCAGTAGAATCATCACCATCACCACCAGCAGTAGAATCATCATCACCATCACCGCCAACAGTAGAATCATTATCATCACCAGCAGCAGTAGAATCATCACCATCACCACCAAAAGTAGAATCATCACCATCACCACCAGCAGTAGAATCATCACCATCACCACCAGCAGTAAAATCATCATCACCATCACCACCAACAGTAGAATCATCACCATCAACAGTAAAATTATCACCATCACCACCAACAGTAGAATCATCACCATCAACAGTAGAATCATCACCATCAACAGTAGAATCATCACCACCAACAGTAGAATCATCACCACCAGCAGTAGAATCATCAACAGCAGTGGAACAGTAGAATCATCACCATCACCACCAGCAGTGGAATCATCATCACCATCACCACCAACAGTAGAATCATCACCATCACCACCAACAGTAGAATCATCACCATCACCACCAACAGTAGAATCATCATCACCATCACCACCAACAGTAGAATCATCACCATCACCACCAACAGTAGAATCATCACCATCACCACCAGCAGTGGAATCATCATCACCATCACCACCAACAGTAGAATCATCACCATCACCACCAACAGTAGAATCATCACCATCACCACCAGCAGTGGAATCATTATCACCATCACCACCAACAGTAGAATCATCACCATCAACAGTAAAATTATCACCATCACCACCAACAGTAGAATCATCACCATCAACAGTAGAATCATCACCACCAACAGTAGAATCATCACCACCAGCAGTATAATCATCAACAGCAGTGGAACAGTAGAATCATCACCATCACCACCAACAGTAGAATCATCACCATCACCACCAGCAGTGGAATCATCATCATCAACACCAACAGTAGAATCATCACCATCAACAGTAAAATCATCACCATCACCACCAACAGTAGAATCATCACCATCAACAGTAGAATCATCACCATCACCACCAACAGTAGAATCATCACCACCAACAGTAGAATCATCACCACCAGCAGTAGAATCATCACCACCAGCAGTAGAATCATCACCACCAGCAGTAGAATCATCAACATCACCACCAGCAGTGGAATCATCACCATCACCAGCAGCAGTAGAATCATCAACATCGCCACCAACAGTAGAATCATCACCATCACCACCAGCAGTAGAATCATCAACATCACCACCAGCAGTAGAATCATCACCATAACCACCAGCAGTAGAATCATCAACATCGCCACCAACAGTAGAATCATCAACATCGCCACCAGCAGTAGATTCATCAACATCACCACCAGCAGTAGAATCATCATCATCACCACCAGCAGTAGAACAATCAACATCACCACCAGCAGTAGAATCATCATCATCACCACCAGCAGTAGAACCATCAACATCACCACCAGCAGTAGAATCATCATCATCACCACCAGCAGTAGAATCATCAACATCACCACCAGCAGTAGAATCATCATCATCACCACCAGCAGTAGAATCATCATTACCACCAGCAGTAGAATCATCACCACCATCAGTAGAATCATCAACAACACCACCAGCAGTAGAATCATCATCACCACCAGCAGTAGAATCATCACCACCAGCAGTAGAATCATCATAACCACCAGCAGTAGAATCATCACCATCACCACCAGCAGTGGAATCATCAACATCACCACCAGCAGTGGAATCATCATCATCCTCACCACCAGCAGTAGAATCAAAAACATCAACAGTAGAATCATCACCACCAGCAGTGGAATCATCATCATCATTACCAGCAGTGGAATCATTATCATCATCACCACCAGCAGTAGAATCAAAAACATCAACAGTAGAATCATCACCACCAGCAGTGGAATCATCATCATCATTACCAGCAGTGGAATCATTATCATCATCACCACCAGCAGTAGAATCATCAACATAACCACAAGCAGTAGAGCCATCACCACCAGCAGTAGAATCCTCACCATCACCACCAGCAGTAGAATCATCAACATCCCCACCAGCAGTAGAACCATCACCACCAACAGTAGAATCATCATCATCACCACCAGCAGTAGAATCATCCCCACCAGCAGTAGAATCATCCCCACCAGCAGTAGAATCATCGTCATCATCACCACCAGCAGTAGAATCATCACCACCAGCAGTAGAATCATCACCACCAGCAGTAGATTCATCACCATCAACAGTAGAATCATCAACATCCCCCCAAGCAGTACAATCATCATCACCACAAGCAGTAGAATCATCCTCATCACCACCAGCAGTGGTATCATCGTCATCACCACCAGCAGTAGAATCATCAACATCACCACCAGCAGTAGAATCACCAACTTCACCACCAGCAGTAGAACCATCACCACCAACAGAATCATCACCACCAGCAGTAGAATCATCACCACCAGCAGTAGAATCATCATCATCATCACCACCAGCAGTAGAATCATCACCACCAGCAGTATAATCATCACCACCAGCAGTAGAATCATCAACAGCAGTGGAATCATCAACATCACCACCAGCAGTAGAACCATCACCACCAACAGTAGAATCATCACCACCAGCAGTAGAATCATCATCATCACCACCAGCAGTAGAATCACCACCAGCAGTAGAATCATCACCACCAGCAGTAGATTGATCAACATCACCACCAGCAGTAGAATCATCATTACCACCAGCAGTAGAATCATCACCACCACCAGCAGTAGCATCACCACCAACAGTAGAATCATCACCACCAGCAGTAAAATCATCATCACCATCACCACCAACAGTAGAATCATCACCATCAACAGTAAAATTATCACCATCACCACCAACAGTAGAATCATCACCATCAACAGTAGAATCATCACCATCAACAGTAGAATCATCACCACCAACAGTAGAATCATCACCACCAGCAGTAGAATCATCAACAGCAGTGGAACAGTAGAATCATCACCATCACCACCAACAGTAGAATCATCACCATCACCACCAGCAGTGGAATCATCATCACCATCACCACCAACAGTAGAATCATCACCATCACCACCAACAGTAGAATCATCACCATCACCACCAACAGTAGAATCATCATCACCATCACCACCAACAGTAGAATTATCACCATCACCACCAACAGTAGAATCATCACCATCACCACCAGCAGTGGAATCATCATCACCATCACCACCAACAGTAGAATCATCACCATCACCACCAACAGTAGAATCATCACCATCACCACCAGCAGTGGAATCATTATCACCATCACCACCAACAGTAGAATCATCACCATCAACAGTAAAATTATCACCATCACCACCAACAGTAGAATCATCACCATCAACAGTAGAATCATCACCACCAACAGTAGAATCATCACCACCAGCAGTATAATCATCAACAGCAGTGGAACAGTAGAATCATCACCATCACCACCAACAGTAGAATCATCACCATCACCACCAGCTGTGGAATCATCATCATCAACACCAACAGTAGAATCATCACCATCAACAGTAAAATCATCACCATCACCACCAACAGTAGAATCATCACCATCAACAGTAGAATCATCACCATCACCACCAACAGTAGAATCATCACCACCAACAGTAGAATCATCACCACCAGCAGTAGAATCATCACCACCAGCAGTAGAATCATCACCACCAGCAGTAGAATCATCACCACCAGCAGTAGAATCATCAACATCACCACCAGCAGTGGAATCATCACCATCACCAGCAGCAGTAGAATCATCAACATCGCCACCAACAGTAGAATCATCACCATCACCACCAGCAGTAGAATCATCAACATCACCACCAGCAGTAGAATCATCACCATAACCACCAGCAGTAGAATCATCAACATCGCCACCAACAGTAGAATCATCAACATCGCCACCAGCAGTAGATTCATCAACATCACCACCAGCAGTAGAATCATCATCATCACCACCAGCAGTAGAACCATCAACATCACCACCAGCAGTAGAATCATCATCATCACCACCAGCAGTAGAACCATCAACATCACCACCAGCAGTAGAATCATCATCATCACCACCAGCAGTAGAATCATCATCATCACCACCAGCAGTAGAATCATCATTACCACCAGCAGTAGAATCATCACCACCATCAGTAGAATCATCAACAACACCACCAGCAGTAGAATCATCATCACCACCAGCAGTAGAATCATCACCACCAGCAGTAGAATCATCATAACCACCAGCAGTAGAATCATCACCATCACCACCAGCAGTGGAATCATCAACATCACCACCAGCAGTGGAATCATCATCATCCTCACCACCAGCAGTAGAATCAAAAACATCAACAGTAGAATCATCACCACCAGCAGTGGAATCATCATCATCATTACCAGCAGTGGAATCATTATCATCATCACCACCAGCAGTAGAATCATCAACATAACCACAAGCAGTAGAGCCATCACCACCAGCAGTAGAATCCTCACCATCACCACCAGCAGTAGAATCATCAACATCCCCACCAGCAGTAGAACCATCACCACCAACAGTAGAATCATCATCATCACCACCAGCAGTAGAATCATCCCCACCAGCAGTAGAATCATCACCACGAGCAGTAGAATCATCACCACCAGCAGTAGATTCATCACCATCAACAGTAGAATCATCAACATCCCCACAAGCAGTACAATCATCATCACCACAAGCAGTAGAATCATCCTCATCACCACCAGCAGTGGTATCATCGTCATCACCACCAGCAGTAGAATCATCAACATCACCACCAGCAGTAGATTCACCAACTTCACCACCAGCAGTAGAACCATCACCACCAACAGAATCATCACCACCAGCAGTAGAATCATCACCACCAGCAGTAGAATCATCATCATCATCACCACCAGCAGTAGAATCATCACCACCAGCAGTATAATCATCACCACCAGCAGTAGAATCATCAACAGCAGTGGAATCATCAACATCACCACCAGCAGTAGAACCATCACCACCAGCAGTAGAACCATCACCACCAACAGTAGAATCATCATCATCACCACCAGCAGTAGAATCATCCCCACCAGCAGTAGAATCATCCCCACCAGCAGTAGAATCATCGTCATCATCACCACCAGCAGTAGAATCATCACCACCAGCAGTAGAATCATCACCACCAGCAGTAGATTCATCACCATCAACAGTAGAATCATCAACATCCCCCCAAGCAGTACAATCATCATCACCACAAGCAGTAGAATCATCCTCATCACCACCAGCAGTGGTATCATCGTCATCACCACCAGCAGTAGAATCATCAACATCACCACCAGCAGTAGAATCACCAACTTCACCACCAGCAGTAGAACCATCACCACCAACAGAATCATCACCACCAGCAGTAGAATCATCACCACCAGCAGTAGAATCATCATCATCATCACCACCAGCAGTAGAATCATCACCACCAGCAGTATAATCATCACCACCAGCAGTAGAATCATCAACAGCAGTGGAATCATCAACATCACCACCAGCAGTAGAACCATCACCACCAACAGTAGAATCATCACCACCAGCAGTAGAATCATCATCATCACCACCAGCAGTAGAATCACCACCAGCAGTAGAATCATCACCACCAGCAGTAGATTCATTAACATCACCACCAGCAGTAGAATCATCATTACCACCAGCAGTAGAATCATCACCACCACCAGCAGTAGCATCACCACCAACAGTAGAATCATCACCACCAGCAGTAAAATCATCATCACCACCACCACCAACAGTAGAATCATCACCATCAACAGTAAAATTATCACCATCACCACCAACAGTAGAATCATCACCATCAACAGTAGAATCATCACCATCAACAGTAGAATCATCACCACCAACAGTAGAATCATCACCACCAGCAGTAGAATCATCAACAGCAGTGGAACAGTAGAATCATCACCATCACCACCAACAGTAGAATCATCACCATCACCACCAGCAGTGGAATCATCATCACCATCACCACCAACAGTAGAATCATCACCATCACCACCAACAGTAGAATCATCACCATCACCACCAACAGTAGAATCATCATCACCATCACCACCAACAGTAGAATCATCACCATCACCACCAACAGTAGAATCATCACCATCACCACCAGCAGTGGAATCATCATCACCATCACCACCAACAGTAGAATCATCACCATCACCACCAACAGTAGAATCATCACCATCACCACCAGCAGTGGAATCATTATCACCATCACCACCAACAGTAGAATCATCACCATCAACAGTAAAATTATCACCATCACCACCAACAGTAGAATCATCACCATCAACAGTAGAATCATCACCACCAACAGTAGAATCATCACCACCAGCAGTATAATCATCAACAGCAGTGGAACAGTAGAATCATCACCATCACCACCAACAGTAGAATCATCACCATCACCACCAGCTGTGGAATCATCATCATCAACACCAACAGTAGAATCATCACCATCAACAGTAAAATCATCACCATCACCACCAACAGTAGAATCATCACCATCAACAGTAGAATCATCACCATCACCACCAACAGTAGAATCATCACCACCAACAGTAGAATCATCACCACCAGCAGTAGAATCATCACCACCAGCAGTAGAATCATCACCACCAGCAGTAGAATCATCACCACCAGCAGTAGAATCATCAACATCACCACCAGCAGTGGAATCATCACCATCACCAGCAGCAGTAGAATCATCAACATCGCCACCAACAGTAGAATCATCACCATCACCACCAGCAGTAGAATCATCAACATCACCACCAGCAGTAGAATCATCACCATAACCACCAGCAGTAGAATCATCAACATCGCCACCAACAGTAGAATCATCAACATCGCCACCAGCAGTAGATTCATCAACATCACCACCAGCAGTAGAATCATCATCATCACCACCAGCAGTAGAACCATCAACATCACCACCAGCAGTAGAATCATCATCATCACCACCAGCAGTAGAACCATCAACATCACCACCAGCAGTAGAATCATCATCATCACCACCAGCAGTAGAATCATCAACATCACCACCAGCAGTAGAATCATCATCATCACCACCAGCAGTAGAATCATCATTACCACCAGCAGTAGAATCATCACCACCATCAGTAGAATCATCAACAACACCACCAGCAGTAGAATCATCATCACCACCAGCAGTAGAATCATCACCACCAGCAGTAGAATCATCATAACCACCAGCAGTAGAATCATCACCATCACCACCAGCAGTGGAATCATCAACATCACCACCAGCAGTGGAATCATCATCATCCTCACCACCAGCAGTAGAATCAAAAACATCAACAGTAGAATCATCACCACCAGCAGTGGAATCATCATCATCATTACCAGCAGTGGAATCATTATCATCATCACCACCAGCAGTAGAATCATCAACATAACCACAAGCAGTAGAGCCATCACCACCAGCAGTAGAATCCTCACCATCACCACCAGCAGTAGAATCATCAACATCCCCACCAGCAGTAGAACCATCACCACCAACAGTAGAATCATCATCATCACCACCAGCAGTAGAATCATCCCCACCAGCAGTAGAATCATCCCCACCAGCAGTAGAATCATCGTCATCATCACCACCAGCAGTAGAATCATCACCACCAGCAGTAGAATCATCACCACCAGCAGTAGATTCATCACCATCAACAGTAGAATCATCAACATCCCCCCAAGCAGTACAATCATCATCACCACAAGCAGTAGAATCATCCTCATCACCACCAGCAGTGGTATCATCGTCATCACCACCAGCAGTAGAATCATCAACATCACCACCAGCAGTAGAATCACCAACTTCACCACCAGCAGTAGAACCATCACCACCAACAGAATCATCACCACCAGCAGTAGAATCATCACCACCAGCAGTAGAATCATCATCATCATCACCACCAGCAGTAGAATCATCACCACCAGCAGTATAATCATCACCACCAGCAGTAGAATCATCAACAGCAGTGGAATCATCAACATCACCACCAGCAGTAGAACCATCACCACCAACAGTAGAATCATCACCACCAGCAGTAGAATCATCATCATCACCACCAGCAGTAGAATCACCACCAGCAGTAGAATCATCACCACCAGCAGTAGATTCATCAACATCACCACCAGCAGTAGAATCATCATTACCACCAGCAGTAGAATCATCACCACCACCAGCAGTAGCATCACCACCAACAGTAGAATCATCACCACCAGCAGTAGATTCATCAACATCACCACCAGCAGTAGAATCATCATTACCACCAGCAGTAGAATCATCATCGCCACCAGCAGTAGCATCACCACCAACAGTAGAATTATCACCACCAGCAGTGGAATCATCATCATCACCACCAGCAGTAGAATCATCATCATCACCACCAGCAGTATAATCATCATCATCACCACCAGCAGTAGAATCATCATCATCACCACCAGCAGTGGAATCATCATCATCACCACCAGCAGTAGAATCATCAACATCACCACCAGCAGTATAATCATCATCATCACCACCAGCAGTATAATCATCATCATCACCACCAGCAGTAGAATCATCACCACCAGCAGTAGAATCATCAACATCATCACCAGCAGTAGAATCATCAACATCATCACCAGCAGTAGAATCATCATCACCATCACCACCAGCAGTAGAAACATCATCATCACCACCAGCAGTAAAAACATCATCACCACCAGCAGTAAAAACATCACCATCACCACCAGCAGTAGAAACATCATCACCACCAGCAGTAAAAACATCACCATCACCACCAGCAGTAGAAACATCACCATCACCACCAGCAGTAGAAACATCACCATCACCACCAGCAGTAGAAACATCACCATCACCACCAGCAGTAGAAACATCACCATCACCACCAACAGAATCATCACATCAACAGAATCACTTTCAACAGATTCATCACGATCACTACCAACAGAATCCTCACCACCACCAGCAGAATCATCACCACCAGCAGTAGAATCATCATAACCACCAGCAGTAGAATCATCACCATCACCACCAGCAGTGGAATCATCAACATCACCACCAGCAGTGGAATCATCATCATCCTCACCACCAGCAGTAGAATCAAAAACATCAACAGTAGAATCATCACCACCAGCAGTGGAATCATCATCATCATTACCAGCAGTGGAATCATTATCATCATCACCACCAGCAGTAGAATCATCAACATAACCACAAGCAGTAGAGCCATCACCACCAGCAGTAGAATCCTCACCATCACCACCAGCAGTAGAATCATCAACATCCCCACCAGCAGTAGAACCATCACCACCAACAGTAGAATCATCATCATCACCACCAGCAGTAGAATCATCCCCACCAGCAGTAGAATCATCCCCACCAGCAGTAGAATCATCGTCATCATCACCACCAGCAGTAGAATCATCACCACCAGCAGTAGAATCATCACCACCAGCAGTAGATTCATCACCATCAACAGTAGAATCATCAACATCCCCACAAGCAGTACAATCATCATCACCACAAGCAGTAGAATCATCCTCATCACCACCAGCAGTGGTATCATCGTCATCACCACCAGCAGTAGAATCATCAACATCACCACCAGCAGTAGAATCACCAACTTCACCACCAGCAGTAGAACCATCACCACCAACAGAATCATCACCACCAGCAGTAGAATCATCACCACCAGCAGTAGAATCATCATCATCATCACCACCAGCAGTAGAATCATCACCACCAGCAGTATAATCATCACCACCAGCAGTAGAATCATCAACAGCAGTGGAATCATCAACATCACCACCAGCAGTAGAACCATCACCACCAACAGTAGAATCATCACCACCAGCAGTAGAATCATCATCATCACCACCAGCAGTAGAATCACCACCAGCAGTAGAATCATCACCACCAGCAGTAGATTCATCAACATCACCACCAGCAGTAGAATCATCATTACCACCAGCAGTAGAATCATCACCACCACCAGCAGTAGCATCACCACCAACAGTAGAATCATCACCACCAGCAGTAGATTCATCAACATCACCACCAGCAGTAGAATCATCATTACCACCAGCAGTAGAATCATCATCGCCACCAGCAGTAGCATCACCACCAACAGTAGAATTATCACCACCAGCAGTGGAATCATCATCATCACCACCAGCAGTAGAATCATCATCATCACCACCAGCAGTATAATCATCATCATCACCACCAGCAGTAGAATCATCATCATCACCACCAGCAGTGGAATCATCATCATCACCACCAGCAGTAGAATCATCAACATCACCACCAGCAGTATAATCATCATCATCACCACCAGCAGTATAATCATCATCATCACCACCAGCAGTAGAATCATCATCATCACCACCAGCAGTGGAATCATCATCATCACCACCAGCAGTGGAATCATCATCATCACCACCAGCAGTAGAATCATCATCATCACCACCAGCAGTAGAATCATCATCATCACCACCAGCAGTGGAATCATCATCATCACCACCAGCAGTAGAATCATCATCATCACCACCAGCAGTGGAATCATCATCATCACCACCAGCAGTAGAATCATCATCATCACCACCAGCAGTATAATCATCATCATCACCACCAGCAGTAGAATCATCATCATCACCACCAGCAGTAGAATCATCATCATCACCACCAGCAGTGGAATCATCATCATCACCACCAGCAGTAGAATCATCATCATCACCACCAGCAATGGAATCACCATCATCCCCACCAGCAGTAGAATCAACATCATCATCACCACCAGCAGTAGAATCATCACCACCAGCAGTAGAATCATCAACATCATCACCAGCAGTAGAATCATCAACATCATCACCAGCAGTAGAATCATCATCACCATCACCACCAGCAGTAGAAACATCATCATCACCACCAGCAGTAAAAACATCATCACCACCAGCAGTAAAAACATCACCATCACCACCAGCAGTAGAAACATCATCACCACCAGCAGTAAAAACATCACCATCACCACCAGCAGTAGAAACATCACCATCACCACCAGCAGTAGAAACATCACCATCACCACCAGCAGTAGAAACATCACCATCACCACCAGCAGTAGAAACATCACCATCACCACCAACAGAATCATCACATCAACAGAATCACTTTCAACAGATTCATCACGATCACTACCAACAGAATCCTCACCACCACCAGCAGAATCATCACCACCAGCAGTAGAATCATCATCATCATCATCATCACTACCAGTGGAATCATCACCATAACCACCAGCAGTGGTATCATCATCATCATCACCAGCAGTGTAATCATCAACATCATCACCAGCAGTGGAATCATCACCATCACCAGTGGAATCATCACCATAACCACCAGCAGTGGAATCATCACCATCACCACCAGCAGTGGAATCATCACCATCACCACCAGCAGTGGAATCATCATCATCATCTACAAAATTGAACAATTACATGGGGCCCATAGGGCTCTGTCCAAAAGTAGTGCACTATACAGGGAATGGGGGGCAATTATCCTGCCTCTACAAGTATCCTGCCTCTATTGTATTGTGTTTTGGAGAAAATGGGGGTCATGTTAGCAGTAACTGCATAAAGTTACTGTGAAACCAGGGTAAATACAAGCAATTTTTCTCAGGTCCACGCAATGAGCGGTTACTGCCTTTTTGCTTGGTAGGGCAGCATAGTTCTATGCACTATGTCAGTGTGTATCTTATTTTCCTGAACCAGCAAATCTTACCTGTGTACAAAGAGGACAGACAATTCTTGTAGTTCAGACTTGTGTTCTTATTGTATTACTTTGTTGTCTCTTCCTCTCTTCTCCCAATACCTCATCTCTATCTTCTCTCTTCTCCCAACACCTCATCTCTCTCTTCTCTCTTCTCCCAACACCTCATCTCTCTATTCTCTCAACACCTCATCTCTCTCTTCTCTCAACACCTCATCTCTCTCTCTTCTCCCAACACCTCATCTCTCTATTCTCTCAACACCTCATCTCACTCTCTCTTCTCCCAACACCTCATCTCTCTCTTCTCACTTCTCCCAACACCTCATCTCTCTCTTCTCCTCTTGCACCCAGTTCTGTTTATGATGTTCATGCTATCCATGCAAAACTGTCTGTCACAAATAGTTCACAGTGCCATTGTCTACACCCCATCTCTTATCTGTATCATTTGCATATGACGGTGTTTGATACAGGCCCATGAAAATCATGAATGTATATTTAAAGTGACTATGCATATATGATACACGGAGAGTAGCAGCAGTGTGAAAAAGAGGGGTTGGGGGGCACACAATGCAAATAGTCCGGGTAGCCATTTGATTACCTGTTCAGGAGTCTTATTGCTTGGGGGTAAAAACTGTTGCGAAGCCTTTTTGTCCTAGACTTGGCACTCTGGTGCCACTGTAGAGAGAACAGTCTATGACTGCATTGCTTGCACCTGCATTGCTTGCTGTTTGTGGTTTTTAGGCTGGGTTTCTGTACAGCACTTTGATATATCAGCTGATGTATATAAGGCTGAGGCTATATAAATACATTTGATTTAATGACTGGGGTGGATGGGGTCTTTGAACATTTTTAGGGCCTTCCTCTGACACCGCCTGGTGTAGAGGGCTTGGATGGCAGGCAGCTTAGCCCCAGTGATGTACTGGGCCGTACGCACTACCCTCTGTAGTGCCTTGCGGTCAGAGGCCAAGCAATTGCTGTACCAGGCAGTGATGCAACCAGATCGGACGCTCTCGATTTTGCAGCTAGAACCTTTAGATCTGTACCTAGGGGAAATGTCACCCCGGACCTACACAGAAAAAGGGTGAGCTTATTTTGCACAACTAAACTGCGTAACAGATAAACGGTGTAGTTTGCCGTCGTAATCGAGAACTGTAGAGCCTGGTGACACAACAGATAAGAAGAAAATGTCAGATAGATTTTTTTTTTTAAAGCAAGAATAGTTTCTCTAAATATTGACAGACAATACCATGGAACTGGTGAAGTTTCCCCCAGGTGCAATAAAGATCTTGGATCAGCTTCCTCTCCCTCAATTGTGACCTTAACCATTACTCACGATCAGTGCCTACGGCAAACCCCAACTTCAACTAATTTTATGGGTTAAGTTTAGGCAATAAGTTTAAGGTCAGGGTTAGGTTAAGTTTAGAGTTTGGGTTGGATTAGACTGGAAACCTTTAATCGTAAGCCACAATTTACATCCTGCCTTTTATTTCATTTTTTTACCCCTTTCCTCCCCAATTGGTAGTTACAGTCTTGTCCCATCGCTGGAACTCCTGTACGGACTTGGGAGAGGCGACGGTCAAGAGCCAGGAATGAATAAGAATATGTACATAAAAATATATGAATGAGCAATGGCCGAACGGCATAGGCAAGATGCAGTAGAAGGTATAGAGTACAGTATATACATATGAGATGGGTAATGTAGGGTATGTAAACATATAAAAGTGGCATTGTTTAAAGTGGCTAGTGATACATTTATTACATCAAGATGGCAAGATGCAGTAGATGGTACAGAGTACAGTATATACATATGAGATGAGTAATGTAGGGTATGTAAACATATAAAAGTGGCATTGTTTAAAGTGGCTAGTGATACATTTATTACATCAAGATGGCAAGATGCAGTAGATGGTACAGAGTACAGCATTTACATATGAGATGAGTAATGTAGTGTATGTAAACATTATATAAAGTGGCATTGTTTAAAGTGGCTGGTGATACATTTATTACATACATTTTTCATTATTAAAGTGGCTGGAGATGATTCAGTATGTTGGCAACAGCCAATAAATGTTAGTGATGGCTGTTAAACAGTCCGGCCTTGAGATAGAAGCTGTTTTTCAGAAGGGACATGAACAGTCCAAAAAATGCAAAAGGCTAACATGCAAAAGGCTAACATGCAAAAGGATAACATGCAAAAGGCTAACACTACTCCTTTCACTATCTCTGTTGTGAACTGGTGGTACAGAGAATGGTGACGTGTTCTTTAACACACTAAAACGTGATGAACACAGAGATGAATAGTTGTACTGTCAACAACTTTATTCTGACAGGGATTCTAGACAGTGCTCCATTCAGAGAGAGATTCGGATGAACAGAGACTCCACAGAACTACATCAGGTAAGGACATTTCACCAGTACAGAGGAAAGCTAGCAGGTTTTCTTTACAAAAGTGATAACAACATAATTCATAAAATGTATCATATTTTAAGGGTGATGAGGATGAAACAATCATGTCTAAATGTGTTCACCTTTGGTCTGTAGGTACAAGAGGTCTGGTATTATGTCATGGACAAGAAGGTGCTGGTCCTGTTTCTCTCTGGTCAGTGTCTTTATTAAGGTTTTGTTTTTAAATCCAGATTTTAGATTTTAAGTTGACCACATTTATCTGGCAGAATTTTCCATTTACAAGTATTTTCACATATTGAGCTGGAATGGATATCTATAGGCTACAGTAGTTTTAGAAAATATCATCATTTGTTTGGTAGAAACATTTATATGTACAGGTACAGTATGCTGGTCAAAAAGTGAGCTGTTTGTTTGTCAGCGTCACACTGCATGGAGAGCACACCGTGGCACAAAGCTCAATTGCAAGCCTGTTTATTCTTCTAACATTGCAAGACAGTCAAGTTTGATACCAAAGTCTCAATATGTGACGTAGAATGTATTTATTACATGTATTCAATTTGCATCGGGGATTTGGGTCCGATAGAAAAAACAGCCCACTCCTCTCGTAAAGGTCGTTATTGAACCAGTACTTCCAACATGTAGATAACGTTCCTCACATAGACACTACAGTGAAAATATGAATGAGATAATGGACTTCTCCACAGGGCTCTACACTCTCTCCTCATGCCTTGCTCATGAGTATCACTTTGTGAACATGAATAAGACCTGGACTGAAGCACAGAGATACTGCAGAGAGAAGTACACTGACCTGGCCACCATAGACAACATGGAGGATATGAACAGACTGATCAACACTGTAGACAGTGGTTATAATGGATCAGCCTGGATAGGGCTGCAGAAGGGAGAGTGGCAGTGGTCTCTGGCAGACAGAGATTACAGTCAGGGATATGCCAACTGGGAAGAGACCGAACCCAATAATGCCGGAGGGAAGGAGGACTGTGTATTTATGAGACGCAGTGGTCAATGGAATGATGCCCCGTGTAACGTTCAACATTTCTTCATCTGCAATGGCAGTAAGTAACCCTATTAGGAACACTGGCTCTTTCCATGACAGACTGACCAGGTGAATCCAGGTGAAAGATATGATCCCTTATTGATGTCAATGGTAAAAATCCATGTCAATCATTGTAGCTGAAGGGGAGGAGACAGGATAAAGAAGGATGTTTAAAGCCTTGAGACAGTTCAGGCATGGATTGTGTATGTGTGCCATTCACAGGGTGAACGGGCAAGACGAAAAATGTAAGTGCCTTTGAACGGGGTATGGTAGTAGGTGCCAGGTGTCAAGAACTGTGACGCTGCTGGGTTATTATTGCTCAACCGTTTCCCATGTGTATCAAGAATGGTCCACCGCCCAAAGGACATCCAGCCAACTTGACACAACTGTGGGATGCATTGGAGTCAACATGGGCAAGAATCCCTGTTGAATGCTTTCGACACCTGAATCAATGTACACTGCTCAAAGAAATAAAGGGAACACTTAAACAACACAAAGTAACTCCAAGTCAATCACACTTCTGTGAAATCAAACTGTCCACTTAGGAAGCAACACTGATTGACAATACATTTCACATGCTATTGTGCGAATGGAATAGACAACAGGTGGAAACTATAGCAAATTAACAAGACACCCCCAATAAAGGAGTGGTTCTGCAGGTGGTGACCAGACCACTTCTCAGTTCCTATGCTTCCTGGCTGATGTTTTGGTCACTTTTGAATGCTGGCGGTGCTTTCACTCTAGTGGTAGCATGAGACGGAGTCTACAACCCACACAAGTGGCTCAGGTAGTGCAGCTCATCCAGGATGGCACGTCAATGCGAGCTGTGGCAAGAAGGTTTGCTGTGTCTGTCAGCGTAGTGTCCAGAGCCTGTCTCGCTACCAGGAGACAGGCCAGTACATCAGGAGACGTGGAGGAGGCCGTAGGAGGGCAACAACCCAGCAGCAGGACCGCTACCTCTGCCTTTGTGCAAGGAGGAGCAGGAGGAGCACTGCCAGAGCCCTGCAAAATGACCTCCAGCAGGCCACAAATGTGCATGTATCTGCTCAAACGGTCAGAAACAGACTCCATGAGGGTGGTATGAGGGCCCGACATCCACAGGTGGGGGTTGTGCTTACAGCCCAACACCGTGCAGGACGCTTGGCATTTGCCAGAGAACACCAAGATTGGCAAATTCGCCACTGGCGCCCTGTGCTCTTCACAGATGAAAGCAGGTTCACACTGACCACATGTGACAGACGTGACAGTCTGGAGACGCCGTGGAGAACGTTCTGCTGCCTGCAACATCCTCCAGCATGACCAGTTTGGCGGTGGGTCAGTCATGGTGTGGGGTGGCATTTCTTTGGGGGGCCGCACAGCCCTCCATGTGCTCGCCAGAGGTAGCCTGACTGCCATTAGGTACCGAGATGAGATCCCCAGACCCCTTGTGAGACCATATGCTGGTGCGGTTGGCCCTGGGTTCCTCCTAATGCAAGACAATGCTAGACCTCATGTGGCTGGAGTGTGTCAGCAGTTCCTGCAAGAGGAAGGCATTGATGCTATGGACTGGCCCGCCTGTTCCCCAGACCTGAATCCAATTGAGCACATCTGGGACATCATGTCTCGCTCCATCCACAGACTGTCCAGGAGTTGGCGGATGCTTTAGTCCAGGTCTGGGAGGAGATCCCTCAGGAGACCATCCGTCACCTCATCAGGAGCATGCCCAGGCGTTGTAGGGAGGTCATACAGGCACGTGGAGGCCACACACACTACTGAGCCTCATTTTGACTTGTTTTAAGGACATTACATCAAAGTTAGATCAGTAGTGTGGTTTTACACTTTCATTTTGAGTGCGACTCCAAATCCAGACCTCCATGGGTTGATAAATTTGATTTCCATTGATAATTTTTGTGTGATTTTGTTGTCAGCACATTCAACTATGTAAAGAAAAAAGTATTTAATAAGAATATTTCATTCATTCAGATCTAGGATGTGTTATTTTAGTGTTCCCTTTATTTTTTTGAGCAGTGTGTAATACATGTATATCAAAATATTCAGCAAATATCTGTTGATCGGGGAAATACGATACTGTAGTAGTTCCATCAGAATAACACACAATCTGACTTAATGTCATACTTACATTACAGTGAAAAATTCGAAGGAGTCTTTCCATTTCATTAATGTGGCTAAAACGTGGCACGAGGCGCAGAGTTACTGCAGGAAGTACTACACAGACCTGGCCAGTGTGAGGAACCAGACTCAGAACCATGAGGTAGTGACAGTGGCTGCTGCCAATGAAGGGTGGATCGGCCTGTTCAGAGACTCCTGGAAGTGGTCGGGCGGAAGTAACTCCTCATTCACATACTGGATAAAGGAAAAGCCCAACAATTCCAAAGGAAATCAGGACTGTGCCTCGACAAGGTTGAATAACTTGGGAAGATGGGATGATATGCAGTGTTACATAAACAGTCCCTTCATTTGCTACGGTGGTGAGTTATGCTCCTTTTTTATCACATTCATCCTCAGTACACAAACACTGCTGAGAAGGATCTGTGTCTGTGTCCATGTGTGGTCCTAGGGCTCAGATCCTCTGGGAGATGAGAGGGAAATGGAGAGAAAGGGAGAGGAAATCAGTAGAAGCATACTTAAATTCATCCAGGACACCAGATAAAACAGGAGAATTTCGCCAGATAGGACAGACTGACCCTAGCCCCCCCAGCACATAGATTATTGCAGGATAGATACTGGTTACTGAGATAGGATCAACTAGGCAGGATATAACCCCACCTACTTTACCAAAGCACAGCCCCCCCACCACCACCACCAGAGGGATATCAACAGACCACCAACCTACTACCCTGAGACAAGGCCGAGTATAGCCCACAAAGATCTCCCCACCGCACAAGACCGAGGGGGAGAAAAACCAGACAGGACGGTCATGTCAGTGACTCAACCTACTCAAGTCAAGTATAGACTTAAAGGTTTAGACCGAGTCTGCGTCTCTGACATGGATCGGCAGGCCATTCCATAAAAATGTTGCTTTATAAGAGAAAGCCCTGCCTTCTGCTCTTTGCTTTGAAATTCTAGGCCTGCGTCTTGTATAGGTACATGTGGCTGTCTCTTTGTCTCCGTCTGTCTCTGTTAGCTCCAGTGAAGACACAGCAGGTGGTGAGAGTGAAGCTGACCCCAAAGGACCAGGACATGGACCTGACTGATCCTGACATACAGGAAGCCATCTTGCGGCAGGTGAATTTCACCTTCTCTGCCTCGTTGAAAAATTAGAGCCAGTTTAGTACAAGTGATAAAGTGTGACTGCAGTATCTGGCCATAATATATACCATTGACTACAGATGTGGTACCTGTCATCTATAACGACCAATACAAGTACAGTACATTTAAAACATATTATGATATTGTTCATAATGTTTATTACCGCCTATGACTGATGCTATAATTTCTTATGTGGCTGTTATAAAGGCTTTATGAATGAGGAATACAGTAAAGTGTTAGCCAGTACTGGCTGCATAGTTGGTAGACTAGTCAGACTAGTTTGTGTTCCAGATAAGGAAAGAGCTGAGGGAGAAGGGGATTTCTGATGACGTCAAACTGAGATGGAAGGAGCAGACCGTTGGAAAGATCTTCCACGAGGAAGAAAAGAAGAATTAAAGAGGAGAAACTCAACCGAGTATTAAGCTGGAACTGTAAATACCATTACAGCAGAGACTATGGGGACTTTTCTGACCAACATCCCATTGACAGCCCGACTAATCAAAACCCTGAAAACTAACCCTTACCGTATCCCTAACGTTAACCAACCCCCTAACCCTAACCTTAACTAACCCCCTAACCCTGACCTTAACCCTAACCAACCCTCTAACCCTGACCTTAACCAACCCCCTAACCCTAACCTTAACCAACTCCCTAACCCTGACCTTAACCCTAACCTTAACTAACCCCCTAACCCTGACCTTAACCCTAACCAACCCTCTAACCCTAACCTTAACCAACTCCCTAACCCTGACCTTAACCCTAACCTTAACCAACTCCCTAACCCTGACCTTAACCCTAACCTTAACCAATCCCTTAACCCTAACCTTAACTAACCCCCTAACCCTGACCTTAACCCTAACCAACCCTCTAACCCTAACCTTAACCAACCCCCTAACCCTGACCTTAACCCTAACCAACCCTCTAACCCTGACCTTAACCAACCCCCTAACCCTAACCTTAACCAACTCCCTAACCCTGACCTTAACCCTAACCAACCCTCTAACCCTGACCTTAACCAACCCTCTAACCCTAACCTTAACCAACTCCCTAACCCTGACCTTAACCCTAACCTTAACTAACCCCCTAACCCTGACCTTAACCAACCCTCTAACCCTAACCTTAACCAACTCCCTAACCCTGACCTTAACCCTGACCTTAACCAATCCCTTAACCTTAACCTTAACCCTAACCAACCCTCTAACCCTAACCTTAACCAACTCCCTAACCCTGACCTTAACCCTAACCCTAACCCTAACCTTAACCAATCCCTTAACCTTAACCTCATTTTAGCCAATGTAGAAATTAAATATAGTCGTTCAAGTACCCTTCGTTTCTCCCAACTTTTATTTATTAAAATAAAAACGTATGTTATTTGAATGCTGTTCTTTATACTCAGTAGCCAACAACAGTTACATATTAATACTATACTTATATTAAAATAAAAACGTATATTATTTGAATGCTGTTCTTTATACTCAGTAGCCAACAACAGTTACATATTAATACTATACTTATATTAAAATAAAAACGTATGTTATTTGAATGCTGTTCTTTATACTCAGTAGCCAACAACAGTTACATATTAATACTATACTTATATTAAAATAAAAACGTATATTATTTGAATGCTGTTCTTTATACTCAGTAGCCAACAACAGTTACATATTAATACTATACTTATATTAAAATAAAAACGTATATTATTTGAATGCTGTTCTTTATACTCAGTAGCCAACAACAGTTACATATTAATACTATACTTATATTAAAATAAAAACGTATATTATTTGAATGCTGTTCTTTATACTCAGTAGCCAACAACAGTTACATATTAATACTATACTTATATTAAAATAAAAACGTATATTATTTGAATGCTGTTCTTTATACTCAGTAGCCAACAACAGTTACATATTAATACTATACTTATATTAAAATAAAAACGTATATTATTTGAATGCTGTTCTTTATACTCAGTAGCCAACAACAGTTACATATTAATACTATACTTATATTAAAATAAAAACGTATATTATTTGAATGCTGTTCTTTATACTCAGTAGCCAACAACAGTTACATATTAATACTATACTTATATTAAAATAAAAACGTATATTATTTGAATGCTGTTCTTTATACTCAGTAGCCAACAACAGTTACATATTAATACGGTCAAATTGCATCTGGATTGTTTTCACACTTATTGTTCAAACTATAATTCCAAGAAATATCTAAAAGTTTCAGCTTTCTTGTTATTGATTCAATCTATTTATTTTTCTTGTTGTTTCTAATTGTAAACAACTACTTACTGTACCTTAACATGAAAGAGTGAGTTTGAATTTACATTGTCGGTTAAAGGGGAAATAGTTGCATCTCTGTGTTTATTCTGTCGTTTTTTGTTCAGGTAGGTTTAACATAACAGTCCCCACAGGGAGAATATATAAATGGTTGATTTTAAATCTAATTTGTTGATCAGTTGATTGATTGATTGCTTTATTATGTGATTGATTATGTATTGAATAATTATGGGATTTTAATATGTTTTACAGCATTAAAGATTATTTCATTGATAAGGTTTTCCTGTGTATGTTTTTCTTCCTAGGATACACCTGTGACATATAATCTACAGTTTATCTGCATGGTTTACCTTGTGCATCTGTTGCCCTTGTTACACATTCAATGACTGGCTATATTTAGAACATTTTACATTTAAGGAGAATTGACCTGATAATACAATTGTTTCTGACATGCAAGAAAACAGAATAAATTCTATTCTATTCAAGACATTTCATTACCTAGCTCCTGATGATGTAGGACACTGTTGTGAAATTCATTCCATGGAGAGTTCACTCTTCCCTTGTAATTGATTAATCAATTAATGTCACTGATTAATTAGGATCTCCCCTCACCTGGTTGTCTAGGTTGTAATTGGACACAAATTGAAAGGAAAAAACAAAAAACCAGCAGACATTCGGCCCTCTGTGGATTGAGTTTGGCACCCATGATCTGGTATGCATTCTATTCATTGTGATGATCTAGGACCGGTTAGTCAAGTTTGGGTAAGGAAAAAGAGAACTGCAAACTATTTCAGGAACCTTCCTGAAGAATAGGCAACACACACACAGAGAGAGAGAGACTCTTGATAGAGAGATTGAGAAAGAGAGAGAGATAGAGAGAGGAAGAAAGAGGTGAGGAGATCATGGTTTCTGCTTTTAATACCGAGGTTGACAAACTGTATAAATATTTATAACACTGGACTATTTGTAGAGTTAAATTTACTTTAAAACTTTAGTTATACTTACTATTATTTCCGTGTCCAAGAAGAGGTCAGATAAGGATTGTCTGCTGGACCAGATGAATGGTGAGATTAAGATATAGAAGTAACACTTTATAACTGCCATATTCCAATGAAATATTTATGAATATATTGTAAATCGTTCATAAATTGTTCATCATTATAGCTATTACAAAGCAACAAAAAAAACACTAATGGACCTGATATTCAATGTATAAACCCATTGATATTATCTTTATGACTGAAATGGGGAAAATGTATATGTCGTCGGATATGCCCTTGAATTCATCAGCGAACGGTGTGATCATCTTTCAGTTCCAGCCAGGTGAGTCTGTCTGTGTCCCAATAACACCATATTCCCTGTATAGTGCACTACCTTCAAACGGAACCCTATGGGCCCTGGTCAAAAGTAGTGCACTAAAACAGGGATTAAGATGCCATTTGAGAGGCAGCCATACACACTCGCAATTATTTGCTTAAAGGCGCACTCTAGATTTTCACAGCGATTTTTAAGCCATTTAAATGAATGATAAAATACCAATTGAATTGATTATAAATGACAGTTCAATTAAATTTGAGGGTGGTTACATTTCCCTAGTGTCATCCCTCAGCTTTTTAGGAAACCAAGAGGCAGGGCTGCCATTTTGTTGCTGTTTGAATTACAGAGTGGGGATTTAAATCATGAATGCGATATCAAACGTACAGCTATGGAATAAATTGATGTTTAGATTATGATTGAATTTAAGGGTTCATGGTTTCAGTTCAGATTTGTTGGGTTTCAATTGAACAGAAAGAAAGAAAGAAATATGTTTAAAAGGAAAATAACAATAGGGTAGAGGAGATAGAGGAGGAAAATAGATAAATGTCATAAAAAGGAGGACAGACAAATGAGGGATGGATGTGTGAGCGACATAGACAGCAGCAAAGTGGAAGAAGAAGGGCAAAGGAGAGAGAGGGAGAGACGCAGTCAGCCAGACTAACATAAAACAACTTGAAAGACAGGTAAGCTACTTTAAAAAAAACTTCTAACAGTTTTAACAGTTGTTGATATTTTATAACTGATAGCCGGGATCTTTGTATCAAAGGAAGTCATCTGCTCATGCTCTCTTCCCAGTGTAGCCTGGTGTCACTACGGGAACATAGACAAGGTAAGATACCCAGATGTAAACGTTTATTTAGGCCTAAAATATGATTTGAAAAGTGGAAACGGCTTTTCGTGTCATTTGTTTTTTTGTCATTTGTGTTACATATTATTTGAACTGTAGTTTTTGTTCATTTGTTTACAATTCTCCTCATCCACATATTGGTCTTTGACAGAGAGAGAGAAAGAGAGAGAATAAGAGAGAGAGAGAGAGAGAGAGAGAGAGAGACCTCAGCCTAAACATCAGCACCACAGGTAACTTCCACAAAGCTGTGAACAATCTGAGAGACAAGGCAAGAAGGGCCTTCTATGCCATCAAAAGGAACATACAATTAGATTTAGGCTGGCTAAAAATACTTAAATCAGTTATAGTGTCACTACCTCTGAATGTCGTTACATATAGAACACATTGCCTTTTATGGTTGTGAGTTCTGGGGTCCACACACCAACCAAAAATTCACAAAATGGGACAAACACCAAATTGGAAAAATATCCTCCTGGTAAGCATAAATGGTTAGCATAGCAGAAGTGGTTAATGTTATAGCATTATGGTCTGGTTAGCATTGGTTGGCATATTAGACGTGGTTATAGCATTCGGGCCCGGTTAGCATTAGTAGTTATGGTTAGCATGATTTAGCACTGAGGATTATGTGGGGGGGTTGGAGTTTTAATCTCTATCCATTTTGGCAGAGAAGTTCCTCCCTTTCCACATGGATTTACAGTCAGTCATCCAAGGAAGACAACATCATGATTGTAAAATATCAAAGTTACTCAGAGAACCTGAATGGACTATGCCCTGACTCTGTCCCTCCTTTGTCCTTCAGTATCCCTGGCAACAAGGACAGAGATGCAGGATTGAACCACTACGCAAGACAACCCTTAGGGATACTTGGTGGTTGGGGGAAACAGAACTGGAGACATGAACAGGACTGGTAGTGGGTTCGCTTGGGGTGGAGACAGGGAAGACAGAGGAGACAATGGAGGAGACGGGAGAGGAGACAGGTGATATGGGAGAGAGACAAGCCTGGAGCTGACAGATTTGTCCAGCAGCACAACAGACAATGCTGACTCTAGAGAATGTCTGATTGCAGAGGAAGAAGAGGATGGTGACATCAGCAAGTTAAGGAAGGACATCACAGTGAAAACATTTGGTATCGGGACTCACAGTAATGACATCAGAGATGAGGTCAGCGGAGATTCCAAGAGCCAATCAGTACACGGTGAGCCTCGTGTCTACAGAGAGTTGGGCGTGGCTAGGGTGGAGCTAGCCCCAGAACCACTCAAGGCCCAATTGCCTTTCAAAGAATCTCTGGAGCGCCACCCCCTGGTGATAACCATGGCACCGAATTCAAACCAGACACTGTGAAAATTCAATGTGGATGCAGTTGCTTGCGAAAGTATTCATCCCCCTTGGCATTTTTCCTATTTTGTTGCCTTACAACCTGGAATTAAAATTAATTTTTTGTGGAGTTTGTATCATTTGATTTACACAACATGCCTATCACTTTGAAGATGCAAAATATTTTTTATTGTGAGACAAACTTGAGCATGCATTACTATTCACCCCCCTCCCCCCAAAGTCAATACTTTGTGGAGCCACCTTTTGCAGCAATTACAGCAAAAAGTCTCTATAAGCTTGGCACATCTAGCCACTGGGATTTTTGCCAATTCTTCAAGGCAAAACTGCTCCAGCTCCATCAAGTTGGATGGGTTCCGCTGGTGTACTGCAATCTGTAAGTCATACCACAGATTCTCAATTGGATTGAGGTCTGGGCTTTGACTAGGCCATTCCAAGACATTTAAATATTTCCCCTTAAACCACTCGAGTGTTGCTTTAGCAGAACCTCCGTCACCAGTCTCATATCTCTGGAAGACTGAAACAGGTTTGCCTCATGAATTTCCTTGTATTTATGGCCATGCATCACTCTTTCAATTCTGACTAGTTTCCCATTCCCTGCCGATTAAAAAAAATCCCCACAGCATGATGCTACCACCACTATATTTCACTGTGGGGATGATGTTCTCGGGGTGATGAGAGGTGTTGGGTTTGCACCAGACATCGTGTTTTCCTTGATGGCCAAAAAGCTACATTTTAGTCTCATCTGACCAGAGTACCTTCTTCCATATGTTTTGGGAGTCTCCCACATGGCTTTTGGTGAACACCAAACGCGTTTTCTTATTTTTTTATTTAAGCAATGGCATTTTTCTGGCTACACTTCCATAAATCCCAGCTCTGTGGAGTGTACGGCTTAAAGTGGTCCTATGGACAGACACTCCAATCTCTGCAATGGAGCTTTGCATCTCCATCAGGACTATCTTTGGTCTCTTTGTTGCCTCTCTGATTCATGCCCTCCTTGCCTGGTCCATGAGTTTTGGAGGGCGGCCCTCTCTTGGCAGGTTTGTTGTGGTGTCATATTCTTTCCATTTTTTAATAATGGATTTAATGGTGCTCCGAGGGATGTTCAAAGTTTTGGATATTTTTTTATAACCCAACCCTGATCTGTACTTCTCCACAACTTTGGAGAGCTCCTTGGTCTTCATGGTGCCACTTGCTTGGTGGTGCCCCTTGCTTAGTGGTGTTGCCTTTCAGAACCGGTGTATATATACTGAGATCATGTGACAGATCATGTGACACTTAGATTGCACACAGGTGAACTTTATTTAACAAATTGTGTGACTTCTGAAGGTAATTGGTTGCACCTGATCTTATTTAGGGGCTTCATAGCAAAGGGGGTGAATACATATGCACGCACCACTTTTCTGTTTTGAATATTTTGACATTTTTTGAAACATGTTATTTTTTTCATTTCACTTCACCAATTTGGACTATTTTGTGTTGTCCATTACATGAAATCCAAATAAAAATCCATTTAAATTACAGGTTGTAATGCAACAAAATAGGATAAATGCCAAGGGGGATGAATAGTTTTGCAAGGCACTGTAAATGCACTGCCAGTCCTGACGATGATTAACTCATCACAGACTTTAACAATGGCGCCTTGAAATTAAAAACAAATCCCTACAATCACGACTTTAATCTGGCCGTGATGGACTCCACAACAACCCTCTGCAGCCATAACCACGACAACAACACAACCCCTGACGACACTTCCAGATCAGATAATTCCATCCCTGTGAACCAATCAGACCCTGCACCCGACATCACATGAGACAACACTCCGCACCTCAGAGAGGGTGGACGGTCCTCACAGAAGAGTGTAGCAGAGGGGGTGTGTTGCTGCTACAAAGATGTACACAAGGCATTCATAAGGTGTGTATGATTTGGACATTTTAAATCCAGGGATGAAACCCTGGTCTCCGGTGGGGGAAAGCAGTAGCCTGTTAGCCCTCGACCACAGCTCTCTGTAGGTGGAAGGAGGATGATTATAGGCACACAGAAGCCTATGGTCAGTATCAGTCCAAGCTGGTGTCTCCTCCAGACATCTAATGAGAGAAAATAATGGAAACATTACCTTGGTGTCAATAACAGCGAAGGCTGAGTTAATTTGATACAATTGATGATTTACATAAATAGGAAGAATAAACAAACAATAGAAATATCCAACAATTACCATTTAAATCTTCCCAATGGAGACTAGGGTTCAATCAATGTGTCCACCCTTCCCACTGTTTCTCCCACTAGCCAGTCTCCCCACTTGATTTTCTTACTTTATTTCAATGAAGGACATATTAGGTGTTTAGGTGGTTTGATACAATTATTTGCAGAAATTTAAAATTGTCAGAAATATGAAAAATAAATTCTGCACTAAATATCTATTTCAAATGTGTATAGTGTGTATAGTGTCGTTGGATTACGCTAGCGTGTGTTTATTTGTCATATTTATGATAAATTGATCTACAACATGAAGGAGCTCTCTTGCTTGAAGTGTTGTGTATTAAATGTATCTTTATATGAATTATATTTCAGTTCATATGGTTTTATCTAAACCTTTCTCTCTCTTTCCCTCCCTCCCCCTCCCCCTCTGTCCCTTTCTCTCTCCCTCTACAGGTAGCATTCTTCCAGTTTATGTCTCTGTGTGTGTACATGGTGCAGCCCCTGTCCCTAGCCTGGGCCTTAATGGTGGGCATAGAGACCAGCGTGTCACACATTATCATCATAGGTGACCACCATTAGTGGGCTGTCTTCCGAACAAGTCGAAAGAGATCGAATAAACCCCACTCCCCTCAATTCTGCTAGCAAACTTGAAATCTTTGCACAATAAAATGGACAAGTTATTGGGAAGAATAAACTACCAACGGGACATTAAAAACTGTAACATCTTGTGCTTCACAGAGTCGTGGCTGAACAACGACAATATCAACATACAGCTGGCTGGCTATACGATGTACCGGCAGGATAGAACAGCGGCGTCTGGTAAGACAAGGGGCAGCGGTCTATGTATTTTTGTAAACAACAGCTGGTGCACGATATCTAAGGAAGTCTCGAGCTATTGCTCGCCTGAGGTAGAGTTTCTCATGATAAGCTACAGACCACACTACGTACCGAGAGAGTTTTTATCTATATTCTTTATAGCTGTTTACATACCACCACAGTCTGTGGCTGGCACTAAGATAGCATTGATTGAGATGTATTCCCGCCATAAGCAAACAAGAAAATGCTCACCCAGAGGCGGCGCTCCTAGTAGCCGGGGACTTTAAAGCAGGGAAACTTAAATCAGTTTTACCAAATTTCTATCAGCATGTTAAATGTGCAACCAGAGGGAAATAACTCTGGACCACCTACACTCCACACACAGAGACGCATACAAAGCTCTCCCTCGCCCTCCATTTGGCAAATCTGACCATAATTCCATCCTCCTGATTCCTGTTTACAAGCAAAAATTAAAGCAGGAAGTACCAGTGACTCGCTCAATACAGAAGTGGTCAGATGAAGAAGATGGTAAGCTACAGGACTGTTTTGCTATCACAGACTGGAATATGTTCCGGGATTCCTCCAATGACATTGAGGAGTACACCACATCGATGACATCGTCCCCACAGTGACCGTACATACATACCCCAACCAGAAGCCATGGATTACAGGCAGCATCCGCACTGAGCTAAAGGCTAGAGCTGCCGCTTCCAAGGAGCGGGACTCTAAACCGGAAGCGTATAAGAAATCCCGCTACGCCCTCCGAAGAGCCATCAAACAGGCAAATGGTCAATACAGTACTAATATCGAGTCTACACCGGCTCTGATGCTTGTCAGATGTGGCAGGGCCTGCAAACCATTGCAGATTACAAAGGGAAGCACAGACGAGAGCTGCCCAGTGACACGAGCCTACCAGACGAGCTAAACTACTTCTATGCTCGCTTTGAGTCAAATAACACTGAAACATGCATGAGAGCACCATCTGTACCGGAAGACTGTGTGATCACGCTCTCCGCAGCCGATGTGAGCAAGACCTTTACACAGGTCAACATTCACAAGGCCGCAGGGGCAGACAGATTACCAGGATGTGTACTGTGGGCAGGCGCTGACCAACTAGCAAGTGTCTTCATTGACATTTTCAACCTCTCCCTGTCCAAGTCTGTAATACCAACATGTTTTAAGTAGACCACTATAGCGCCTGTGCTCAAGAACACTAAGGTAACCTGTCTAAATGACTACCGATCCGTAGCACTCACGTCTGTATCCATGAAGTGCTTTGAAAGGCTGGTCATGGCTCACATCAACACCATCATCCCAGAAACCCTAGACCCACTCCAATTTGCATACCACCCCAACAGATCCACAGATGATGCAGTCTCTGTTGCACTCCACACTGCCCTTTCCCACCTGGACAAAAGGAACACCTATGTGAGAATGCTATTCATTGACTACAGCTCAGCCTTCAACACCATAGGGCCCTCAAAGCTCATCACCAAGCTAAGGACCCTGGGACCTCCCTCTGCAACTGGATGCTGGACTTCTTGACAGGCCGCCCCAGGTGGTAAGGGTAGGTAACAACACATCCGCCATGCTGATCCTCAAGACAGAGGCTCCTCAGGAGTGTGTGCTCAGCCCCCTCCTGTACTCCCTGTTCACTCATGACTGCACGGCCAGGCACGACTCCAACACCATCATAAAATTTGCCACAACAGTGGTAGGTCTGATCACCAACAACAATGAGAGCCTATAGGGAGGAGGTCAGAGACCTGGCCATGTGGTGCCAGGACAACAACCTCTCCCTCAACGTGATCAAGACAAAGGAGATGATTGTGGACTACAGGACAAAGAGGACCGAGCACGCCTCATTCTCATCAACGGGGCTGCAGTGAAGCAGGTTGAGAGCTTCAAGATCCTTGATGTCCACATCACCAACAAACTAACATGATCCACTACAGAGGGTGCAAATAGATCACTGGGGCCAAGCTTCCTGCCATCCAGGACCTCTATACCAGGCGGTGTCAGAGGAAGGCCCTAAAAATTGTCAAAGACTCCAGCCACCCTAGTCATAGACTGTTCTCTCTGCTACCACACGGCAAGCGGTTCCAGAGCGCCATGTCTAGGTCCAAGAGGCTTCTAAACAGCTTCTACCCCCAAGCCATAAGACTCCTGAACATCTAGTCAAATGGCTACCCAGACTAATTAGATTGCCCCCCCCCCATCCCACCCCCTCTTTACACCACTGCTACTCTCTGTTGTCATCTATGCATAGTCATAGTCCTATTAATCATTCCCCTTTAGTTTGATAGTTACACACAAACCCTCCTCATGCCCCTCCCCCTGACAACAGGAGCATCTCCTCCTGTCTGTGTTGCCATGGTACATCGCCATGGAGCTGAAGACAGAGATCAACAAATGACTGTCAGAGAATAAAGACAAAGGACAGAACTTCAACAGTCTGTACATCCGTCAACATAACAACGTCAGGTCAGGAAATGTGTCTGTACATCCGTCAACACAAAGACGTCAGGTCAGGAAATGTGTCTGTACATCCGTCAACACAACAACGTCAGGTCAGGAAATGTGTCTGTATATCCGTCAACACAACAACGTCAGGTCAGGAAATGTGTCTGTACATCCGTCAACATAACAACGTCAGGTCAGGAAATGTGTCTGTACATCCGTCAACATAAAGACGTCAGGTCAGGAAATGTGTCTGTATATCCGTCAACACAACAACGTCAGGTCAAGAAATGTGTCTGTATATCCGTCAACACAACAACGTCAGGTCAGGAAATGTGTCTGTATATCCGTCAACACAACAACGTCAGGTCAGGAAATGTGTCTGTATATCCGTCAACACAACAACGTCAGGTCAGGAAATGTGTCTGTATATCCGTCAACACAACAACGTCAGGTCAGGAAATGTGTCTGTATATCCGTCAACATAACAACGTCAGGTCAGGAAGTGTGTCTGTACATCCGTCAACATAAAGACGTCAGGTCAGGAAGTGTGTCTGTACATCCGTCAACACAACAACGTCAGGTCAGGAAATGTGTCTGTACATCCGTCAACACAACAACGTCAGGTCAGGAAATGTGTCTGTATATCCGTCAACACAACAACGTCAGGTCAGGAAATGTGTCTGTATATCCGTCAACACAACAACGTCAGGTCAGGAAATGTGTCTGTACATCCGTCAACACAACAACGTCAGGTCAGGAAATGTGTCTGTACATCCGTCAACACAACAACGTCAGGTCAGGAAATGTGTCTGTACATCCGTCAACACAACAACGTCAGGTCAGGAAATGTGTCTGTACATCCGTCAACACAACAACGTCAGGTCAGGAAATGTGTCTGTATATCCGCCAACACAAAGACGTCAGGTCAGGAAATGTGTCTGTACATCCGTCAACACAACAACGTCAGGTCAGGAAATGTGTCTGTACATCCGTCAACACAACAACGTCAGGTCAGGAAATGTGTCTGTACATCCGTCAACACAACAACGTCAGGTCAGGAAATGTGTCTGTACATCGTCAACATAAAGACGTCAGGTCAGGAAATGTGTCTGTATATCCGTCAACACAACAACGTCAGGTCAGGAAATGTGTCTGTATATCCGCCAACACAAAGACGTCAGGTCAGGAAATGTGTCTGTATATCCGTCAACACAACAACGTCAGGTCAGGAAATGTGTCTGTACATCCGTCAACACAACAGCGTCAGGTCAGGAAATGTGTCTGTATATCCGCCAACACAAAGACGTCAGGTCAGGAAATGTGTCTGTATATCCGTCAACACAACAACGTCAGGTCAGGAAATGTGTCTGTATATCGTCAACACAACAACGTCAGGTCAGGAAATGTGTCTGTACATCGTCAACATAAAGACGTCAGGTCAGTATTGTCCTGGAGGCAGCTCTGCAGAGTGGTCACTATCTTGTTTAGCCACAAAGTCATAAAATCTGATTTTAAACCTACAGTAACCCTAGCATTAACCCTAACCTCAACCACACTGCTAACCTTATACCTAATCCTAACCTTAAATTAAGACCAAAAATCCAATTTTTAAAAACTATTTACGATATAGTCAATTCTGACTTCGCAGCTTGGAGATTTAGCGGAAAGATTCATCCCAATAAACTTCAACCTGCTTTTTTGGGGGAGTTGCTCTCATCTTCCCAATGATCTGTTACTTTGGCCAGCACACCTAAATACTATCAGAGGACCGAGCAGAGTCACATTGATTCCCCTACTGTATCTTCTTGGCTCTGTGTAGTATTCTGTATTCTGACATCATGGGGTTTACTAAGCTGGCCACCTGTTCTCCAGAGGAGCTGGTGGGAGTCCTTAACAAACTCTTCAGCAGGTTGGATGACATTGCCAAGGTGACATATAATTTCAACAACAGCTGAATAGATCCCGATGGCGTACGCTCACTCAAACATCATCACATAATACTCAGGGTACCGTGTAAAAACTCTCCATCACTGACTCTCTAACTCTTTCTTTATCTCTCTCTCTCTCCCCTCTACCTTCCCTCCCTCTCCCCTCTCCCCTAGTCTCCGTCCCCCTCTCTCTCCCGTGCTCTTCTCCCCCTCACTCCCTCCCTGCCTAAATCTCTGGATCACTCTCACCCCTCCCTCTCTCCCTCTCCGCCCCCTCTCCCTTCTTCTCTCTCTCTACTTCCCTCTCTTTCTTTCTCTCCCTCCCTCACGTCCTCCTTACCTCCTGCCCTCTATTTCCCTCCCACCCTTACACCCTCCTTATCTCTCTCTCTATCTCTCTCCAGAAGAATGAGTGTTTGCGTATCAAGATCCTGGGTGACTGTTACTACTGTGTGTCCGGTCTGCCAAACACCATCCCCACCCATGCTAGGAACTGTGTTCAGATGGGGCTTTACATGTCAGTCTGCCAACCAACCAATCACTGCTCTTCATCACCTCTCACATACCATGCTCTCTCCTTCATCTGTATCTGCCTGTCATTCAACTCCATGTATCGCCTCCATCTATCACCTCCATGTATCACCTCCATGTATCACCTCCATGTATTGCCTGCATGTATCACCTCCATGTATCACCTCCATGTATCACCTCCATGTATCACCTCCATGTATCACCTCCATGTATCACCTCCATGTATTTCCTGCATGTATCACCTCCATGTATCACCTCCATGTATCACCTCCATGTATCACCTCCATGTATCACCTCCATGTATCGCCAAATCCCGAGCTGACAAGGTAAAAACATGTCGTTCTGCTCCTGAACAAGACAGTTAACACACTGTTCCTAGGCTGTCATTGAAAATAAGAATTGATTCTTAACTGACTTGCCTAGTTAAATAAAGGTAAAAAGATATATACAGTATAAATCTGTATCATGTAGATAAATCAATCATTTATCTCAATCACTAATCTACTTTCTCTATTAATTATTTTATTGGCTCTGTTTCTGATAAATCAACTTGTCTCGCTGTCAACGCAGAAATAATTTACAAATAATTTAACCTTGTCATATCTCTGTAGTAAACTACGGGAGGCTACAGGTGTGGAGATCAGTATGAGAGTGGGCGTGCACTCCGGCAACATTCTCTGTGGCGTAATTGGTCTACAGAAGTGGCAGTACGATGTCTGTTCACATGACGTGACCCTGGCCAATCGTATGGAGTCTGGGGGCATGCCAGGGTAAGGAACCAGGAAGCTGATGTGTTTGTTTTATGAACTGTTATAAAGGTGTAATAAGCTTTTTAAGACATGTCTCATACTGTACCTGGGTTAAAAACCCATGTGGTATGTGTGTGTTATGATAGCTTTATGCAAGTGTGTGTTCAGGTGGGCACAATGTTACAGATCATTCAGACAGAAATGTCTTAGGTAGTACAGATATGATTGTTTACCATGCAGAATACGGCGTTGTGTCAGTTCTATTCAGTACAATTCTAACTGCAATGTTTCCCACCCAAGGCGTGTCCACATCACAGAGGAGACACTGGGTCACTTAGCTACCAAGTGGACACTGACGGGGGGAGCTGGGACTTTCTGCTAAAGGGGAGGAAAAACCTACCTGGTAGTCGACCCAGATAAGAAAGAGACGACCTCTAAGAAGAAGGAAGAGGTGTCTGCAATGTGCATGTTTTAGAACCTGTTGTTGTGTGTATTGATGTGTTTATGTACAGTACCAGTCAAAAGTTTGGACACACCAACTCATTCAAGGGTTTTTCTTTATTTTTACTATTTTATTACATTGCAGAATAATAGTGAAAAGATCGAAACTATGAAATAACACATGGAATCATGTAGGAACCAAAAAATATTCTTCAAAGTAGCCACCTTTTGCCTTGAGGACAGCTTTGCACACTCTTGGCAATCTCTCAACCAGCTTCATGAGGAATGCTTTTCCAACAGTCTTGAAGGAGGTCCCACATTTACTGAGCACTTGTTGGCTGCTTTTCCTTCACTCTGCAGTCAAATCAAATCAAATTTATTTATATAGCCCTTCGTACATCAGCTGATATCTCAAAGTGCTGTCCAGAAACCCAGCCTAAAACCCCAAACAGCAAGCAATGCAGGTGTAGAAGCACAGTGGCTAGGAAAAACTCCCTAGAAAGGCCAAAACCTAGGAAGAAACCTAGAGAGGAACCAGGCTATGTGGGGTGGCCAGTCCTCTTCTGGCTGTGTCGGGTGGAGATTATAACAGAACATGGCCAAGATGTTCAAATGTTCATAAATTACCAGCATGGTCGAATAATAATAAGGCAGAACAGTTGAAACTGGAGCAGCAGCACGGTCAGGTGGACTGGGGACAGCTAGGAGTCATCATGTCAGGTATTCCTGGGGCATGGTCCTAGGGCTCAGGTCCTCCGAGAGAGAGAAAGAAAGAGAGAATTAGAGAGAGCGTATGTGGGATGGCCAGTCCTCTTCTGGCTGTGCCGGGTGGAGATTATAACAGAACATGGCCAAGATGTTCAAATGTTCATAAATGACCAACTCATCCCAAACCATCTCAATTGGGTTGAGGTCGGGTGATTGTGGAGGCCAGGTCATCTGATGCAGCTCCATCCCTCTCCTTCTTGGTCAAATGGCGCTTACACAGCGTGGAGGTGTGTTTTTGTTGAAAAACAAATAATAATCCCACTAAGCGCAAACCAGATGGGATGGCATATCGCTGCAGAATACTGTAGTAGCCATGCTGGTTAAGTGTGCCTTGAATTCTAAATAAATCACTGACAGTGTCACCAGCAAAGCATCCCCACACCATCACACCTCCCCCTCCATGCTTCACGGTGGGAAATACACATGTGGAGATCATCATCATTCACCTACTCTGCGTCTCACAAAGACATGGTGGTTCAAACCAAAGGACAGATTTCCACCGGCTATTGTCCAATGCTCGTGTTTCTTGGCCCCAGCAAGTCTCTTGTTATTGGTGTCCTTTAGTAGTGGTTTCTTACAACAATTCGACCATGAAGGCCTGATTCACGTAGTCTCCTCTGAACAGTTGATGATGAGATGCGTCTGTTACTTGAACTCTGTGAAGCATTGATTCGGGCTGCAATCTGAGGTGCAGTTAACTCTAATGAATTCATCCTCTGCAGCAGAATTAACGCTGGGTCTTCCTTTCCTGTGTCGGTCCTCATGAGAGCCAGTTTCATCATAGTGTTTGATGGTTTTTGCGACTGCACTTGACGAAACTTTCAAAGTTCTTGACATTTTCCGGATTGACTGAACTTCATGTCTTAAGGTAATGATAGACTGTCGTTTCTCTTTGCTTATTTGAGCTGTTCTTGCCATAATATGGACTTGGTCTTTTACCAAGCACACACATACTGGAATTCACAAACAAACACACACACACTTTAACTCACTGTGTTTTTCTCTCTATAGCTCTTTTTACCTGGATACAACCGTACGTACAACTCCTACGACAAAACACCACTACATAACCTCCCCCTATACACTGTCCCTGTGAGTACCTCCTCAATCCATCAAGCAATCAACCAGTCAATTCATCAATTATAACCTTACCTGAAACATTTCGTTAGCCCCCTGGGGGAATACCTAGGCTTTAGCTCAGTAGGCTAACCTAACACACGGTTGTGGCCTGAAGACGACCCAGGTTTGTCATAAGGTGCTTAATATCTAGTCTAATATCAGCCACTGGTGATCACTCTCTTTCTCCCCCCTCATCAGATCTTTTTCAGAGCTGATCTGATTGGTCAAAAATACCAATTAGTGGAAAAAAGAATCCGAATTGGGCTGTCTGTGTGAACGCAGCCATAGAGAGAGAGAGACACACACACACGTTGCTCTACAATGACACCAAGTAAGACTGGATAACAGGTAGTAACATAGAAACACACACCTTTAGCAACAGCTTTCATCAAAGCCACTTCAGTATCACGTAACCTCATACAGAGTATCTCATTACATTGGTCAACGAAGCCTGAGGCGGTGTTATCTCCTTGGCCCTTTGTTTAAGCTGCGTGAACAAACAGAGATAAAATGATACTATCGTCTGGGTTCCACCATCTGGACTCACAGAGTGACAGACAAAAGGCATGAAACTCAAAGCAGGGTTGAGTCAGACATGTGTGTCCAGTTTGTGGAACCCCCTCTCTCCTTCCCTCTCCCTCCCTCTCTCTCTCAGGAAAGTGAGTTTGATTATGTTTTTTAAAAGACTGACATCACAGAGGAGAGGAGAACAAGGGAAAGACGGATGATTGCATGGTAGCTCAAAGTGTGTGTTTGTATTTCCCCAGGCCTGGAGTCCTAAAGGACCCTAAGATCATGGCTGGAGTTGTGTTGTATTTCCCCAGGCCTGGAGTCCTAAAGGACCCTAACATCATGGCTGGAGTTGTGTTGTATTTCCCCAGGCCTGGAGTCCTAAAGGACCCTAACATCATGGCTGGAGTTTTGTTGTATTTCCCCTGGCCTGGAGTCCTAAAGGACCCTAACATCATGGCTGGAGTTGTGTTGTATTTCCCCAGGCCTGGAGTCCTAAAGGACCCTAACATCATGGCTGGAGTTGTGTTGTATTTCCCCAGGCCTGGAGTCCTAAAGGACCCTAAGATCATGGCTGGAGTTTTGTTGGCGTTCGGTGGTTGACGTCACCGGCTTTCTAGCCATCGCCGCTCCACTTTTCATTTATCCATTTGTTTTGTCTTGTTTTACACACCTGGTTAACATTTCCCAATCACACTGCATGTATTTATTCCTCTGTTCCCCTTCATGTCTTTGTGTGATATTGTTTGTGTGTTACGTGTTTTGTAACGCGCCAGGCTGGCGTTCGTTATTTCCGTGTTATTTTCACGAAGCTTGTTTGAATTGTTAAACATTGATGTTTTGTGACTGTTTTTGCGTGCTTTACACGTTGCCTTGTTGGCTGGAGGTTTTTGATGCAGCTGCGTCCGTCTGTAATCTTTCTCCTGCAATAAAGTGTGCACCTGTTCACAACTCTCTGCTCTCCTGCACCTGACTTCACCAAAAGTACACACACGCCTGACAGTCACACCCATGCCTTTCTGCTTTCATGTGTGTGTGTGTGTGTGTGTGTGTGTGTGTGTGTGTGTGTGTGTGTGTGTGTGTGTGTGTGTGCGCGCACATGCAAGTGTGTAGCTGTACTGTATGCGTTTGTGTTTTAATTGTGTTTGTTTAAACCGTGTGTGTGTGTTTTAATTGTGTTGTTTAAACCGTGTGTGTGTGTTTTAATTGTGTTTGTTTAAACCGTGTGTGTGTGTTTTAATTGTGTTTGTTTAAACCGTGTGTGTGTGTTTTTTTAAACTGTGTGTGTGTTCTTCAGGTGAACTGGGCTGTCGTGTGTTCCTGCTGGAGCAGTGTTTAGGACAGAGAGAGATGAGATGGAGAACGTTAACAAATTACTACTGCAGAATGTCCTGCCCCTTCATGTAGCATCTAAATTCATGGCAAAGGCCATACACAACCAGGAAAGTGTGTGTGTGTGTGTGTGTGTGTGTGTGTGTGTGTGTGTGTGTGTGTGTGTGTGTGTGTGTGTGTGTGTGTGTGCGACGTGGTCTAACGAGTGCGCTGAGAGTCGGGGAGCAAGTTCAGGGAGTGAGTGTTTTAATAAATTAACAAAACAAAAAAACACGAAACACAAACAACGCACCGACATGAAAAGAGAGTCAATGACACCTGAGGAAAGACAGATATAGGGAAGATGGAGTCCAGGTGAGTGTCATGAGGTGCTGGTGCATGAGACGATGGTGACAGGTGTGTGGGATAATCAGCAACCTGATGACCTCGAGGCCGGAGTATACGTGACACCCGGACTCAAGTACAATTTGAAATCATTTAAAATACTTAAGTTCGATTGACCTGCCTGTTGCAATTTAATTATTACAAAAGTCCCAAAAGTGCAAATGCCCACATGGCACTCCCGTCAGGCTAAAGCAAATGTTGTAAAGCTTTGAAATAGTAGTGGAAGCCAGGTCTGGAGACGACATAGGGTCAGTCTGACTGCCCCGAGCAACACTGTAACGGTGATAGGGCCACTTCATGCAAATGACCAACCAAACCATGTATATAACATGGTTGTGTATATAATGTGTGTGTGTTGTGATATGACATTATGAAGTGTTTTGTGTGTATATATAATGTGGTTGTGTCAGTGTTATATAATATAATGTGTGTGTGTTGTGTTTGCCTCGGTACCCCAGTTTAAGGACTTCTACAACGAGCGCAAAGTGAACCGAGATGGACTGCAGTGTCTACACTTCCTCAACGAGATCATCTCAGACTTTGATGAGGTACAAATATTCCCTATAAAGGTTCAATAAAAAGGGTCTGGGTACAAAAGTAGTGAACTATAGGGAATAGAATCCCACTTCAGAGTTTGGTCTGGAACTCGGAAGGGAAGAAGGGCCTGGAGATTTTCCTCAACTGCTAACCTGACCATGAACTGACCATTAGTTTGTTACCAAATGTACCCTTTCTCTTTCTCTGCCTCCCCCTCTCTCTCAACCCCTCTGTCTCTAGCAGCTTCTCTCTCAATCCCTCTGTCTCTAGCAGCTTCTCTCTCAACCCCCTCTGTCTCTAGCAGCTTCTCTCTCAACCCCTCAGTCTCTAGCAGCTTCTCTTTCAACCCCTCTGTCTCTAGCAGCTTCTCTCTCAACCCCTCAGTCTCTAGCAGCTTCCCTCTCAACCCCTCTGTCTCTAGCAGCTTCTCTCTCAACCCCTCTATCTCTAGCAGCTTCTCTCTCAACCCCCTCTGTCTCTAGCAGCTTCGCTCTCAACCCCTCAGTCTCTAGCAGCTTCTCTCTCAACCCCTCTGTCTCTAGCAGCTTCTCTCTAAGCCAAAGTTCTGTTCTGTGGAGAAGATTAAGACTATTGGCAGTACCTACATGGCAGTACCTACATGGCAGTACCTACATGGCAGCTGCTGGACTGACCAATCCTGCTATAGGGGAAGAGCAAAAGGTTGTATATACAGTATATCACAAAAGTGAGTACACCCCTCACATTTTTGTAAATATGGCCAAGACCATACAGCGGTTTAACTGGACAGGTCCCACTCAGAACAGGCCTCGCCATGGTCGACCAAAGAAGTTGAGTGCACGTGCTCAGCGTCATATCCAGAGGTTGTCTTTGGGAAATAGACATATGAGTGCTGCCAGCATTGCTGCAGAGATTGAAGGGGTGGGGGGTCAGCCTGTCAGTGCTCAGACCATACACCGTACACTGCATCAAATTGGTCTGCATGGCTGTCATCCCAGAAGGAAGCCTCTTCTAAAGATGATGCACAAAAAAGCCCGCAAACAGTTTGCTGAAGACAAGCAGACTAAGGACATGTATTACTGGAACCATGTCCTGTGGTCTGATGAGACCAAGATAAACTCATTTGGTTCAGATGGTGTCAAGCGTGTGTGGTGGCAACCAGGTGAGGAGTACAAAAACAAGTGTGTCTTGCCTACAGTCAAGCATGGTGGTGGGAGTGTCATGATAACGACCCCAAACACACCTCCAAGACAACCACTGCCTTGCTAAAGAAGCTGAGGGTAAAGGTGACGGACTGGCCAAGCATGTCTCCAGACCTAAACCCTATTGAGCATCTGTGGGGCATCCTCAAATGGAAGGTGGAGGAGTGCAAGGTCTCTAACATCCACCAGCTCTGTGATGTCGTCATGGAGGAGTGGAAGAGGACTCCAGTGGCAACCTGTGAAGCTCTGGTGAACTGTCAGTGCTGGAAAATTATGGTGGCCACACAAATTATTGACACTTTGGGCCAATTTGGACATTTTCACTTAGGGGTGTACTCACTTTTGTTGCCAGCGGTTTAGACATGAATGGCTGTGTGTTGAGTTATTTTGAGGGGACAGCAAATTTACACAGTTATACAAGCTGTACACTCACTACTTTACATTGCAGCAAAGTGTCATTTCTTCAGTGTTGTCACATGAAAAGATATACTCAAATATTTACAAAAATGTGAGGGGTGTACTCACTTTTGTGATTTACTGTAGATAGCTCTGTTCTGCCTCACTGGGTCGAATTCAAATACTTAAAAAAAAATATGCCCTTACTTACTCTCTTCCCTGAGATAGTCAGGGATCTGTATGTGATTGGATGAGAGAAAGAAAGGTCACTTGTCATGTCATTGTTTTTACCAATCAAATATTGTCAATGAGTGGAAGTGTTCTCTTGTTCTCTGTCTCCCTCTGTAGGGCTGTGATGTGTCCTACAGCCATGTGCGCAGCATGGTAGAGTTTGCCATCGCTCTGAAGAACAACCTGGAGTCCATCAACCAACACTCCTTCAACAGCTATAAACTACGAATTGTTGAGTCTGTCTGGCTGGCTGGCCAGTGGGACAAGGAAATATGGCCTGACTCATTTCATCTTTACTCAATTCCTTGTCGTCTCTCCTTGCCTGATTCTCAAAATGTATTGGAGAAGAAAGTCAGAGGGAAGGGACCTTCTCCTTCAGTAAGGTTGAGGATGCACAGAATCAAGAAAAGACTAAAAGAGATTGAGCCTTAACTTTGTAACCATCTCCCCATTCCAACTTACGTTCTAATGTTCTCTTTAAAATGGATAAACCATGGTCCAAACCACAGTATGATATCTGGGGGAACTCTGTGTGTGTGTGTGTGTGTGTGTGTGTGTGTGTGTGTGTGTGTGTGTGTGTGTGTGTGTGTGTGTGTGTGTGTGTGTGTGTGTGTGTGTGTGTGTGTGTGCACGCCTGCCTGCCTGCGTGCGTGCGAGAGAGAGAGAGATATATATCCCACTGCAGGTGGAGTGACTAAGAGAGGAGTCATCTCCGGTAAGGGTGAATTCAACTCTGACTGACCAATCAGCTCCTCTGTTCTGACCTCTCCAACCAATCATCAACACTCACCCGACCAAACAATTTTGTGTTAGAAATGCCCGCGTTGATTTCTGGTTCCAGTAGGTTCCTTTCTGTTTTCTGAAGACGTTAAACCACAATCCAGACTGTCAAATATATATATACTTGGTTGGCGATAATTTGTGATCATTTATTCATTGTGTTTTTAATGACTCTCTACTCATGTACTACTTACTCTATGTATCTATGTGTGATCTTTGTATAGCAGACACCTAACCAAAGACCTTTAACAACATCCTCTTATTACTAATGACAGACACACAGAGTGGGTTCAAGGCAAGAAATGACATTGAAAGGGCCTTCTTGGGAAATGACAGAGTGTATGGAAACTCTAGATTGGTTCCCTTAAAGGGATGTTTGAAATAAGTGGTGCTGCATATAATCAGAATGGTGTTATGTTACTGAAATGGATGAGGAGGTTCTGGCCAGTAGGCTTCTCTGCCAAATGTATTGAAACATTCACACATAGCTACACCTTTTTGAATCCATCTGCTGCCACTTTAGTGGCCTGAGAATGCAATATAACTTATGATAATGCAATTATTTGTTTTGTACTGAGTTTGTATTAAAGAGATTAATATGTGTTGTCTATTCTGAACTACTTTATAATAAAAGCTTGCTTGACTATAAATGAATGCATATAAAAATGAACTTAGATGTGGGAGATTTTGTAATTACTTCTAAGCAATCAAATTCTTTAAATACTGGTAGTGCATTACTACTTTAGTAAGATGATAATAATGTGTAGCCTATTAGTTCGTACTCAAAGTGTCATGAAGCTCAAAGAACCAGGCCTACCTACCTTTTTATTCTCGATACGTCAGTTTCCGACATGAACTGAGAGCTGTGGAATTTCCCCTCTGTTTAAGCCACACCCACAGACCTCTCTGACTGGCCAGAACGATTTATATGTAAAACTCTTCTCGCTCGTTATTGGTCCTCATTCTGTTTTGGGACATTTCGTGAGTTATGTTATATGAAAGTTTTGGTTGATCTAAAAGTTGGTGAAAATGGTAAGTGTTGTTATTATTAACTGTCAAATAATGTGTAAATATATTAGTTTCAGTCGAGTTTTAACCGATATGGCACCTGTTTCCTATTCGTCATGGTTTGTGAGGTAGAATGACTCGTTTTGGTAGCTAATTTAGTAACGCGTCAGATTCGTCAGGTAGCGTGACCGTAGCTACCAGACATGTTCAACATTGCGATGTGGGCTGTTGTAGAGTTATGGCTAGAAGGATTCCAGCTTTTGTCAAATTTACGTCAAAAGTATATATATATTTTAGCTAACCCTAACCCTTTTCCTAACCTTAATTAGCTTGATTCCCCTAACAGCTACGTCAATTCTCCCTACCTATTGGGGAAAGTCTAATCTGACAAAAACGGGATCCTTTCTAGCCATAAGCATACGTCTGCTAGACGCCCAAAATCCTGTAACTACATTCACGCGAGATTCAGCTCTGGTCCGAGATTAGGTTATGGTAAAATGTGCAGGTTGTTTTATAACTAGTTTATAATCTACCTTTTTGAGGCTATGTTGTGCCATTTAGTGACCGCACCATCAATGCCACGAGATACACCCACCTGCTCTATTCACACAGATTGGGGCTGATGGATAGGTGAGCTTACTCAACTGAGGACACATACTCACAGCACAATGTCTGGGGCCCAGGACCACAAGAGACGGCAACCCCCAAAGATGTACTTGGTGGTCTCCAACCTAAAGATTCAGGACCAGTTGGAAGGTACTATCCGACTGCTACGCGGGAACCTCTGTCAGGAGCAAGAGGGGGGAAGGAGCAGGGGCGACCAACTGTGGGTAAAGGTAAGAAAAGGAATGAATACTTTATCACGCCTGTCTTCTCTCTTCCTTGTGTTTGAATATTCTCTCTTCTCTTCCTCTTTCTTTCTCTGCTCTCCCTCCCTCTTTCTCTGCACTCTCTTTGTCCTTGTCTCCCACCACCCTCCATCCCTCTCTCGCTCTCTCCTACTCTCTTGCTCTCTCTCTCTCTCTCTCTCTCTCTCTCCCTTCCTCCCTCTCTCTCCTTGTCCCCCACCACCCTCCGTCTCTCCCTCCCTTCCTCTCTCTCTCCCTTCCCCTGTCTCTTCCTCTCTCTCTCTTCCTCTCTCTCCCTTCCTCTCCCTTCCTCTCTCTCTCTTGCTCTCCCTCCCTGTCTCTCCTTGTCCCCTACCACCCTCCGTCTCTCTCTCTCCCTTCCCCCCTCTCTCTCTCTCTCTCTCGCGCGCTTCCTCTCTCTCCTTGTCCCCCACCACCCTCTGTCTCGCTCTCTCTTTCTCTCTCTCGCTCTCCATCAGGTATTTGACAATGCCAGTATGTCAAGACTGTCAAGCAGCTGAAGATTGACAAGTTATACACTCCTCTCATTTCTTTCTCTCTCCCTCAGGTGTTAGACTATGGTTGTATGGTAAAGATTGACAAACAGCTGCTTATAGAAGTCCCCACCGACCTGACCGGCCTATTGGAGCCTGTATCTGATCCAGAGTCCCGCCTCAATTTGCTCATTAACCCCAAGCAACTTTACCGATTGGCTGCCTTGCCCCTAGGCACCCCCCTCTATGTCCAGATGGGCCAACCAGGAGAGCTGGCGGAGGCGGAGCTGAGGTATCGAGGACCGCTGACCAGAGGAAGTACTGCTGTGTTGTTTGGGGTGCAGCTGAAGGTATTGTTGCTAACGTGGTGTTTTTAGCTATAGACAACAGATCATAACAAACTTTCACTCTTTGATGATTGTCTTGAAAATCATTTTACTTGTATTTTAGTTAGCCACTGTCACATAGTAGTTACCAAAATTGTCAAATGACTCGGGTCTAGCTTTCTCTCTCTCTCTCTCTCAGGACTCAGCAGTGGGTAGAGGCAACAGTAATGGTTCTTACAAAGGCCACCAGCTCTTCACCTGTCCCGAAGCCTCCGCCCTCTTCCTACCGGCCAATCAGATTAGGCTACGACGCTGGTCCCGTGCCAATGACGACCATCACAACAACGCTCTTCCTCCTCAGCCTCAACCCCCCATTGGTAACATCATTGCTAGAACGGCCGAATCGTCTCCCAGCCTGGCCCCAGTCCCAGTCCTGGCTCGAAACCCCAGCTCCCCACCACCCTTCCAGGTGGGCCACAGGGTGTGCTTCCCTCTGGAGGATACTGTCCATGGGGGAGAGGTGAGGTTCTGTGGGGCCCTGCCTGGACGGACCTCCACTGGGGTGTTCGTAGGAATCCTGCTGGTCAGTATTACTGCTGGAGGGTGCGGCTGTATATAAAAATACAATCGGTGTGATTATACACATTTTAGATTTTATAGTCATTATTGTGTATTAAGACACCCAAAATACAGTGTTTTGTGGATAACATTCACACATGTTTAGGCTATATTCTTCATCTAACAGTCAATGTTTCCTGTATATTTGCGCTAATCAGTTTGTTTATACGCAGGACAATGCGGTTGGTAACTGGGATGGCTCATATAAAGGAGAGAAGTTGTGCTCCATCTCCTCTTCTCTGTATGGTTGCCTGCTACCCATCTCCAAGGTGTCCCCTGGTACGTCACTCCCTGGTTCAAATGTTACGGCAGATCAGAGATCCTGTTTGGTTTACTGTTGAGTTACTATTATGACAGTTATGAGAGAGGGTGTAATTGGAAAACAAAACGTTGTGGAAAATCATGACTGTTAGATGACTGACGTCCTCCCTTCCTTTACCCCTGATTCTCTTTCATTTTCCTCCTACTGGGCTTTGAATTGTGTGCTGTGTTTGACCTTTGACCTCTACTGACCCCCCCGCAGAACCAAGGTCACGCCGCCACACTCCTCCCCTCCAGAACCCCAAACCGGTCCTCAAACCCACCCAACCACCTGCTCCTGTATCCTCACCTGCCTCCACCCCAAAGATCGCTCTGATGCCCCCCCAACTCCTCTCAGCCAAACTGGCCTTAAAACCTCCACCCCTCCCCAGCCCCAAACCTTTCACGAAACCTCACCCCCTTCCCCCAACCCCTCCCACCATCAAACCCCAAACCCTGCCCTCCCCGACCGCCACCGATCAACCACAGCTCTTGAACGGTTCGCCCGGTCCCCTCTCTCCGGGTCGAGGTGACGGATTGGACGCTGAGGAGAACGGAGACGCGGGATTGGAGGTTGAGTTGGAGGTGGGGTCCATGGTGGAGGTGAATGACCCACCTCTTTTTGGAGTGATTCGTTGGATTGGACGAATCATTGGAGTTTCACAACTGGTGTCAGGAATTGAGCTGGTACGGTAACACTGTCAACACTGTCACTGTGTGTCATCAACTCCCTGTAATTCCATCAACTCTGTAATTGTGTCAAGTCAATCAGTGTATGACAACGTTGTAAAGTAACGGTATTCAAACATTTTCAACTAAGGCACCCTTAACTCAAAAAATGTCTAGTGTGTGTTCGTAACATATTTATCCACTTACTCAGGACCAGGAACTGACCGCTGGAACAGACGGCAGTTACCTTGGCGAACGCCACTTCCGTTGCCCTGCCAACAAGGGGCTGTTCGTCAAACTCCGGAACTGCAGGCGGGATTCCAGATTCCCTGCCCCTGAGACACCAGTCAATCAGGTGGAGCGCTGCAACTCCATAGGTGTGTTATCTGTGTGTATGTGTGTGTGTGTGTTGTCTTGCCCGACTCACGCCACTCCCTTGAGATGAATGAGCTAGCCTAGGTTCCCACTGCTTCAGGTCTATGACCTACAGGTGCCGCCCTTCCAGCCCAGTCCGGATGTCAGCAACCCGCTGATTCCAGCCACGGCACCGGCGTAGTTCTTGGCGGCTGACAGCTGGAGTGGGAGAAACATTTTTTTGTTAAAAAGCACTCAGCCGGGCGTCCAACTCCGGGGTAGGGCAACCAGGGGAAGCATAAGACCAGGGGAACTAGAGGGAGAGTATAGTTTCTCCTCTCTGCAACTGTTTTTAGTTTAACACCCACGGGTGCGCGTCACAAACCGTTCACCTGTGAACCTGAAGTTACTCACCCTAAAGGGACCTAGTGTCCTACGGGACGGAAGAGGTATAGTCACACCTAAGACATTTTCATACACACGCCAAGCATGAACCACACAGTTACCAAGAGAGGAAACCATTGGGTCTATTTTGGTCAGTGGCCCCTTGAGAGGAAGTACACCACCTGTATTTATTCAAGCACAGCCCTATACAAAGACTCTACTTATCTTGTGAATACCCTAGCTCTCAACCCAGAGGAAACAGACGCCTCACAAGTCCTCAACTGGCAGCTTCAGTAAATAGTACCCGCAAAACGACTCCAGGATGCTGGCCTTCTAGGCAGATTTAATGTGCTTCCTTTAAAAAAGTAATTTGGTCACTTTCATTGTGATACAAACCTTATCAAAACATGTAGGCTTATGGGCTTGGCTACAGGAGATGTGCGGCCTATGATAAAAATATTATTTAAAAAAAAGGCATTGTTTCTTGCCGTAAGTTGGGCGTCATTCACAAGTGATAGGCTAATATTGTCACTCATCACACTATTCTTGATTTAATCATGTCTTTACATATACTAAATGACATATGTGTGAAATGTGTTATGTTTCGAAACAGGGATAGAGGGGGAAAAAATACATGTCATCTATGCACTTAAATAGCAAATGGAGGTTCCTTTCCCCCGTGGTTCCTTTTCATGCCAGCCAGGTAGGTTATATACCGTTGTGTGTATATATATATACTGTTGCAAAGAGAAGAAATGAGAAGAAATGTACTTAATATTATGAAAGTTTAGAAATAAATATAGTAGACCTAACCCAGTGGTTCCCAAAGTTTGTATAGTCCCATACCCCTTCAAACATTCAACCTCCAGCTGCGTACCCCCTCTAGCACCAGGGTCAGCGCACTCTCAAATGTTGTTTTTTGCCATCATTGTAAGCCTGCTACACACACACTATACAGTACATGAATTAAACATAAGAATGAGTGTGAGTTTTTGTCACAACCCGGCTCGTGGGAAGTGACAAAGAGCTCAAAGATCTCGGGGCACAAATAGTAATATAATAATAATCAATAATTTTGCTCTTTATTTAGCCATCTTGCATATAAACCCTTATTTGTTTATCAAAAATGGTGAATAACTCACCACAGGTTAATGAGAAGGGTGTGCTTGAAAGGATGCACATAACTCTGAAATGTTGGGTTGTATTGGAGAGAGTCTCAGTCTTAAATCATTTTCCACAAATAATCTGTGCCTGTATTTAGTTTTCATGCTTGTGAGGGCCGAGAATTCACTCTCATATAGGTACGTGGTTGCAAAGGGCATCAGTGTCTTAATAGCGCAATTTGCCATTGCAAGAAACTCTCTCAATCCAGAAATCTGGCAGTGGCTTCTGATTAAATTCCATTTTCACAGAACTGCTTGTTGCAATTTCGATGAGGCTTTCTTGTTCAGATATTGGTAAATGGACTGGAGGCAGGGCATGAAAGGGATAACGAATCCAGTTCTTTGTGTCGTTCGTTTCGGGAAAGTACCTGCGTAAGTGCGTACCCAGCTCACTCAGGTGTTTCGCTTCATCACATTTGACATTGTCCGTAAGCTTGAGTTCAGTTGCACACCCAAAAATCATACAATGATGGAAAGACCTGTGTGTTGTCCTTGTTAATGCAGACAGAAACGAGCTCCAACTTCTTAATCATAGCCTCAATTTTGTCCCGCACGTTGAATATAGTTGCGGAGAGTCCCTGTAATCCTAGATTCAGATCATTCAGGCGAGGGAAAAAACATCACCCAGATAGGCAGTCGCGTGAGGAAACTCGTCATCATCAAGCAGTCAGACAAGTGAAAATTATGGTCAGTAAAGATAACGTTAAGCTCATCTCTCAATTCAAAAAAAGTTTAAATACTTTGCCCCTTGATTACCAGCGCACTTCTTTCTGTATGTTGTAAAAGCTTTACATGGTCGCTGCCCATATCATTGCATAATGCAGAAAATACACAAGAGTTCAGAGGCCTTGCTTTAACAAAGTTAACCATTTTCACTGTAGTATCCAAAACGTCTTTCAAGTCAGGCATTCCCTTGGCAGCAAGAGCCTCTTGGTGGATGCTGCCGTGTACCCAAGTGGCGTCGGGAGCAACTGCTTGCACGCGTGTTACCACTCCACTATGTCTCCCTGTCATGGCTTTTGCGCCATCAGTACAGATACGGTATATTAGATATTGGTATCTTGACCACCAATTTTATTTTTGGCAGTGAAACAAGGCTATTCAGGCGAGGAAAAAAACCTCACCCAAATGTATAGCCCCGTTGGAAAATATAAATGCACTGTTTGAAAATGTGTGTGTGTGTGTGTGTGGGGGGGGGGGGGGGGGGGGGGGGCTATTATATATATATATTATGTGAATCACATTTATATTTGGCGTACCTCAGACGGCATTGCGCGTACCCCAGTTTGGGAATACCTGGCCTGGCCTATAGAAAGCTGATGTGATCCTCCTCTTTTTAATAGATGCCATCACTCTGTTTTCTCACACAATTTAATAGCTTATAGAAATGTTGCGCAACATGAGCTCATGGGCTCCCATGAAGTGTTTGATTAGATTTGCATTGATGTCAGAGTGATTAGACAGTAGAGTGCTGAGTACCAGTTAGCAAGTTTGGTAGGCTACCAATGACCATTATCAGCATCACAGCATGGAGAAGCCTAATTACACAATCACTGCCGTCACAACTCGTGACCGCCGGTATGGCGGTAAGACGGTCACCGAAACAGTCCTAGCTGCCTCCTCCTCTTTCTGCTAGCTGCGGTGCCTCTCGGCTCTCTCCCTTCTGTTCCCTTTCCCGCCCCGTTGAGTCTCTGTTTTCTTGGCCTCCTGCTCTCTCCATCCCAGAAGCCGTAGTCTCAGCAGGGGTGAGTTACATCCGTCCGAGGGTTTGCGTGTGTGTGTGTGACACATTTTTGTCTCTATGAGTGTGAGTGTGTGTGCATGCGTGTGTGTCTCCATACCATGTAACATGATGACCAATCCAACCACCAGCGTTTGCCGAGTGGGGCAGTGAGCGCGTCGAGGAGCACACCCCTCCAGTCCAGGGGGACGAGGCCAGAGATATGTACCAGGGCTGGAAGAGAGGCATCCAAGGCCACCTCAACTCCTGCTACCTGGACGCCTCACTATTCAGGTGACCATACGCTGGCATTCTCTCTCCGTCCTGTTTGTGATATTATTAAGCCAATAATTGTTATTCAGTTATGTAATAGGATGTTGAGAACCGGAACCCTCAGTTAGAACCGGAACCCTCAGTTAGAACCGGAACCCTCAGTTAGAACCGGAACACTCCGATAGAACCGAATTAAGGATTAGATAATGCAGTCAAATGCTTTTTTGTGTGTGCAAAAATGTAAAATTGGGCAATGTAATCATGTCGAATCTAAGGTTGTTTTTTAAACTAGAAGGTATGCTGGATGCATTCATGTTAATTAAACTATTTTCTCCCCCTCCCCCCTCTCGCTCCCCCTTTCTCTCCCCCTCAGTCTGTTTTCGTGCTGCAGTTCAGTAGACTGGGTGTTGCTGTGGCCCTCGAACCCCTCAGACGGCCCCCGCTGCAGCCAAGCCCAGGACCTGCTTCGCTGTGAGATAGTCAACCCGCTACGCAGGTGTGTGTGTGTGTGTGTGTGTGTGTGTGTGTGTGTGTGTGTGTGTGTGTGTGTGTGTGTGTGTGTGTGTGTGTGTGTGTGTGTGTGTGTGTGTGTGTGTGTGTGTGTGTGTGTGTTCCTTCACAATGGATGTTTATGTATAGGCATATATTGTGATTTAAATTGTTCTGTTGTACATCAGTGTCACTTTGTATTTATATAGTGAATTTGAATAGCTTTTATGAATGTACTTGGCTATGTGTGTATCTTTCAGGTTTGGCTATGTATGTGCCAGTAAAACCATGGCCCTGAGAAGACTACTGGAGGCTGAGAGTAGTGACACAGGCTTCACAAACCAGGAGAAAGGTGTGTGTGTCCGTCCGTCCGTCCGTCCGTCCGTCCGTGGGAGAGGGTGTTTGGCTGTCTGTCCATCTGTCTCTCCGCCTGTGTCAGTAGGATGGAGAGGGACAGAAAGGGACTGTGTTCAGGGGAAATGTTGATAGTGTTATTTAACTCTAGAAAGTTGAGTGAAGTTGAATTTCGTGCCACTCTGCGCAGGCTGATATTTGAGGGAACATTGGTAGTGAGTGTTTTTAAACACGTCTGTCTTCTTTCTGTCAGACCCAGAAGAGTTCCTCAACAAGCTTTTCCAGCTCCTCCGGGTTGAACCTCTTCTGAAGATCAGGTATACTTTCTCTCCTTCCCCTCCCTCTCTTTCTCCCCCCTCCCCCCTCTCTCTCGTTCTCTTATTCTCTCTTACAAACACTTTCTCTCCTGCTCCCCCTCGTTCCTTTCAGGTCAGTGACACAGAAGCAGCAGCCTCAGGAGTGTCACCTCTACCAGCTCTTCCCTCCATCCGTTCCCCTCTCTCCCTCTTCCCCTGTCCCTCTGTCTCCGTCCCTCTGTCCCATCCCTCTCTCCTCCCCTGCAGTACTCATGAGGGTGGCCAGTGTTCAGACTCTGTTAGAGACATCTTTTCTCCACGCGGGACTAAAGTTTGCTGAGGTAACAACACAAGAAGACATAGTAGATACACAAACAAACTCTACGTTGATGTGTTGATGGATTGACTCTCCCCTCCGCCAGGCCCCTTCCTGCCTCCCCCTCCTCATGCCTAGGTTTGGGAAGGACTTCAAGATGTTTGACGCCATCTTGCCTTCACTCACCATCGACATCACAGACCTGCTGGATGACAGTAAGAACCAAAGATATTGTCATGGAAATTCTTACACAGGGACACTGGAAGTCATTCTTAATGAATCATTGTTTATTGTCAGCACGCTGGAGAGGTTCCAACCAACTCAATGCACCATAGTACACATTTCAATCAGGAGCTCTGCCTGGGCAGTCCCAGCAGTTGTCTTCTATATGACTATACACAGACAAGTTATATTTGCATAATTAATTTATCATTACCATTTTGTTTCATTCATGTGACAGACCAACACCTCACGAGTCTTCTCTCTAAGATGAGACCTTGAAACTGAGAGATCTTTTGTTCGTTCTCAAAACAAGGTCTGGGCGTACTGCCAAATTGCGGATTCTGATAAATCAAATTAAATGTTATTTGTCACATATATTTGTCACTGAGGGTTCCGGTGTAGACCTTACGGTAAAATGCTTACTTACAAGCCCTTAACAAACAATGCAGCTTTAAGAAAATACCTACAAAAAAAAGAGATAAGAATAACAAATTATTAAAGAGAAGCAGTAAATAACAATAGCGGGGCTATATACAGGGGGTACCGGTACAGAGTCAATGTCAAATCAAACTTTATTTGTCACATACGCCAAATACAACAAGTGTAGACTTTACCGTGAAATGCTGACTTACAAGCCCTTAACCAACAGTGCAGTTCAAGAAGAAGAAAGTATTTACCAAGTAGGCTAAAATAAAAAGTAATAATAAAAAGTAACACAATAAGAATAACAATAACGAGGCTATATTACAGGGGGCACCGGTACTGAGTCAGTGTGCAGGGTTACAGGCTAGTTGAGGTAATCTGTTCATGTAGGTGGGGGTGAAGTGACTATGCATAGGTAACAAGCAAACAGCGAGTAGCAGCAGTGTACAAAAGGGAGAGGGAGGGTCAATGTAAATTGTCCGGTGGCAATTTCATGAATTGTTCAGCAGTCTTATGGCTTGGAGGTAGAAGCTGTTGAGGAGTCTTTTGGTCCTAGACTAGGTGTTCCGGTACCGCTTGCCGTGTGGTAGCAGAGAAAACAGTCTATAACTTGGGTGACTGGAGTCTGACAATTTTATGGGCTTCCTTCTGACACTGCCTGTATTTTATATCGGTCCTAGATGGCAGGGAGCTTGGCCCCAGTGATGTACTGAGCTGTTTGCACTACCCTCTGTAGCGCCTTACGGTCAGATGCCGAGCAGTTGCCATACCAGGTGGTGATGCAACGGTCAGGATGCTCTCGATGGTGCAGCTGTAGAACCTTTTGAGGATCTGAGGACCCATGCCAAATCTTTTCAGTCTCCTGAGGGGGGAAAAGGTTGTTGTGCCCTCTTCACGACTGTCTTGGTATGTTTGGACCATTTATAGTTAGTTGGTGATGTGGACACCAAGGAACTTGAAACTCTCGACCCGCTCCACTACAGCCCCGTCGATGTTAATGGGGGCCTGTTCGGCCCATCTTTTCCTGTAGTCAACGATCAGCTGATTTGTCTTGCTCACATTAAGGGAGAGGTTGTTGTCCTGGCACCACACTGCCAGATCTCTGACCACCTCTCTATAGGCCGTCTCATCGTTGTCAGTGATCAGGCCTACCACTGTTGTGTCGTCAGATAACGTAATGATGGTGTTCGAGTCGTGTTTGGCCATGCAGTCGTGGGTGAACAGGGAATACAGGAAGGGACTAAGTACACACCTCTGAGGGGGATCAGTGTGGCAGACGTATTGTTGCCTACTTTTACCACCTGGGGGCAGCCCGTCAGGAAGTCCAAGATCCAGTTGCAGAGGGAGGTGTTTAGTCCCAGAGTCCTTAACCTCTCTAGGGAATTTCACCTGGCCAACATTCGGTGAAATTGCAGAGCGCCAAATTCAAAAACAGAAATGCTCATAATAAAAACTCAAAAACATACAAGTGTTATACATTGGCTTAAAGATTAACTTCTTGTTAATCCAACCGTTGTGTCAGATTTCAAAAAGGCTTTACGGCGAAAACATACCATGCGATTATCTGAGGACTGCACAGCGACCAGCACACAAAACATTACAAACAGTTACCAGCCAGGTAGAGGAGTAACAAAAGTCAGAAATAGTGATAATTAATCACTTACATTTGATGATCTTCATATGGTTGCACTCACAAGACTCCCAGTTACCCAATACATGTTAGTTTTGTTTGATAAGGTCCCTCTTTATATCCTAAAACCTCTGTTTTGTTGGCACGTTTTGTTCAATAAACCAATGGCTCCAAGGCGGTCACAACAGGCAGATGAAAAATCCCAAAAGTATCATTAAAGTTCGTGGTAACATGTCAAACGATGTTTATAATCAATCCTCAGGTTGTTTTTAGTCATATTATTCAATAATATTTCAACCGGACAATAGCTTCGTCAATATAAAAGGAAAACAAGAAAGGTGCGCTTCCGGTCGTGCGCAGTAAACAGGTCTGGGGACTTTCCACTATCCACTCACTCAGAGAGGTCTTACTCTCTCATTTTTCAGAATACAAGCCTGAACAATTTCTAAAGACTGTTGACCTCTAGTGGAAGCCATAGGAAGTGCAATCTGAGTCTTAAGTCATGGGATATTGTATAGGCAGTCAGTGGAAAAGTACAAACATAAAAAAATCCCACTTCCTGGATGGATTTTTCTCAGGTTTTCGCCTGCCATATCAGTTCTGTTATACTCACAGACATTATTTGAACCGTTTTTGAAACTTTAGAGTGTTTTCTATCCAAATCTATATATGCATATCCTAGCTTCTGAACCTGAGTAACAGGCAGTTTACTTTGGGCACGCTTTTCATCCGGAGGTAAAAATAGTGCCCCCTACCCTAGTGACGTTAACTAACTCACTTCGTGGACACTATGGGGTTGAACGCTGAGCTGTAGTCAATGAACAGCATTCTCACAGGTGTTCCTTTTGTCCAGGTGGCAGTGTGGATGGCAGTGTGGAGTGCAATTGAGTCATCTGTGGATCTGTTGGGGCGGTATGCGAATTGGAGTGGGTCTAGGGTGTCTGGGAGGATGCTGTTGTGAGCCATGACCAGCCTTTCAAAGCACTTCATGGCTACCAATGTGAGTGCCACGGGGCGGTAATCATTTAAGCAGGTTACCTTCGCTTCCTTGTGTACAGGGACCCGGTGGTCTGCTTGAAACATGTTGGTATTACAGACTCGGTCAGGGAGAGGTTGAAAATGTCAGTGAAGACACTTGTCAGTTGGTCCACGCATGCTTTGAGTACACGTCCTGGTAATCCATCTGGCCCAGCGGCTTTGTAAATGTTGACCTGTTTAAAGGTTTTGTTCACATCGGCTACCGAGAGCGTTATCACTCAATCATCCAGAACAGCTGGTGCTCTCGTGCATGCTTCAGTGTTGCTTGCCTTGAAGCGCGCATAAAAGGCATTTAGCTCATCTGGTAGGCTCGCGTCACTGGGCAGCTCGCGTCTGGGTTTCCCTTTGTAGTCATTAATAGTTTTCAAGCCCTGCCACATCCGACGAGCGTCAGAGCCGGTGTAGTAGGATTGAATCTTAATCCGGTTTAGACGCTTTGCTTGTTTGATGGTTCGTCTGAGGGCATAGCGGGATTTCTTATAAGCGTCCAGATTGGGCTACCGCTCCTTGAAAGCGGCAGCTCTAGCCTTTAGCTCAATGTGGATGATGCCTGTAATCCATGGCTTCTGGTTGGGATATGTATGTGCAGTCACTGTGGGGACGACGTCATCGATGCACTTATTGATGAAGCCGATGACTGAGGTGGTGTATTCCTCAATGCCATTGGATGAATCCCGGAAAATATTCCAGTCTGCTAGCAAAACAGTCCTGTAGTGTAGCATCCGCATCATCTGACCACTTCCGGGCCGTACGCATTACCCTTTGTGAGGATTCTTTAAATTGGTCACTTGCATGAACACAGAAATTGGTTATTAGAAAAGCACAAACATTAAAATTCCCATTACAATATAAACTCATATAACATATAACACCTGTTCTTTCCATGACATATTGATGTCACTTGTTAAATCCACTTCAATCCGTGTAGATGAAGGGGAGGAGTCAGGTTAAAAAAGGATTTTGAAGTCTTGAGACAATTGAGGCATGGATTGTGTATGTGTGCCACTCTGAGGGTGAATGGGCAAGACAAAATATTTTAGTGCCTTTGAACAGGGTATGGTAGTAGGTGCCAGGCACACCGGTTAGTGTCAAGAACGACAATGCTACTGAGTTTTTCACATTACAGTTTCCCATGTGTATCAAGAATGGTCCACCACCCGAAGGACATCCAGCGAACTTGACACAACTGTGGAAAGCATTGGAGTCACCTTGGACCAGCATCCCTGTGGAACGCTTTCAGCACCTTGCAGAGTCTATGCCCCAACCAATTGAGTCTGTTCTGAGGGTAAAGGGAGTACAATTCAATATTAGGATTGTGTTCCTAATGTTTGGTGTACGTCTGGTAAGAACCCTGCTATGTTAAAACATGAGGACATTTTATCGGGCAGGTTTCCTGTTGATGACCTATTTAATGCTTTCTCTCTCTTTCTCTTCACTCTCTCTCTCTCCCTCACCCTATTGCAATCTCTTCCTCTCTATTTCTCCCTCCCGCTGTCTCTCTCTCCTCCCCCCTCTCTCTAGCGCTCAGACAGTGCAGTATTTGCCAGGCAGTAGCAGAATGGGAGTGTCTAGAGTGTTATGACGACTTGGACATCACACCTGGTCGTCTCAAACAGTACTGCCACACCTGCAACACTCAGGTAACCATAGCACACCATTATTACCTATAGTACAGCTCTCAAAGTTCCATCAAAAGTCCCTTACATCTTACACACTGCAGGACCAATATCCTCTGTCTCCCTTCCTCTTTCTCCCGCCATCCTTCCATTAGGTGCACATCCACAAGAAGCGCCAGTCCCACAGTCCGTGTCAGGTGGGTGTGGCTGGGGGTCCATGGACCGGCCCACTGCATGGAACTCGTCAGCGATTGGCTCTCTTTGCTGTGACATGTATCGAGACCAGCCACTACGTGAGCTTCGTCAAGCACGGACCCCGCCCCAACGACTGGCTATTCTTTGACAGTATGGCCGACAGGGAAGGTGAGAGATGTCAACTTTAAAAAGGGGCCTTAAGGCCTGCAGCTTATTTTCATTTCTTCCTGTTAGTCAATTGATTGGCCAGAGAGTCTACTCACCTGGTGTTCCAGATCTGAATCACTCCCTGATTACAGGGCAAATGCAAATCTGCAGTACTGCAAATCTCAAATAGCCCCCGAAACCATGAAACTCTTAATTTATATGATTGTGACATCCCATAATAGTTGCCATGTTCTGTTTCCATGGTTACGGCCAGGCGGGGAGAACGGTTTCAACATTCCCCAGGTGAGGGCGTGTCCAGAGGTGGGCCGCTACCTCAGCCTATCGGCGGAGGAGCTGGGCAGGCTAGACCCCGCCTCCTTGAGAGAGTCCGCTCGCCGGCTGCTGTGTGACTCCTACATGTGTCTCTACCACAGCCCCGAGCTCAGCCTGTACAAGTAACACACACACCAATGTGCCTTCAGGATGAGTGACATGCAGTATTGTACATTAACCACTGTTGTGCCTGTTCAAGTAACACACGCACAAGTTCCAGTATTGCACCAATGTGCCTCCAACAAGCAACACAGAAATAGACTCCTACAACAACCACTGCCCAAATGTGCCTTTGCAACACGAACAACCTGTTTTTCACTCTTCTGTTTACTTTATCCTTATGTTCAATGGAAATCTGAGAAGAAAATTAGGAATAATTGTATATAATATCATAATTTGATATAATATAATGATGTTATTATATATATATCAAAATAATTAGCATATTTGTATTTCACACACCACTTTTTATTCCATATTGGTTATGTTGTAATACATAGATTTAGAAAATGACCATGAGAATATATTAAAGAGAATTATAATGAAATATGTTGTTTGAAACATGTTATTGTCAAAATATGATTCTGGTGTATGAAAAATAGCCCTAAATGCTTATCGGCGCCAGGTAGTCCCGAGATTAGAGTGTTGGGCCAATAGCCGATAGGCCGTGACTCCACTCCCTGCAGGTGTCTCAGGGAGAGTTGGGATATACAAGAAAAATATTTCCATTACACACTTATTTGTGTAACAGGACATATATATGCACCCCTCCAAATAATAATGATTATTATTATCATCACGTTTTATTTTAGTAGAGCCACCACGACCTGTGATGGTTTCTTATCAAACGAGGGATAGTGAAATGCAACATGTTAAAGGTGGACTTTGTATTATTAATTGCAATGGTCATAAACTGTACAGCACAAGCGGAGAGGATGTCAAAGAAAATTGGAATCATTGTGAATGCAGCTGAACGTTTTTTGGTTTTTCATAATTTCACAGCTGAGGCCTTGCAAGAAACCCTGTCATCACAGGCCACTGAGCCTGCTAGGGATGTATTTTGGAGTGGACTTGAAGACGTGGGATGGGTTTTGTTAGTTGACGTGTCTAATTTTATATGATGTCGTTAACCCCCTTTTCCGTAATGTTTTTATTTCCTCATTCAACACCCTGACTAGCTGGTGGCGGTAATGCGCCATTAACATCGGATGCCAACCGCCTTTAAACCCCATTGAAGGGGAAGTTGTATTTTTCAACTACTATGTCTGCCCACAAGAAGGCAGTGAATAGCGACATCAATCATGAAACGTCATCATTATGAGACCGACCATCGTATGTTATTTTTTACTTTTTTTCGACCATCATATGTCGTCCATTCAAGTTGTGTTCACTACTTGTAATTTGATGATTATCCATTATTTGCCTGCTAATTCTGCACAATAGTAATATAGAAGCGTATTAAACAGTAGTTGGAACGTGTCTAAAAGGTAAGGAATGTTGGCATTTTAAATATTTAACCTCTAATGTTTACTATAGTAGATGTCTGAAACTAGCTAGTAACGGTAGCTAACTAAGATTGCATGCTATCAAGCTAGACAGCTGCTTCAGTACATTTGTAGTCTATTAGCAAAAGTCCCCGTTTACATTAGGGACATGTCTTGATAGCGCCTTTAAATGTAATTGACGTCGATAAACGTATTAACATTCAAACACAACATCGTAAGCAGATACCTTTTTTTTAAAGATCCTATTCTGGATTTTCTGTCTTGCCTCTGATATTGAACTCTTGTAAGGAAACATTTCCCTGTATGGTTTACACCTGCTGTAATCTGGCATGTGACAAATACACTTTGATTTTGATTGTAGCCAGATCTAGCGATCTTTCGTTCAAATTTAACCAATACGTTTCACCCCTGTAATAGTCTTGTTTGCCCTATGTCAAACCAAACCAAGGCCTTTTCCCTTTCCTCTAGTAGAAAATATTTGTTTTTTTGTAATAGTCTCTGACACAAGCAAGATCTATGAAGTTCTGCAAAAACAAAGATCTGTGTTTGTTTTGGTCATTGTTAATATGTACTTCAGTTCCTGTCATGTAATAATGTTGTGTTTTCTCTTTGCAGGGTTTGTGGTGCTACTTTGTGTGGTTGTTCAGCAGAGTTTTACGTTGCCATGGCGACTCCAGGGGGACAGGGGGGAGGTGCGTTGTCTACAAGAGGAGGAGCTAGGAGGATGAAATGGGCTTTGGAGCTGACATTGGGCAATGCCAGGTAAGAAGAGAAACCCACAGGTGCGTAGGGTTTAGTGGTTGATTTTTGGATTGGCACTCTATCAGCCATGTTGATTTTATCTGACAAATGGTGGATTATTGTGCCCAGAGCCCACATTTGATCATTCAAATTAATTCCAATTCAGATACACAGGCATGACCTGCTTGAAGAACTAGCTACCTTGTTAGAACTATGAATAACCTGTATATCCTTTCACCATCTACAGCCCTCTGAATAAAGTGAACTGAACTGACCTATGTCTCTTCCAGGGGTCGTGGTGACAGACAGAGTAACCAGGGAGATGTGATGTATCCAATTGGCTATTCAGACAAACCAGTCCCAGACACCAGCATCCAGGAATCAGACAAAAACCTGGTGGAGAAGGTAGGTAGTGTAGAGGAGGAATTTAAATGATCTGTTTGTGCTTTTGCCAAATCCGTTGCTGTCATTGTCAATTAGTGACAGGAAGTTTGCATGGTAACACAATCAGACTGGCCCTCGGGCTACATATGATCAGGAAGCATTAACAAATCTCCCTGTGCACATTGTACTTAAAAAAAGAAAATGCCTTGAATATACAGGTAACTGCCAAACTAAAGGAAACATTTCAGTAAATGAGGGATACAAAGTACACTGCTCAAAAAAAATAAAGGGAACACTAAAATAAAATTAAAGTGGAAAACCACACTACAGGCTGATCCAACTTTGATGTAATGTCCTTAAAACAAGTCAAAATTAGGCTCAGTAGTGTGTGTGGCCTCCACGTGCCTGTATGACCTCCCTACAATGCCTGGGCATGCTCCTGATGAGCTGGCGGATGGTCTCCTGAGGGATCTCCTCCCAGACCTGGACTTAAGCATCCGCCAACTCCTGGACAGTCTGTGGTGCAACGTGGCGTTGGTGGATGGAGCCAGACATGATATCCCAGATGTGCTCAATTGGATTCAAGTCTGGGGAACGGGCGGACCAGTCCATAGCATCAATGCCTTCCTCTTGCAGGAACTGCTGACACACTCTAGCCACATGAGGTCTAGCATTGTCTTGCATTAGGAGGAACCCAGGGCCAACCACACCAGCATATGGTCTCACAAGGGGTCTGAGGATCTCATCTCTGTACCTAATGGCAGTCAGGCTACCTCTGGCGAGCACATGGAGGGCTGTGCGGCCCCCCAAAGAAATGCCACCCCACACCATGACTGACCCATCGCTAAATCGGTCATGCTGGAGGATGTTGCAGGCAGCAGAACATTATCCACGGCGTCTCCAGACTGTCACGTCTGTCACATGTGCTCAGTGTGAACCTGCTTTCATCTGTGAAGAGCACAGGGCGCCAGTGGCGAATTTGCCAATCTTGGTGTTCTCTGGCAAATGCCAAACGTCCTGCACGGTGTTGGGCTGTAAGCACAACCCCCACCTGTGGACGTCGGGCCCTCATACCACCCTCATGGAGTCTGTTTCTGACCGTTTGAGCAGACACCTGCACATTTGTGGCCTGCTGGAGGTAATTTTGCAGGGCTCTGGCAGTGCTCCTCCTGCTCCTGCTTGCACAAAGGCGGGGGTAGCGGTCCTGCTGCTGGGTTGTTGCCCTCCTATGGCCTCCTCCACGTCTCCTGATGTACTGGCCTGTCTCTTGGGAGTGCCTCCATGCTCTCGACACTACGCTGACAGACAAAGCAAACCTTCTTGCCACAGCTCGCATTGATGTGCCATCCTGGATAAGCTGCACTACCTGAGCCACTTGTGTGGGTTGTAGACTCCGTCTCATGCTACCACTAGAGTTAAAGCACCGCCAGCATTCAAAAGTGACCAAAACATCAGCCAGGAAGCATAGGAACTGAGAAGTGGTCTGTGGTTATCACCTGCAGAACCACTCCTTTATTGGGGGGGTCTTGCTAATTGCCTATAATTTCCACCTGTTGTCTATTCCATTTGCACAACAGCATGTGAAATGTATTGTTAATCAGTGTTGCTTCCTAAGTGGACAGTTTGATTTCACAGAAGTGTGATTGACTTGGAGTTACATTGTGTTTAAGTGTTCCCTTTATTTTTTTGAGCTGTGTACATTGAAAGCAGGTGCTTCCACACAGGTGTGGTTCCTGAGTTAATCACGCAACCAACATCTCATCCTGGTTAAGGTTGTGTATAAAAATGCCCCGTTGCCCATTGTTTAAGCTACCATGACTAGAAGAAGAGATCTCAGTGACGTTGGAAGAGGGGTCTCAAAGGAGCATAGGGGGTTTAAAGGGTGTTTATCTCAGTCTCCAGAACTCACCCCAATTGAACACATACGGGACATTCTTGAGCGGCACAATATATCCCCCCTTTTCCGCAATAGTTTTTTATTTGTTTTATTCAACAAAAGACTTTGATGGAGTTTCTCATGGAAGAATGGTGTCACATCCCTCCAATAGAGTTCCAGACACTTGTTAAATCTATGCCAAGGTGCATTGAAGCTGTTCTGGTGACCCGAAGCCCTTTTAAGACACTTTACCTTGGTGCTTCCTTTATTTTGGCAGTTACCTGTAGATTGTTATTAACTTGCTTTCTCTCGCCCCCCCCCCCCCCCCCCCCCCCATGACAGCGTTGCTGGGACGTAGCTCTGGGGCCTCTGAAGCAGATTCCTATGAATCTATTCATTATGTACATGTCTGGTAACACCATATCCATCTTCCCCATCATGATGGTCTGTATGATGGCCTGGAGGCCCATCCAGGCTCTCATGTCCATGTCTGCCAGTGAGTGTTTATTTAACCTTGTGTGGGTTTGTGGTATATTGCCAATATACCATGACTAAGGGCTGTTCTTAAGCACAACGCAATGCGGAGTGCCTGGATACAGCCCTTACCCGTTGTTAGGTTCTGACAAGCAGAGTGAAAAACTAACGGACAACTAGGAAAAGCTCAAACCAAGTTTATTCACCCAATGGGTCAGACAGCTGAAACGACAAAGAAATGTTCCCACCAGCACAATAATTTAGTCTCCACTTTAGGTGATGTTTCCTCCTTCTCTCTAAAAATGACGTCTTTGTTGCTAGACAGGAAGTTAAGTGATGTGTGTAATAAACTGTTCCTTCTCCCTTAATCTGACCTGACCTGACCTCGGCCCCCATTCCTCACCAAACCACATCTCTCCACCCTTACTAGTGACCTCAACCATGTGATTGCCTTTTCCCTCACTTAGTAACTCTCCAAGCCCATGTCTCATATCCACCCTTAATTGACCCCACCATATACATTCCTCCTATGTATAACCATTAACTTCTGGTGTAGCAAGTATTTTAAATAATAACGCAACAACTGAAACCAGAGTGAAGCCCTTCTCCACTCCATAGGGTTCCTAATATCTAACAATAACATGTTCTGTTAGGATGTAAACTCTCTGCATTCTACTCTCTCCCTTAGTGACATGAATAAGGATATTACCAGTTTAGAAGTCAGTACCCATCAGTCCCCCCTTTTGAATAATAACGCCGTACTGTTCAACATTATATACACTTGGAAATTACTTATAAATGAACAAAAAATAAAACATTAACAACACAGTTGATTATGAGGTTTACACCTCTGAGACTTGTGGCCTCTGATATATAACTACACTATGACACTTTTATGTTCATATTTCGTTGGACAACTGATAATGACATTTCAGCTGGAGCTTTTGACTTCATGTCCTCCGTCTGGTTCCTAAGAGAGTGACAGCACAAGAATTGAAAGCAAAAAGAAACACAAAACATAACAAGTATTAATAATGTGCTATGGTATGCATAAACTTATATAAACTCAGCAAAAAATGAAACGTCCTCTTACTGTCAACTGCGTTTATTTTCAGCAAAATTAACATGTGTAAATATTTGTATGAACATAACAAGATTCAACAACTGAGACATAAACTGAACAAGTTCCACAGACATGTGACTAACAGAAACAGAATCATTTGTCCCTGAACAAAGGGAGGGGTAAAAATCAAAAGTAACAGTCAGTATCTGGTGTGGTCACCAGCTGCATTAAGTACTGCTGTGCATCTCCTCCTCATGGACTGTACCAGATTTGCCGTTTTTGCTGTGAGATGTTATCCCACTCTTCCACCAAGGCACCTGCAAGTTCCCGGGCATTTCTGGGGGGAATGGCCCTAGCCCTCACCTTCTGATCCAACAGGTCCCAGACGTGCTCAATGGGATTGAGATCCGGGCTCTTCGCTGGCCATGGCAGAACACTGACATTCCTGTCTTGCAGGAAATCACGTACAGAATGAGCAGTATTGCTGGTGGCATTGTCATGCTGGAGGGTCATGTCAGGATGAGCCTGCAGGAAGGGTACCACATGGAGGATGTGGAGGATGTCTTTCCTGTAACGCACAGCGTTGAGATTGCCTGCAATGACAACAAGCTCAGTCCGACGATGCTGTGACACACCGTGCAAGACCATGACGAACCTTCCAACTCCAAATCGATCCTGCTCCAGAGTATAGGCCTCGGTGTCACGCTCATTCCTTCGACGATAAATGCGAAACCGATCATCACCCCTGGTGAGACAAAACCGCCACTCGTCAGAGGAGCACTTTTTGCCAGTCCTGTCTGGTCCAGCAACGGTGGGTTTGTGCCCGCAGGCAACATTGTTGCCGGTGATGTCTGGTAAGGACCTGCCTTACAACAGGCCTACAAGCCCTCAGTCCAGCCTCTGTCAGCCTATTGTGGACAGTCTGAGCACTGATGGAGGGATTGTGCGTTCCTGGTGTAACTCGGGTAGTTGTTGTTGCCATCCTGTATCTGTCCTGCAGATATGATGTTCGAATGTACCAATCCTATGCAGGTGTTATTACACGTGATCTGCCACTGCGAGGACGATCAGCTGTCTGTCCCGTCTCCCTGTAGCGCTGTCTTAGGCATCTCACAGTACGGACATTGCAATTTATTGCCCTGGCCACATCTGCAGTCCTCATGCCTCCTTGCAGCATGCCTAAGGCATGTTCACGTAGATGAGCAGGGACCCTGGGCATCTTTCTTTTGGTGTTTTTCAGAGTCAGTAGAAAGGCCTCTTTAGTGTCCTAAGTTTTCATAACTGTGACCTTAATTGCCTACCGTTTTTAAGCTGTTGGTGTGTTAACGACCGTTCCACAGGTGCATGTTCATTAATTGTTTATGGTTCATTGGACAAGCATGGTCCTGAAAATGGAACATTTCTTATTTTGCTGAGTTTATATGCAAAGAAAAACCCAAGTTTGATAACATGACGATTCCCACTCTCTCTTCGTCTGACTATGCCTTCGGGATACTTTTCTGCTGGATTCCACTAAAATGAAGGCCATATGAAGCCTCATGCTTTCACCCAGTCTTCCCCTGTCAGGCCACAGGCTCCAAGAGGTGTTCCCAAGCCATGTCATTTTCACTTCACTCCCCATCTCTTTCCTCTTCCATGTCCACCCGATAAACACATGCGGTGGCCTTAATCAACTTTACTTCATCTTGGGGTAACTCAACACTGTATATACATTTCAACATCAATGCCCTCAAAAGATATCCCAACAATGCTACTAAAGTAACCCCTGCTACTACTAACACTGCCCCTGACGTGTTCTTCACAATACCCTTCATGTGCTCTGTCGTCCAGTTCCATGCTGTTACTATATTATCCTTTGCCATTACTACAACTCCTTCAGTTACTGTCCCTAAAGTGACTGCCGTGAGAATAGCTATTGCCCGTGAATCTGTCTCTTGCTCTCCTGTTATCTTCGTGGTTCACTGATAAGTCTAGGACTGAACCTTTCAGATACTCCCTACTGGTCTCCCAACTCATACCCTGTTCCCTAACCACCAACATCTCCAATGACCTCCTGTGTTCTGCTACAGTTGGTACGTGTGGATAATACTTTCCTGTGCTCAGGTTAGGTACACATCGCTCATCCCAAGGCCGTTCTACACCCCACCCCATTTGAACACCCTCGTTACAGTATAATAATTGTCACTCGGTCCCAATCTTCTGGGAGATATGTCAAGTGTTTCCTGGCTGTTAGAAATGGGGGAGAGATTAGTGGCGTTGGAAGACTATCCAACCGTACAAAACTCTGAGTCACATGTTTCTTAATCCCACTATGCTATTATTACCACTAACTTCCCTTCTGGGGATTTGGCCTCCTATATACAGGGATCTGTGGCTATTATTTCATTGACAAACCAATCACTGAAAGTTACATTTTTATTACTTCAGTTTATTTTTGTAAATAGTTGAACTGTTATTTTTCTTAACTGCGCTGTTGGTTACGGGCTTGTAAGTAAGCATTTCACTGTTGTACTTGGCGCATGTGACATAAAATAGGTCAAATCAAATTGTATCAGCATGTTACCACTGCTCACTGTTGCCTTTTCTCTCAGCATTCAAGCTGTTGGAGAACTCTAACCAGCAGTGGCTTCAGGGGCTGGTCTATTCTGTAGGAAACCTGCTTGGCTCGGCATTGGCTATCTACAAGTGTCAATCAATGGGGCTTCTCCCAACGCACTCTTCTGATTGGCTCGCTTTCATAGAACCGCCTGTGGTGAGATTTTTTGCTATGCTGTTAAATCCAGTTTTAGCACTTATTTAGTGTTTTATATGTTTTTCAGGTTTATTTGTCATGTGTAATGAATACATTGGAAATCTTACTCACGCCTTTTCTGTCCTCTGCAGAGAATGGAGATTATGGGTGGAGGGATGGTGTTGTGAAGAGGACAGATGCGCGTGCACACTGAAAGATGCTCGACTATTAATTATGAATACATGAAATCTCTTCCGAGTCTCTGGCTTTTAGGTTTTTGTCAAACCCCTCAAGGTTTGTATTGATCCCTACACTTTGTTGCTGTTCATTCGTGGGTTTTTATTGCAATTTTCACAAGTGATCAAACGTGTTACAACTGATAATATTAGGGGGCAAACCACGTCCACCATCCTACTAAATCCACATTAGGTTTAATTAAGATGTCACCATAACACGTTTTTCATTTCAACTTTTTGTCAAATAAAAGGGTCAAAAAATAAATGAAGGTGTCAAATGTATTGTTTGGATATGTATTTTGTAGAAAACTGAAGAAAAACTTGCACAGGACAGAATAGTTGCTACAGTGAGAAATGATGACTCCACTGGCAAATGTGTGGGAATGTCACTGTTCTAGAATAGTGAATAAAAACATTCTTCAGAAATGGAGATTTCCTCTTTAAACCTTGGACACGCCTCTGTTTTCAAACTTGTTTTCTCCACGTTGGTGAAGAATGTGGAAAGGTAGGTTTTGCATTGTATCATCAGGCCATTTCTTCCAAATCGTCCACTTTGTAACAATGGTTACATATGACTATTTCTGCTCATGCATGTTACACATTGCACGTCTTAAATTGATGGAAATTAGCAATGGCTCAAGCTGACAATTTTACAAACAAAACAGGTTAGAAGAAAAAGAATGAGATTACTAACTGAAATTCCAGCCAATCATTGAGCAACATTTGCACTGTTAAACAAATGAATCTCGCCTATTTTATTTGTTCCCCTGCCTCCACGATGTGGTTATTTCCAAGAGAATATTCTGCTTCAAAACGTGGTCAGAGATAGGCGATGGTAGCCCATCCACGGAGTGTAGATGGCAGATAAATGAAAACTAATTTAGACTGCAGGTAAGACATTGATGACAGCAAATAGTGAGGAATATGTCATGTTTTTTCAATCGCTGGCTACTTTGGAGAACATTAAACAAATCAAAACGTGTGTTATTTCATATTTTTGATGTCTTCACTATTATTCTACAATGTAGAAAATAGTCAAAATAAAGAAAAACTTGAATGAGTTGGTGTGTCCGAACCTTTGACTGGTACTGTATATGACCTGCTGCTGCTTACTATCAGGCTGTTAATTAGTAAATGAGTGAGTGAATGGTGGGAAGGGGAGGGCCAATGTGTGCAACCTCTGTAAATGTCTATACTGCTCTATGTCACTACACAAATGCGATGATATGTGTTCCAGTACCTCAGAACTCCCCAACCACCCTCTCGTGCTCACTTTTTGTTCCGGCACCTCCCGAGTTAGATTTAGCACTGTCGACATGCCTAGCTGTGACCCTCCCGTCTCGCTAGCTAGCTCGCTCTTTCTTTGCTGTGAAAGATGTGAGAGTTTGTTCTCAAAGTAGACTACAGTAAATAATTTCCTCCATTCCAAAAATACTGTATTTTAGGAGTCCCCACCACACTCTCTCTTTATTTCTCTCTGTCTCCAATCAGCATGGTGTGTGTAGAAGCCATCAGATGAGCACAATAGACAGAATCCACAGGACCAGGTTTCTTGCTTATTCCTTCTTGAATCCGGGAATCTTCCAACCAGAATTCCTGGAAAACCAGAATAATTTTGGGAAAGTTTAACATATAATTGTTACTTGCTAAACCTGTTCTAGGATTCTTCTACCTTTTGATGATATGCCTGTACTGGAAGAAGAAACTAGTGAACCCACTTCTGACCTAACTCTAGATGGCGCCACCAGTCCCTGGCAGGGCCAGGTAAAGCAATTAGGCTTGTAACGATAAGGAACAGATTAAATGACACCATAGAGAGAACGTCTCTTATCTTTGCCATAATGGCTTCTTTCTCTATTTATCTCTATGCGTTTGTATAGTGGTCAACTCCTTGAAATAAGGGAAAGGGGGGTACCTAGTCAGTTGTACAACAATGTGCCTTCCGCATTTAACCAAACTCCTCTGAATCAGAGAGGTGAGGGGGGCTGCCATAAACGACTTCCACGCCTTCGGCACCCGGGGAATAGTGGGTTAACTGCCTTGCTCAGGGGCAGAACGACAGATTTTTACCTTGTCAGCTCGGGGATTCAATCCAGCAACCTTTGGGTTACTGGCCCAACGCTCTGACCACTATGCTACCTATTGTAGTGTACTATTTATAAGTACTAAATTAGTGTACTATATAACTACTGTGCTTTATCTTGGCCAGGTCGCAGTTGTAAATGAGAACTTGTTCTCAACTGGCCTACCTGGTTAAATAAAGGTTAAATATATAGGACATAGGGTGTCATTTGAGACTAGGCCATTGATATTGTTGAATCTGATTGATACTGATAGGGGTGCAGTGGTTTTGTACAAAATATAATGCTGTCACTAACCCCCCCCCCCCCCCCCCTCTTAGGATTCTAGCTGTGGTGAGATGCCGGTACTGGAGGAAGAAGCTAATGCTACTACCACTACTGACCTCCACTACTGACCTCCTAACTCAAGGTGGCGCCACCAGTAAAGAAAATGTATGGGAGTAAAAAGTGCATATGTTCTTTAGGAATGTAGTCGAGTAAAAGTTGTCAAAAATATAAAGTACAGAGCCTGAAAAATTACTTAATTACTGAAGTAGTACTTTAAAGTATTTTTACTTAAAGGGGCAATCTGCTATTCAAACAATAACAAAGCGACACACCACCACTGTAAGGGTGTATGGAAATCCCCATTGTTAACTGAGGAGTCACCATTTATAGTTAATGGTAATCATCCAACCATTATGTTCAATATAATGATAAACTGCGTTCATCAATCTGACTCCAATAATATGTGAATAAATGCAACAGGCTGTGTACGATTCTGGAGGAATCTAGTCAAGGTAGCGAGCCTTGCATCACCTCTCAGTATGACTATAATGGACACGTGTCTAACTTTCACCGTTATGCAATTATTAAGAGACTAGATGCAAATAGCTAATCCTAGCGACCAATATTCTAGCATTCATTTATTGAGGCAAGCAGATCACAGATGTCAAGGTGGTACTGTACAGTGCATTTGGAAAGTATTCAGACCCCTTGACTTTTTCCCATTTTGTTACATTACAGCCTTATTCTAAAATTGATTAAATAATTTCCCCCCCTCATTAATTTACAAACAAACCCCATAATGACAAAGTGAAAACAGGTTTAGACATTTTTGCTAATTTTTATTTATTTTGAAACTAACGGAAATAATACATTTACATAAGTATTCAGACCATTTACTCAGTACTTTGTTGAAGCACCTTTGGCAGCGACTACAGCCTCCAGTCTTTTTGGGTATGACGCTGCAAGCTTGGCAAACCTGTATTTGGGGAGTTTCTCTCATTCTTCTCTGCAGATCCTCTCAAGCTCTGTCAGGTTGGATGGGGAGCGTCACTACACAGCTATTTTCAGGACTCTCCAGAGAAGTTTCATCGGTTTCAAGTCCGGGCTCTGGCTGGGACACTCAAGGACGTTCCGAGACTTGTCCCGGAGCCACTCCTGCATTGTCTTGGCTGTGGGCTTAGGGTCATTGTCCTGTTGGAAGGTGAACCTTTGCCCCAGTCTGAGAACCTGCACCAGAGCGCTCAGGACATCATCAATGATCTCTCTGTACTTTTCTCCATTCATCCTTCCCTCGATCCTGACTAGTCTCCCAGTCCCTGCCTGAAACACATCTCTACAGCATGATGCTGCCACCACCATGCTTCACTGTAGGTATAGTGCCTGGTTTCCTCCAGGTGTGATGCTTGGCATTCAGGCTAAAACGTTCAATCTTAGTTTCATCAGACCGGAGAATCTTGTTTCTCATGGTCTGAGAGTCCTTTTAGATGCCTTTTGGCCAACTCCAAGCGGGCTGTCATGTGCCTTTTACTGAGGAGTGGCTTCACTCTACCATAAAAGGCTACTTGGTGGAGTGCTGTAGAGATGGTTGTACTTTTGGAAGGTTCTACCATCTCTCCAGAGGTACTCTGGAGCTCTGTCAGAGTGATCATAAGGTTCTTTGTCACCTCCCTGAACAAGGCCCTTCTCCACCTGATTGATCAGTTTGGCCAGGTGGCCAGCTCTAGGAAGAGTCTTTGTGGTTGCAAACTTCTTCCATTTAAGAATGATGGAGGCCACTGTGTTTTTGGGCACCTTCAATGCTGTTGGGAGAGCATCAGTTGTTGTTTATAGTTATTTCCGCAGAGCGTGGTTTGGAGCGCACGCTTCAAACCTATTGTGTTATGTAAATGGTAAATGATCACAGACCAACAGATCACGGGAGTATTACACCATTGATAAATGGTTCAAATGTAACAAAATGACATGAACATAAGAAGACAAACCTGGAAGGATTAAATATGAAACATAATTAGTATTTGCTAAATTGAAAAATCCTGATATCAAACTAATTGAAATTATAGATTGAGATCCTAAATGACTCAATCATGCTTCATATTGAATTCCTATTGAAATGAATTGCTGAATTACTTAATTACGTTAATGATGAGAATGATTGTTATGATTTGACTTTCTCATTTGATTGGATACATTATTCTGTTTTGTTTGTTATGCAGCACAGACAAACTACCCAGTAAATATACCACTTTGTGTTTAAAGGAATTCCTGCCTCAGTCTCCTCCATTCCTCTGTCACCTGACCCGTGACCACCTGTTCACCTTCACTAGTGTCAGTCATCCTACCTGTCCATCTACACACACAGATTCAAATAATCTTTCACCCTCTCTCTTCTTTATCTCTCTCTCTTATTTCTCTGATCTTTCTCTCATCACTTTCTCTTATTTCTCTATCATCTCTCTCTCATCTCACGCTGGCATTGCTCCCTCATCTTTTTCTATTATCTCTATCTATCAATCTAATCTATACCAGGATTCTCCCAGATTGGATAATATTGGGATTTGAGGAGCTAATAAACCAGGCAGCTACTGATGACCAAGTTTCCAATGGAAAGTGAAAAGGGGCATACCTAGTCTGTTGTACAACTGAATGCATTCAACTGAAATGTGTCTTCTGCATTTCACTGGGTGTCGAGGCTTGTCTGGCAGGAAACCTAGAACATCAAGAACAAGAGCATAGCATCTACTAAGTACATAATGCCTATCGAGATGCCAACCAGGAAAAAAACGTCTAGCAAGAGAATGATGCCAAGCAGAAAGCAAACACCTACCAAGAACACAACGGCTAACTAGAAATTGACCCCTGGCAGGAGCAGAACTCCAACCAAGAGCATACTGAAAACCCCTGCCAATAGAATAGTGAAAACCCCTACCAAGAGCATTTTATACTGAAAACCCCTACCAAGAGAATTTCATACTGAAAACGCCTAGCAAGAACCAAACGCCTCGCAAGAGAGTGCATTTCTCTAGAGACAAAAGGGCCTATCAAGAGCAAAAACGGCTACAGAAAGCAAAGACAAAACACCTACAGAGACTGTAAGATCTACAGAGATTCAAACATCTATCAAGTGTGAAGAGGAAATGCCATACAGACAGTGATAGGCCTACAAAGATTGAAAAACTCAGACAGCGAATGGCAGAGTTTATTTACAGAATTGAAAAGGCCTACCAGTGAAAGAGAAATGCCTACCCCAGAGAAAGGCCTGCAGAGACTAAGAAGCCTACTGAAGGAGAAATACCTACCCAGAGAGAAACGCCTACCGAAAGTGAAAGGACTAAAAAGACCAAAAGGCCTACCGAGAGGGCGAAGTCTACCAAGAGGGCGAAGCCTACCAAGAGGGCGAAGTCTACCAAGAGGGCGAAGCCTACCGAGTGAGGCCTATCAAGTGGGAAACACCTATCAAAAAAGTTATTTAACAAAATACTACACACTTTGCAGTGTAACTTTGTTGTTAAATTTGATGGTTGGCCTAATATATTGTACAGTGGTTCCACAGGAGGCTGGTGAGGGGAGGACAGCTCATAATAAGGACTGGAGTAGAGTGAATGGATTGGTGTCAAACTATGTGTTTGATGTGCTATATACGATTAAGTAGACTCCGTTCCAGCCATTACTATGAGCCCATTCTCCCCATTGAAGGTGCCACCAGCTACCTGTGGGTGGTTCAGTCTCCTTTTTAATAAGCTGGCTCATTGAAATACACTGTAATGTCCACTATTTGGTTACGTACTGACATTGAAAATACTGAGTTACATTTAATCAGTTACATGCACAGAAACATCAGAACAGTGATTACTCACCACGAACTGGTAGAAGCTTTTTCCTTTAACGAGTTCAACGTGAAGGATATACTGTTTTCCCGGGAACAGGCCCAAATCCCTGTCATTTGCATGAAGAGAAGACAGGGAAAAAGGGGGCGGAGGTCAGGCTGCCTTTATGAGAATTCGTTGGCGAGCGAGTAAACCCCCACTGCCATCAGTTCTATTGGCAGACCTGCAATCATTGGAAAATATAATCGATGACCTACGAGCAAGATTAAACTACCAACGGGACATTCAAAACTGTAATATCTTATGTTTCAATGAGTTGTAGCTGAACGATGACATGAACAACATACAGCTGGCATGTTTTACACTGTATCGGCAGGATAAAACAGCAGCCTCTGGTAAGACCAGGGGTGGCGGTCTATGTATATTTGTAAACAACAGCTGGTGCACAATATCTAAGGAAGTCTCAAAGTTTTGCTCGTCTGAGGTAGAGTATCTCATGATAAGCTGTAGACCACACTACCTACCTATAGTTATCATCAGTATTTTTCGTAGCTGTCTACATACCACCACAGACCGATGCTGGCACTAAGACCGCACTCAATGAGCTGTATACCGCCATAAGCAAACAGGAAAACGCTCATCCAGAGGCGGTGCTCCTAGTGGCCGGGGACTTTAATGCATGGAAACTTAAATCCGTTTGACCAAATTTCCACCAGCATGTTAAATGTGCAACCTGAGGGAAAAAAAACTCTAGACCACCTTTTCTCCGCACACAGAGACGCAAACAAAGCTCTCTCTCGCCCTCCATTTGGCAAAGCTAACCATAACTCTATCCTCCTGAGTACACCACATCAGTCACTGGCTTCATCAACAAGTGCATCGATGACGTCGTCCCCACAGTGACTGTACGTACATACATACCCCAAACAGAAGCCATGGATTACAGGCAACATTCACACTGACCTAAAGGGTACAGCTGCCGCTTTCAAGGACGGGACTCTAACCCGGAAGCTTATAAGAAATCCAGATATACCCTCCGACGAACCATCAAACAGGCAAAGTGTCAATACTACACCGGCTCCAGAGTGTGCAAAGTTGTCATCAAGGCGAAGGGTAGCTACTTTGAAGAATCTCCAAAATAAAATCTATTTTATTTGATTAACACATGATTCCATATGTGTTATTTCATAGTTTTAATTCTGCAATAGTTTTGATTCTACGATGTAGAAAATAGTAAAAAATAAAGAAAAACCCTTGAATGAGTAGGTATGTCCAAACTTTTGACTGGTACTGTACATATTACCTCAATTACCTCGACTAATCTGTGCACCCGCACATTGACTCTATACCGGTACCCCCTGTATATAGCCTCCACATTGACTCTATACCGGTACCCCCTGTATATAGCCTCCACATTGACTCTATACCGGTACCCCCTGTATATAGCCTCCACATTGACTCTATACCGGTACCCCCTGTATATAGCCTCGCTACTGTTATTTTATTGTTGCTCTTTAATTATTTGTTATTTTTCAATTTTTTTACTTCGATTTTATTTATTTTTAATTATTTTGTTTGTAAATACTTTCACTTATTTTTCTTAAAACTGCTTGTTGGCTAAGGGCTTGTAAGTAAACATTTCACTGTAAGGTCGACACCTGTTGTGTTCGGCGCATTTGACAAATGAAATTTGATTAGATTTGATTTAATACTAAATTACCTAGACGATTGGCTAACCTGTGCTCATTCACGAGAACAGGCAGAAGCCGACACGACATCTCTCCTGAAGCACATCTCAGAGCTAGGCCTCAGGTTGAACATGCAAAAAGCCACCTGGCCCGCACACAAACTGCAATATTCGTGGGCATGCGGATTGACTCGTCTCTAATGAGGGCCCACTTTGACGAAGAGAAAGTCCAGAAATTGTAGTTCACCTCAATGTTTTTGTCCAAAACCAGAAGGTAAATGTTTTTCAGTGTCAGAGACCGATGGGTCTCCTCTCCGCAGCCTATTTTTTGACCCCATTGGGCCTTCTACACTTGCAGAGACCCCTGATGAGTTGGTTCAATGCTCAGGGTTTACATCCCAAGGAAGACAGGTATTGTCGTCTGACTGTGTCCAAGGAATGTACCTGAGCAGTGGCAAGATAGCGATCACTGAAATTCCTTTCAGTCAAGATACGCCTGGGCAGAGTCCATCGGAGGGAACTGGTCCAAACAGACGCCTCCTTGACAGGCTGGTGAGCAGGTATTGAGGAGGAGGGAGACCAGTGGGACATGGAGCCCCAGCTGGTCCAAACTCCCCATCATCATGCTGGAGTTGAGAGCAATCCAACTAGCTGGGCTCAATTCTTCTACAACAACTGCGAGACAAACCTGTGCTGGTACAGACAGACAGCACCACAGTGGTAGCTGTGGGGGGTCTGGGTTCCATCCGCCTCCACGGTACTTACACTTCTGCCGTGGTCACAGAAGAATCTGGCCTCACTGCGAAGCTGTACACCTCCCAGGGACTCTGCAGCGGACATGCTGTCCAGGGAAGGCCCTCAGAAAGGGAAGTGGCGACCGCATCCCCGAATAGTGAGGGGAAGCAGAGATGGATCTGTTTGCCTCAGAGAGAAACACACAGTGCCCCCTCTGGTTCTTGATATCCCCCCCCCGGGTCACTTGGTCTAGATGCCCTGGTTATACACCTTTCCCCGCTCCCGCTGATTCCAGTGACTCTTGTCAGAATCAGGGAAGCGGGCCACCAGGTCCTTCTGATTTCCCTGAGATGGCAGAGACACCACTGGTTCAGCACAATACTGTCACTCCTAGCAGGGACAGCATGGGAACTACCTCGAAGGCCAGACCTATTGTCACAGGAGGGGGACACATTGAGGCATCTGAATCCCTCCCTCCTGCAGCTGTGGGCCTGGCCGCTGAACAGCGAAAATGGTCTGGTTTAGATTTTGAGCCCTCTGTTGTTAACATCTTACAGAGTGTCAGGGCCCCGTCCACCACATCGATCTATGACACAAGGTGACGCGAGTTCTGCCACTGGTGTGGGTAGAGCTGTGGGTTGCTCCAGAATCTTGTAGAATAAATTGATGAATACATGAATGCTATCTAAATTATTTGGATGCATTCAAGCATCCATCTATTTATACGTGCATGTATTTATTTATTAATGTATTTATCTATTTATTTGTGTGTACATTTTATTTATTCATTCATTTTTTTCTAATTGTGGCAGATTAGGTCCTCCATACAATTTACCTACTTGTTGTTTGTTTCTTTGTTCTATGGCCTATCTCATGTTGCTATGTAGGCCTAAATGTTGTTGACTGAGATTGGATGATGGAGCATGATGTTACACAGATTGCGACAGATGTCCATGGTCCATTCTTTACCCGACATTCTAATCGAACACATTTCTCCAGTATTAGGTTATGAGAACAGACAATACTCATTTAGCAATGCAGCCAAGGATGACTATTTTCTCAAAACATGTTTACTGGCAAGCTATCTAAATGGGCTAAATGTAAAACAAATGATCAATAGTTTTTTTGGCACAATAAATGAACTTTAACACCCTAATTAGATGACTGTCGCTCGACTGGGCGTGTAGGCCAATAGGCTAAACATGTTGTACCTGTGACCGACCTTTTAACCGGTTCGACTTGATGCCACAACCGTGGTTGCTTGGATGTCAGTGAGGGGATTCGATTAATCTGTCTCGGGAGCCTGGTGTAGCGTGTTTTGCACCGGGTGAAATTTGATCGCATTCGTTTTGGAACTCCTAGGCGTGAGCCAGGTTGCCCGTTCAAAGCCCACGGCGACATCGGCTTAAAACCAAAGTGATGTAATTAAGCATGTGGGGTAATGAGTAGCATATGCTAAATTGATTGCCATATCTGCCTTACCAATGAAAAGTCGTTTGAAAATTAAAAAATATACTTTATGGAAATTATATGTACGTTTCTGGACGATGCACCATGCTGCCTTGTTAACAAAATGACCAAGAAGCACATATTATTGTTCTTTTTGAGAGGGTACTCCTCCCTTACCGCTTTTCCCCGTTCACGTCACAGTCCATAGACCAGTGTCTCGCGGCTCAGCATAATCGAATCCTCCCATTGTCGGAGTCTTTCACTTGTCATGTCTTTCTGAAGAGCGTGACAGGTGTGGTATGTTAAAAGGATGGACTAACTACCCAGGTTGTTGTTATTCTTTTACTTTATGTGCAAGGACGCTAGCGCACCTTTCTTATAACGTTCATTGTGTTGTAGTACAATAAATCAACGTTTGGGATTTTTTGTTTGTTTTGTACGGGTTCACGTCTTCACTTGGCTAGTTTTCATTTTGGACTACTCTTTATTTATTTTTTATCCAACCAGCTTTTTCGCACTCGGTCTCCTGTCCTTCGCTCTCTGTATCTAGACACATTTTGAGATATCAGGTTTTATGCAAAGCAAAACAGTTGCAGCGGAATTAACTTTCGACTCTACGGCATATGTATTACCATTCAGTGAATACCTCACTCAACAAAGCTGAAAGGGTTCATTTGAAATCTGGTTTGATCTGTCAAGGCTTGTCTAGTCGCCATGGAGAGGCAGAACAGTCACCAAGCAACTTATTCTTCCCAACACCCATTTGTGCACACGTTGAAACTGACCAGGGCGCAGTTAATAAGGGTGAGTTGTCTTATTATGCTTGAGGAAATGTGGTAAGAGCTGCACAACGATCATACCTCCAAAACATGCTAACCTCTCACCATTATGCCTAACCTGGTCAGCCGCCAGTGGACGTTATGGATCTCAACTATCCAAACATAGCGCCCACTAGCGGCTGCCCGGCAGGCTACATTATATTTATACCACTTTCACACTGATCATTATTCACGATTGATTAATGATTATCTGTAATCATGGTAGCGTCCACATTTAATGTAGTTCATTAAATGAAGTGTTCAGAAATATATAATATTCTTATTTATAATAAAAATGACACTGCATTATTCACGATTCAGTTACTAATGGGCACAACATGATCCGAAAACACAACCAAAACAAGATGCAAATGCCTCCAACAAGTTGGTAGTCAACAAGTTTGATGTAGTCATTGTGTGCTATGAATATGGGACCGAAAACTAAACTTTTGTCTACTTTAATACACTATAAGGGAATTTGTCCAAATACTTATACACCTTCAAATAAAACAGATATGTATGAAAATACCCACAAATAAAAGGTGACATTCTGTACTGTCGACTTGTGAAATATTTGATCTCAAATTCAAAATGCTCGAGTATAGAGGCAAATCTACTTTGTGCATAACACAAGTCATTTTTCCAACAATTGTTAACAGACAGATTATTTCACTTATAATTCACTGTATCACAATACCAGTGGGTCAGAAGTTTACATACTCTAAATGTACTGTGCCTTCAAAACAGCTTGAGAAATTACGGAAAATGGTGTCATGGCTTTAGAAGCTTCTGATAGGCTAATTGACATCATTTGAGTCAATTGGAGGTGTACCTGTGGATGTATTTCAAAACCTACCTTCTAACTCAGTGCCTCTTTGCTTGACATCATGGGAAAATCAAAAGAAATCAGCCAAGACCTCAGAAAAAAAATTGTAGACCTCCACAAGTCTGGTTCATACTTTGGAGCAATTTCCAAACGCCTGAAGGTACCACGTTCATCTTTACAAACAATAGTACGCACATATAAACACCATGGGATCATGCAGCCGTCATACCTCTCAGGAAGGAGACGTGTTTTGACTCCTAGAGATGAATGTACTTTGGTTTGAAAAGTGCAAATCAATCCCAGAACCTCAGCTAAAGACCTTGTGAAGATGCTGGAGGAAACAGGTACAAAAGTATATATATCCACAGTAAAACGAGTCCTATATCGACATAACCTGAAAGGCTGCACAGCAAGGAAGAAGCCACTGTTTCAAAAACGAAACCAGACTACGGTTTGCAACTGCACATGGGGACAAAGATCGTACTTTTTGGAGAAATGTCCTCTGGTCTGATGAAACAAAAATAGTACTGTATGGCCATAATGACCATCGTTATGTTTGGAGGAAAAAGGGGGAGGCTTGCAAGCTGAAGAACACCATCCCAACCGTGAAGCACGGGGGTGGCAGCATCATGTTGTGTGGGTGCTGCAGGAGGGACTGGTTCACTTCACAAAATAGATGGCATCATGAGGCGGGAAAAATATGTGGATGTATTGAAGCAACATCTCGAGACATCAGTCAAGAAATTAATGGACAATGACCCCAAGCATACTTCCAAAGTTGTTGCAAAATGGCTTAAGGACAACAAAGTCAAGGTATTGGAGTGGCCATCACAAAGCCTTGACCTCAATCCTATAGAAAATGTGTGGGCGGAACTGAAAAAGAAACAAAAGCAGAAATAAATAATTCTCTACTATTATTCAGACATTTCACATTCTTAAAATAAAGTGGTGATCCTAACTGACCTAAAACAAGGAATTTTTACTAGGATTAAATGTCAGGAATTGTGTTTAAAGTTTAAATGTATTTGGCTAAGGTGTATGTCATCTTCCGACTTCAATCTACCCTATGCAACATAATATCCTCCATATATCATATCCCTGTCCCTCCCATCCACAGGGCATGGTGTTGGGCTCCATCCTCGTCCCCATACGAGTTTTTCTGGCTGTCCTCTGCTTCCTGATCATGTGGCCTATTGCCCGGCTCCGATTGGCTGGCCTCTCAGAGGTGGAACGGTCCCGGCCAGTAACGACTGGGTGGAGGAGATGGTTACTACACCCCATCATCTGGTTCCTTAGCCGGGCAGTGTTTTTCTTCCTGGGGTTCTTCTGGTTCCGGGTCAAAGGTTGTAGGGCGGGGCATAAGGAGGCTCCTGTGTTGGCAGTGGCACCTCACAGTAGCTTCCTGGATATGTTGGTGCTGACGGAAACCCAGCTGCCTACGGTGGTGTCTAGATCAGAGAACCAAAGCATTCCCGTTATAGGGGGTGAGTGTTTTGTGGGAGACTGGGAAGAGGTTCTGGGTCAAAGTTGCCCTTTTAAAGAGACAGGATGGACATTTTTCTTTGGCATCACCTTCATTAAAAGAATCACATACATTTTCACATCATACACATTTAAACCAGTCAGTCCATCATTAATACATTAATACATTCACTCACAAACGACCACTGTCCCAACTGCACTAGATAAGTACATATACCGATACAGTCTACTTTGCATTTAGTAGTCCAACAGCACAAGGAACTAATGAATATTTGAACACAACTCTCATGACTCTCTTCTGAATGTGTGCTAAAGTTGTATTTTCCCTCATTTTCTTTCACACCTTCCCCCTCTTAGTCTCTTGTCTCTTTGTCCTACACTCTTTCCCCATCTTCCATCTTTCTCCTTCACCTTTTCCATCCCCTCCTCTCCTCCCTCTTCATCGCCACCTCTCACATTTCCCTGTCTGTTCTCTCTAGTCTCTCTCTCTCTCTCTCTCTCTCTCTCTCTCACACAATTCCCTGTCTGTTCTCTCTAGTCTCTCTCTCTCACACATTTCCCTGTCTGTTCTCTCTAGTTTCTCTCTCACATTTCCCTGTCTGTTCTCTCTAGTTTCTCTCTCTCACAATTCCCAGTCTGTTCTCTCTAGTCTCTCTCTCTCTCACAATTCCCTGTCTGTTCTCTCTAGTCTCTCGCTCGCTCACAATTCCCTGTCTGTTCTCTCTAGTCTCTCTCTCTCTCACACATTTCCCAGTCTGTTCTCTCTAGTCTCTCTCTCTCACACATTTCCCTGTCTGTTCTCTCTAGTTTCTCTCTCTCACAATTCCCAGTCTGTTCTCTCTAGTCTCTCTCTCTCTCTCTCACATTTCCCTGTCTGTTCTCTCTAGTTTCTCTCTCTCACATTTCCCTGTCTGTTCTCTCTAGTTTCTCTCTCTCACAATTCCCTGTCTGTTCTCTCTAGTTTCTCTCTCTCACAATTCCCTGTCTGTTCTCTCTAGTCTCTCTCTCTCTCACAATTCCCTGTCTGTTCTCTCTAGTCTCTCGCTCGCTCACAATTCCCTGTCTGTTCTCTCTAGTCTCTCTCTCTCTCACACATTTCCCAGTCTGTTCTCTCTAGTCTCTCTCTCTCACACATTTCCCTGTCTGTTCTCTCTAGTCTCTCTCTCTCACACATTTCCCTGTCTGTTCTCTCTAGTTTCTCTCTCTCACATTTCCCTGTCTGTTCTCTCTAGTTTCTCTCTCTCACAATTCCCAGTCTGTTCTCTCTAGTCTCTCTCTCTCTCTCTCACATTTCCCTGTCTGTTCTCTCTAGTTTCTCTCTCTCACATTTCCCTGTCTGTTCTCTCTAGTTTCTCTCTCTCACAATTCCCTGTCTGTTCTCTCTAGTTTCTCTCTCTCACAATTCCCTGTCTGTACTCTCTAGTCTCTCTCTCTCTCACAATTCCCTGTCTGTTCTCTCTAGTCTCTCGCTCGCTCACAATTCCCTGTCTGTTCTCTCTAGTCTCTCTCTCTCACACATTTCCCTGTCTGTTCTCTCTAGTCTCTCTCTCTCACACATTTCCCTGTCTGTTCTCTCTAGTTTCTCTCTCTCACACATTTCCCTGTCTGTTCTCCTCTCTAGTTTCTCTCTCTCACACATTTCCCTGTCTGTTCTCTCTAGTTTCTCTCTCTCACAATTCCCTGTCTGTTCTCTCTAGTTTCTCTCTCTCACAATTCCCTGTCTGTTCTCTCTAGTCTCTCTCTCTCTATCACAATTCCCTGTCTGTTCTCTCTAGTCTCTCTCTCTCTCTCACATTTCCCTGTCTATCTAGTCTCTCTCTCCCTCTCTCCCTCACATTTCCCTGTCTGTTCTCTCTAGTCTCTCTCTCTCTCTCACAATTCCCTGTCTGTTCTCTCTAGTCTCTCTCTCTCTGACAATTCCCTGTCTGTTCTCTCTAGTCTCTCTCTCTCTCACAATTCCCTGTCTGTTCTCTCTAGTTTCTCTCTCTCACAATTCCCTGTCTGTTCTCTCTAGTTTCTCTCTCTCACAATTCCCTGTCTGTTCTCTCTAGTCTCTCTCTCTCTCACAATTCCCTGTCTGTTCTCTCTAGTCTCTCGCTCGCTCACAATTCCCTGTCTGTTCTCTCTAGTCTCTCTCTCTCTCACACATTTCCCAGTCTGTTCTCTCTAGTTTCTCTCTCTCACACATTTCCCTGTCTGTTCTCTCTAGTTTCTCTCTCTCACAATTCACTGTCTGTTCTCTCTAGTTTCTCTCTCTCACAATTCCCTGTCTGTTCTCTCTAGTCTCTCTCTCTCTCACAATTCCCTGTCTGTTCTCTCTAGTCTCTCTCTCTCTCTCTCTCTCTCTCTCACACAATTCCCTGTCTGTTCTCTCTAGTCTCTCTCTCTCACACATTTCCCTGTCTGTTCTCTCTAGTTTCTCTCTCACATTTCCCTGTCTGTTCTCTCTAGTTTCTCTCTCTCACAATTCCCAGTCTGTTCTCTCTAGTCTCTCTCTCTCTCTCACATTTCCCTGTCTGTTCTCTCTAGTTTCTCTCTCTCACATTTCCCTGTCTGTTCTCTCTAGTTTCTCTCTCTCACAATTCCCTGTCTGTTCTCTCTAGTTTCTCTCTCTCACAATTCCCTGTCTGTTCTCTCTAGTCTCTCTCTCTCTCACAATTCCCTGTCTGTTCTCTCTAGTCTCTCGCTCGCTCACAATTCCCTGTCTGTTCTCTCTAGTCTCTCTCTCTCTCACACATTTCCCAGTCTGTTCTCTCTAGTCTCTCGCTCGCTCACAATTCCCTGTCTGTTCTCTCTAGTCTCTCTCTCTCTCACACATTTCCCTGTCTGTTCTCTCTAGTCTCTCTCTCTCACACATTTCCCAGTCTGTTCTCTCTAGTCTCTCTCTCTCACACATTTCCCTGTCTGTTCTCTCTAGTTTCTCTCTCTCACACATTTCCCTGTCTGTTCTCTCTAGTTTCTCTCTCTCACACATTTCCCTGTCTGTTCTCTCTAGTTTCTCTCTCTCACAATTCCCTGTCTGTTCTCTCTAGTTTCTCTCTCTCACAATTCCCTGTCTGTTCTCTCTAGTCTCTCTCTCTCTATCACAATTCCCTGTCTGTTCTCTCTAGTCTCTCTCTCTCTCTCACATTTCCCTGTCTATCTAGTCTCTCTCTCCCTCTCTCCCTCACATTTCCCTGTCTGTTCTCTCTAGTCTCTCTCTCTCTCACAATTCCCTGTCTGTTCTCTCTAGTCTCTCTCTCTCTGACAATTCCCTGTCTGTTCTCTCTAGTCTCTCTCTCTCTCACAATTCCCTGTCTGTTCTCTCTAGTCTCTCTCTATCACATTTCCCTGTCTGTTCTATCTAGTCTCTCTCTCCCTCTCTCTCTCTCTCATTTCCCTGTCTGTTCTCTCTAGTCTCTCTCTCTCTCACATTTCCCTGTCTGTTCTCTCTAGTCTCTCTCTCTCACATTTTCCTGTCTGTTCTATCTAGTCTCTCTCTCCCTCTCTCTCATTTCCCTGTCTTTTCTCTCTAGTCTCTCCCTCCCTCTCTCACATTTCCCTGTTCTCTCTCCCTATAGAGTTTAAGTCTCTCCCTCTCCTCTCTTCAGTAGCACTTCAGTGGCGTTTGTGTCCTAATGAATATAATTATCATGTCAATTTGGCTATGTCACATTATAACAGTCGTGTGTATGGTTTGTCTTTTCTCTCTCTCAGCCCTCCTGGAGTTTAACCAGTCAGTGTTGGTAAACAGGAAGAATCCAGAATCCAGGAAACGGGCTGTCGTTCAGATCAAAGAGAGGCTCACCTCCAATGGCTACTGGCCACAGGTAAGCAGGGATCAGAGGGCAGGGGTCAAATTAGGCTCATGGGGGAACTGGTGTAACGTAGAAGCCCTGCCTGAGACATGCAAACCCAATTGTTGCTAGCAGACTACAATGATTTCCTCTTGGTCTAATGGTTAAGACAGAAGACGCTGGTTCACATCCCACCAGTTACACATGAACCTCACTGCATCAGTCTTGCGTCATATAGCACTACAACTTTGTTGACTTGCAATACTGGTATGTCATGTTCGAATAATGTTACTGGCGGCCAACAATGAACTTTACTGATGAAGGGACGGCTTTCATAGAACTGGTTTAACACACCTCTATTCATCAGTCCCTCCTCCGAATGAACCTTCCTGATGGGAGAACATAGAACTGGTTCTACGAACTCCCTTGCTTTCTAAATTCCCATCGCTCTCATTGTCTCTATTCATCAAACAGTCTCCCTTTCTCTCATGGCCAGATGCTGATGTTCCCAGAAGGCACCACGACGAACGGCACCACTCTCATAAAGTTCAAACCTGGTGAGATTTAGACCTGGGTTCAGATAATATTTGAAATCTTTCAAATGCTTTTTGCCTTTGCTTTAGCCTGCCTAGGGTGCCAGATGGGCGGGGTTTGCACTTTTGTGACTATTCTACTGGTTCCATTGTGCCAGTCAAGCTCAATCAAGCCCAGATAAAGTAGTTGAGATCATTTAAAATAGTATTTGAACCCCGGGTTGGTAAATAAAGAATGTCACTTCTTCTACACCTAAAGTAATGGATGGTATGTTGTGTTACATAGGGGGGTGAGCTGACTGGTTTGCTGTTCTGTCTCCTTCCTAGGTGCCTTCCTAGCTGGAGTCCCAGTCCAACCTGTCCTGCTGCACTACCCCAACAAACTGGTGAGTAGACTGGACTGCGTCAATATTGGGATACAGCAGAGAAATTGAGTGTCAGAACGGAGGGGTGGAAGCGCTGGCTCCAGGGGTGCTTGTTGTCAGGAGGAAGCAGCACTGTGACTGGTAGTTTACATACCGACGCAGCGGAAGGTGTAGGGTGAAGTTGCACATACATTTGTACTGACTCTACACACATCCCCTCACACACAATCATCATGTGCGCTGCTGCTACTCTGTTTATCATATCCTGTTGCCTAGTACCTTTACCCCTATACATATCTACCTCCATCTCTCCAGTAGTCCTGCACATTGTAAATATGGTACTGGAACTGACCCTGTATATAGTACCTTTACCCCTATACATATCTACCTCCATCTCTCCAGTATTCCTGCACATTGTAAATATGGTACTGGAACTGACCCTGTATATAGTACCTTTACCCCTATACATATCTACCTCCATCTCTCCAGTATTCCTGCACATTGTAAATATGGTACTGGAACTGACCCTGTATATAGTACCTTTACCCCTATACATATCTACCTCTATCTCTCCAGTATTCCTGCACATTGTAAATATGGTACTGGAACTGACCCTGTATATAGTACCTTTACCCCTATACATATCTACCTCCATCTCTCCAGTAGTCCTGCACATTGTAAATATGGTACTGGAACTGACCCTGTATATAGTACCTTTACCCCTATACATATCTACCTCCATCTCTCCAGTATTCCTGCACATTGTAAATATGGTACTGGAACTGACCCTGTATATAGTACCTTTACCCCTATACATATCTACCTCCATCTCTCCAGTATTCCTGCACATTGTAAATATGGTACTGGAACTGACCCTGTATATAGTACCTTTACCCCTATACATATCTACCTCCATCTCTCCAGTATTCCTGCACATTGTAAATATGGTACTGGAACTGACCCTGTTGCCTAGTACCCTTACTCCTATACATATCTACCTCCATCTCTCCAGTATTCCTGCACATTGTAAATATGGTACTGGAACTGACCCTGTTGCCTAGTACCCTTACCCCTATACATATCTACCTCCATCTCTCCAGTATTCCTGCACATTGTAAATATGGTACTGGAACTGACCCTGTTGCCTAGTACCCTTACTCCTATACATATCTACCTCCATCTCTCCAGTATTCCTGCACATTGTAAATATGGTACTGGAACTGACCCTGTATATAGTACCCTTACCCCTATACATATCTACCTCCATCTCTCCAGTATTCCTGCACATTGTAAATATGGTACTGGAACTGACCCTGTATATAGTATGCTTACTTGCTACTTGTGTTTATATCTTGTGTTTTGTTCTACGTTGTTATTTCTAGTATTACATTGTTGGGGTTAGAGCTAGCAAGAAAGAAAGACTATGCACTGTACGTGTGCATGTGACATTGAAACTTGAAGTTGGCACTAGATGCTTATCTTGGGTCAGTTTTGCATTTCCCCCCACTAATGGCTAAGGTTGGGCTTGTGGGATTTTAACCCGGAGCGCATTGGAATTGTGACTGAGAGCACCCTACCTTATCGTATAAAGAAATAGCATGTGGTTTCTAATCATAGTTAATGTTTGTGGATGTTGGAACTCTCATGGCCCCACAGCATGCCTGTACAGTCAGACGTAGACCCATGGGTGATGTACTGTCTGCACATGGCAGTTCACCTTCTAGAGTTATTATTTCTATGCCTGTTTAAAAACATGCTTTACTTTCTAGGATACTGTGCGCTGGACCCACAGGGGAACTACCTGGTAAGACACCATCTATATGAAATAAAAACGTCTAATAATCATTCAAATCAATCTTTATTTGTCCCATGCGCCGAATACAACAAGTGTTGACCTTACCGTAAAATGTTTACTTACAAGCCCTTAATAACCAACAGTGCCGTTCAAGAACTAAAGTAAAACATAATAAAAAAGTAACACAATAAAATAACAACGAGGCCATATAGAGGAGGTACCGGTACCGAGTCAGTGTACAGGTTAGTTGAGGTCATCTGAAGTGACTATGCATAGATCATAAACAGCGAGTAGCAGCAGTGTACAAAACAAATGAAGGGAGGGGTGGTGTTAATTGTTAATTATTAACTGTTCAGCAGTCTTAAGGCTTGTGGGGTAGAAGCTTTTAAGGAGACTTTTGGACCTAGACTTGGCGATCCGGTACCGCTTGCCGTGCGGTAGCAGAGAAAACAGTCTATGACTTGGGTGACTGGAGTCTCTGACAATTTTATGGGCTTTCCTCTGACACCGCCTATTATATAGGTCCTAGATGGCAGGGAGCTTGGCCCCAGTGATGTACTGGGCCGTACACACTACCCTCTGTAGCGCCTTACAGTCAGATGCCAAGCAGTGCAACTGATCAGGATGCTCTCGATGGTGCAGCTGTATAACTTTTTGAGGATCTGGGGACCCATGCCAAATCTTTTCAGTCTCCTGAGGGGGAAAAGGTTTTGTCATGTTCTCTTAATAACCGTCTTGGTGTGTTTGGACCATGATAGTTTGTTGGTGATGTGGACACCAAGGAACTTGAAACTCTCGACCCGCTCCAATACAGCCCCGTTGATGTTAATGGGGTCCTGTTCGGCCCATCTTTTCCTGTAGTCAACGATCAGCTTCTTTTTCTTGCTCACTTTGAGGAAGAAGTTGTTGTCCTGGCGCCATACTGCCAGTTCTGACCTCCCTATAGGCTGTATCATCGTTGTCGGTGATCAGCCCTACCACTGTTGTGTTGTCAGCAAACTTACTGATGGTGTTGGAGTCGTGTTTGGCCACCCAGTCATGGGTGAACATGGAGTACAGGAGAGGACTAAGTACGCACCCCTGAGGGGTCCCAGTGTTGAGGATCAGCGTGGCAGACGTGTTGTTGCCTACCCTTACCACCTGAGGGCGGCCCGTCAGAAAGTCCAGTGCAGAGGGGTGTGTTTAGTCCCAGGGTCATTAGCTTAGTGATGAGCTTCGTGGGCACTATGGTGTTGAACGCTGAGCTGTAGTCAATGAATAGCATTCTCACATAGGTGTTCCTTTTGTCCAGGTGGGAAAGGGCAGTGTGGAGTGCAATAGAGATTGCATCATCTGTGGATCTGTTGGGGTTGTATGTGAATTGGAGTGGGTCTAGGGTTTCTTGAATAATGGTGTTGATGTGAGTCATGCCTTTCAAATCAATTCATGGCTACAGATGTGAGTGCTATGGGTCGGTAGTCATTTAGGCAGGTTACCTTCGCATTCTTGGGCACAGGGACTATGGTGGTCTGCTTGAAACATGTTGGTATTACAGACTCGGTCAGGGAGATGTTGAAAATGTCAATGAAGACACTTGCCAGTTGGTCCGCGCATGCTTTGAGTACACGTCCTGGTAATCCGTCTGGCCCAGCAGCTTTGTGAATGTTGACCTGTTTAAGGGTCTTGCTCATATCGGCTACCGAGAGCGTTATCACACAGTCATCCAGAACAGCTGGTGCTCTCGTGCATGCTTCAGTGTTGCGTGCCTCGAAGCGAGCATAAAAGGCATTTAGCTCGTCTAGTAGGCTCTCGTCACAGGGCAGCTCGCGTCCGGGTTTCCCTTTGTCGTCCGTAATAGTTTTCAAGCCCTGCCACATCCGATGAGCGCCAGAGCTCATTATCAACTTCATTATCAAATCTCAATTTAACATACATATTATTGGAAACAAGTGTTCAATATATGATATTTCACTGATTGGTGGGGGTGTTTTTCCCTCCAGGGTTGAGGCATTGTGGCACACCTGCTCTCAGCTCTACACTAACGTTACTGTTGAGGTAAGGTCATATTGTCCATAATCAGAATGACCACTCACCGAAGAAGAATTTCCTGTTTTCTCATTGGCTGTAATACCTGTCAGTAAAAAAGGTATGTTCTCTTATTGGCTACAGTACCTGCCAGTATACACCCCCTCCCAGGAGGAGAAGGATGACCCGAATCTGTATGCAGACAATGTCCAGAAACTCATGGCCAAGTGAGTCTACACAGCGTGTGTGTGTAGTTTGTGGACGTTTCCCACTGTTTGGCATGTTGTGGTCAATTTTGCCTCTGTATTTGCATAATGTATACTTGGCTATCTGTTTGCTTTGGATGCATGTATTTTCTGAATGTGTGTAGATGATTCTAACATCTGTAACCTCTTGTGTCTATCAGGACCCTGGGCATCCCGGCGACAGACCATGTGATGGAAGGGCGTGTTCCTACCAGAAAACTGGGTGGGCTCTCCCTCCCCCTAGAACCACCTGCCAGAGAAACTCTCTCTCTGCTGCATAAAGACGGGTAAGAGACGTGTGTGTATGTACACTACATGATCAAAAGTATGTGGACACCTGCTCGTCAAACATCTCATCATTCCAATATCATGGGCATTAATATGGAGCTGGTCCCCCCTTTGTTGCTGGGCCCCTCTCATCTCTCTTTCTCGCTCCTCTCATCTGTCTCTCGTGCCCCTCATCTCTCTCTCTCTCGCCCCTTTCATCTCTCTCTCTCGCCCCTCTCATCTATCACTCTCTCTCTCTCGCCCCTCTCATCTATCACTCTCTCTCTCTCGCTCTCTCTTGCCCCTGTCATCTTTCTCTCTCTCTCCATCCTCAGTCTCAGAGAGTTCGAGGTGGAGGCAGCACTGAGTAAGATAATTGACAGGTGTCAGTCAGAACAGGGTTGGAGGGCTGGTGTGGATGAGCTGGCACCACTCCTGGGACTGACAGACAGACAGACTGCTGCTAAGATCTGTGGACTCTACTCCAAGGTAAACTACTCCAAGGTTAAACTGGCCACCACCAACCGGCATCAAATGTGGTGTGTGTGTGTGCTTCTGTGTCGAGTACTGAAGTAGTAGATTTCCATAAGTATTCCTTGGTGTTGTGTACTTTGCATACTCTCTGTATGTGTTAACAGTACGTGTGTGTGTTCCAGGATGACAAGGTGGACCTCAGGCAGATCTATTTAAGTGTGACATCAGTCTCTGGGCTTCTGGGATTTAAGTCCCTCCTTCACACTGCATTCACTGTAAGTTCTGCTCCAAGTGTGTGTAGAGTAGATTTAGAACCCCAGTGTTTGTGTAGAGTAGATTTAGAACCCCAGTGTTTGTGTAGAGTAGATTTAGAACCCCAGTGTTTGTGTAGAGTAGATTTAGAACCCCGGTGTTTGTGTTTAGTAGATTTAGAACCCCGGTGTTTGTGTTTAGTAGATTTAGAACCCCGGTGTTTGTGTTTAGTAGATTTAGAACCCCAGTGTTTGTGTAGAGTAGATTTAGAACCCCAGTGTTTGTGTTTAGTAGATTTAGAACCCCAGTGTTTGTGTAGAGTAGATTTAGAACCCCGGTGTTTGTGTTTAGTAGATTTAGAACCCCAGTGTTTGTGTAGAGTAGATTTAGAACCCCAGTGTTTGTGTAGAGTAGATTTAGAACCCCAGTGTTTGTGTAGAGTAGATTTAGAACCCCAGTGTTTGTGTAGAGTAGATTTAGAACCCCGGTGTTTGTGTTTAGTAGATTTAGAACCCCGGTGTTTGTGTTTAGTAGATTTAGAACCCCAGTGTTTGTGTAGAGTAGATTTAGAACCCCAGTGTTTGTGTAGAGTAGATTTAGAACCCCAGTGTTTGTGTAGAGTAGATTTAGAACCCCGGTGTTTGTGTTTAGTAGATTTAGAACCCCGGTGTTTGTGTTTAGTAGATTTAGAACCCCGGTGTTTGTGTTTAGTAGATTTAGAACCCCGGTGTTTGTGTTTAGTAGATTTAGAACCCCGGTGTTTGTGTTTAGTAGTTTTATAACCCCGGTGTTTGTGTTTAGTAGATTTAGAACCCCGGTGTTTGTGTTTAGTAGATTTAGAACCCCGGTGTTTGTGTTTAGTAGATTTAGAACCCCGGTGTTTTGTTTAGTAGATTTAGAACCCCGGTGTTTGTGTTTAGTAGTTTTAGAACCCCGGTGTTTGTGTTTAGTAGATTTAGAACCCCAGTGTTTGTGGAGAGTAGATTTAGAACCCCAGTGTTTGTGGAGAGTAGATTTAGAACCCCAGTGTTTGTGGAGAGTAGATTTAGAACCCCAGTGTTTGTGGAGAGTAGATTTAGAACCCCAGTGTTTGTGGAGAGTAGATTTAGAACCCCAGTGTTTGTGGAGAGTAGATTTAGAACCCCAGTGTTTGTGGAGAGTAGATTTAGAACCCCAGTGTTTGTGGAGAGTAGATTTAGAACCCCAGTGTTTGTGGAGAGTAGATTTAGAACCCCGGTGTTTGTGTTTAGTAGATTTAGAACCCCAGTGTTTGTGGAGAGTAGATTTAGAACCCCAGTGTTTGTGGAGAGTAGATTTAGAACCCCAGTGTTTGTGGAGAGTAGATTTAGAACCCCAGTGTTTGTGGAGAGTAGATTTAGAACCCCAGTGTTTGTGGAGAGTAGATTTAGAACCCCAGTGTTTGTGGAGAGTAGATTTAGAACCCCAGTGTTTGTGGAGAGTAGATTTAGAACCCCAGTGTTTGTGGAGAGTAGATTTAGAACCCCAGTGTTTGTGTAGAGTAGATTTAGAACCCCAGTGTTTGTGGAGAGTAGATTTAGAACCCCAGTGTTTGTGGAGAGTAGATTTAGAACCCCAGTGTTTGTGGAGAGTAGATTTAGAACCCCAGTGTTTGTGGAGAGTAGATTTAGAACCCCAGTGTTTGTGGAGAGTAGATTTAGAACCCCAGTGTTTGTGGAGAGTAGATTTAGAACCCCAGTGTTTGTGGAGAGTATACATGTTAAACTTGGTATGTACGATATGCAGTTATACGTTTGAACCTATAACTAACTGTATGTACTATACGTAGCCTGGATCCCAGATCGGTTAGTGCTCTTGTCAACTCCAACATGTTTGCAATGACAATTCAATAAGGAGTTGGCAAGGGAGGAGAAATAGACTGGCACCCAGGCGGTATGTCCGGTTACTACGGTATAAAGAGGAAGCTTTAACCTATATACTAAATTAATATATTTTATATAAACTACATTAATATATTTTACATAGACAGTATATAAATGGTATATATTTACATAAATGTATATATTTGAACCCAGTGTAAACTGTCTGCAGCTGTATGACAGAGAGTGTAGTGGCAGTCTGACTGCAGTGGACGTGTCTGACCTGATGGGGGCGCTAGTGGGGAGTCCTCAGTACCACACAGAGGAACTGTACACTGAACTGTCCTTGAGAGGAGCGCCCACCGAACGTAAGCCCAGGCACCCATCCACTAACAATGTTGACATTCAAATACATGAATAACTTGAAACTTATCTTGATTATTAGTGGTGTATTAGAAACTTCTCCGCCTGTTTGTTGGACCCTAGTTATGGCTGTTTCTCAATTCGTCTTTCTGCGATCCCTCGCAACCCATCTCCTCGCCTCCTTCTCAACAGCATTCGAGAAGTTCCAAGGACCTTTTTCTCCAATGAGAAGGAGGCAAGGAGAGCAGATGCAAGGAATCGAGGAAAGATTAATTGTGAAAGCCATGTCCTGTTGTTCGTCCCACTGTCCCTTGGAACTGCAATGCTATGTGGTTGTATCTCTACAGAAGACCTGTTCAGTGTGCTGACCACCCACCCCACCTATCAGAAACTGATCAGCGAGTACTTCACACCTGAGGGGGTGGAGTCCTCACCACCATCCTCTCCTCTGACCAAAGGGAAGGCAGGGAACAACAATGCAGGATCGCCTAGCGACAACAGAACGGCCTTGCCTTACAAAACGGCTGATAACGGCTCTCCTCTGCCCAGTAAGAAGAACGACTGAGTGAAGGAACTCTGAAGCATACTGATGGCTACCGGTTGGTTATACAGTGCCTTGCGAAAGTATTCGGCCCCCTTGAACTTTGCGACCTTTTGCCACATTTCAGGCTTCAAACCTAAAGATATAAAACTGTATTTTTTTGTGAAGAATCAACAACAAGTGGGACACAATCATGAAGTGGAACGACATTTATTGGATATTTCAAACTTTTTTAACAAATCAAAAACTGAAAAATTGGGCGTGCAAAATTATTCAGCCCCTTTACTTTCAGTGCAGCAAACTCTCTCCAGAAGTTCAGTGAGGATCTCTGAATGATCCAATGTTGACCTAAATGACTAATGATGATAAATACAATCCACCAGTGTGTAATCAAGTCTCCGTATAAATGCACCTGCACTGTGATAGTCTCAGAGGTCCGTTAAAAGCGCAGAGAGCGTCATGAAGAACAAGGAACACACCAGGCAGGTCCGAGAGACTGTTGTGAAGAAGTTTAAAGCCGGATTTGGATACAAAAAGATTTCCCAAGCTTTAAACATCCCAAGGAGCACTGTGCAAGCGATAATATTGAAATGGAAGGAGTATCAGACCACTGCAAATCTACCAAGACCTGGCCGTCCCTCTAAACTTTCAGCTCATACAAGGAGAAGACTGATCATAGATGCAGCCAAGAGGCCCATGATCACTCTGGATGAACTGCAGAGATCTACAGTTGAGGTAGGAGACTCTGTCCATAGGACAACAATCAGTCGTATATTGCACAAATCTGGCCTTTATGGAAGAGTGGCAAGAAGAAAGCCATTTCTTAAAGATATCCATAAAAAGTGTTGTTTAAAGTTTGCCACAAGCCACCTGGGAGACACACCAAACATGTGGAAGAAGGTGCTCTGGTCAGATGAAACCAAAATTGAACTTTTTGGCAACAATGCAAAACGTTATGTTTGGCGTAAAAGCAACACAGCTCATCACCCTGAACACACCATCCCCACTGTCAAACATGGTGGTGGCAGCATCATGGTTTGGGCCTGCTTTTCTTCAGCAGGGACAGGGAAGATGGTTAAAATTGATGGGAAGATGGATGGAGCCAAATACAGGACCATTCTGGAAGAAAACCTGATGGAGTCTGCAAAAGACCTGAGACTGGGACGGAGAGTCAAAGTCAAAGTCCAGACCTGAATCTAATCGAGAATCTGTGGAAAGATCTGAAAACTGCTGTTCACAAATGCTCTCCATCCAACCTCACTGAGCTCGAGCTGTTTTGCAAGGAGGAATGGGAAAACATTTCAGTCTCTCGATGTGCAAAACTGATAGACATACCCCAAGCGACTTACAGCTGTAATCGCAGCAAAAGGTGGCGCTACAAAGTATTAACTTAAGGGGGCTGAATAATTTTGCACGCCCAATTTTTCAGTTTTTGATTTGTTAAAAAAGTTTGAAATATCCAATAAATGTCGTTCCACTTCATGATTGTGTCCCACTTGTTGTTGATTCTTCACAAAAAAATACAGTTTTATATCTTTATGTTTGAAGCCTGAAATGTGGCAAAAGGTTGCAAAGTTCAAGGGGGCCAAATACTTTCGCAAGGCACTGTACATCGACTTGAATGGGGATCCCCTTCTAGGAATTCTATTTCTAATGGGGCTTACGCCATTTTGTGAAATTGAAGAAAAACCTAAGGCAGCTCAACGGTATCGACAGTAATGCCAATTTAACACGCCGTTCTCTAAGAAATCAAAGGGAACGACTCATAGTGAACTAGTGCGTATGTCTTTCAGATGGGTTATATGTGGTCTTTTAAGACTTGTTTACAATGTCATAGCTACATAGCCTAGCTATGATTGTTACACAATTCTCTGGATCTGCCTGTCAAGATGCTGTGAAAATAGTATTGCGGTAGTGTTTATTTATAAATGTAATACGATTTTAATCAAATTAAGAGTGTCTGTCTTATTTTGTAAGGCTTGAAATGGGATGTGGTATGTGAATTTGTATTGATTTAATGAACAAAATATACAAACCAAATGATTATGTAAATTACTATTCTCAGGATTTTGTATTGTATTTTACATTTAATCTATTAAACTGAATGTTAAACATTGGACTCCTTTTGTTTCATTGTAGCCTTATTTTAAAGAGGCCTTCTTCCTTTTCCTTTGAAGTTTGTTTCTCCCATCCTTCCGCCCTCTCTTCTGTCTTTTACCCACTCTCTGGCTCCATCTCTCTCTCGCTCTGTCCATCTCTGGCTTTCTCTCGGGTTCCACTTTCTCTCTCTTCTCACTCAGTCTCTGTCTTTTACCCACTCTCTGGCTCCATCTCTCTCTCGCTCTGTCCATCTCTGGCTTTCTCTTGGGTTCCACTTTCTCTCTCTTCTCGTCAGATGTGTGACCCTCTGCCTGTGTTGGTTCATCCTCCTCCACTTTACTGAGCTTGGCTGGGAAGGGAGGATGAATGGTCTCTCCATTTCTTTTTCCTCCCTCTGTTTTTCCTGTCCTCCGTTCAGTTACAGGGGACAGAACTGTTTCTATCTCCCTTTTCCCTTCACTGTGTTTGGTTCTGGATGCTGGAATGGTCTTTAGCTCTATTTTGTTTTCTGTTGTCCCTCTGTTTCCTGTTATCTTAGCATCGGTTTCTACCTTCTCTATCTTTCCTTTGGAGGAGGAGGTGGATTCCTCCGTTAGTCCTCTCCTGTTTTTAGTTTTAAGCTTTTTTAATACTAAATGGCTCCCTTCTTCAGATTGAACCACTACTTGTCTTTCCTTCTTCCCTCCCATATCCCCACTCTCTCCCACCTTCCTTTTCATTCCTTTACGGTTTAGACCCCTGTTGGTTACGAATGCATCATTCTCGATAGTCCCTTCCCCCTCGATAGTTTTACTTTTCAGATTTTCTGTCACTTGCTCTTCCACCTTGTCCCCTTGTTTCCCCGTCTCCTCCTCTGCAGTGTTTGCGGACTCTTCCTTCTGCTCCTTCCTGCCCATTACGGCTTTAGCATGCCTCGTTCTTGCCATGGGACTTGGAATAGGAGAAGACTTTTCAGTCCTCTCCTCCTTTGTCTCGTTCCCTTGTTTTCCTGTCTCTTTCTCTGCTGGTTTTGGTTTATCCTCTTTCTTTACCTCTACATCCTTCCTTCTTGCTCTAGTCACAGGACGTCTAAGACTAGGCTTCTCAATCGTCTCTCTCTCCTTTTTCCCCATCTCTCCATCTATCTCCATATGTGCTGTGCTCGGCTCCTTCTCGTCTTTCCTCTCCACGTCGTTCTTTCCCCATTTCCTTCTTGTCATAGGACTGAGCTCTCTCCACGTCACCTTCCCTGAGGTTGGTACGTCCTCCCTCTCTTCTCTCCCTCCCTCTTCCCTCTCTTTATCAGTGTAGATATTAGGGGTAGTAGCCAAGGCCTCTTTTTGAGCTGTGTGCGGATTCTGTTCTTTCTTACACTCTTCAGCTCTCCAGTTCCCTCTAGTTGTGATCATACGGCTTGTCGCAGTACTAGTGATGGGACAGGGGTTTTCAGTCCTCTCCTCTACCTCATCCCTTTGTTTCTCTGTCTCGCCACCTGTCTCTTTCTTTGTGTTTGGCTTCCCTTCTTTTTTCCCTTCTGCATCTTTTCTTTGCTTTCTTGTCACAGGAGTTAGAGTTCTGGTCCTTTCAGATCTTTGCTCTTTTCCCTCGCCCTCTTCTTCATCCATCTCTACAGATGGTACTTTATTCATTGTGTTTCCTGGTTTGGGCTTCTCCTTCTCTGCTGCTCTGCTCTTCCTTCTTGTGGTTATCATAGGACATGGGATAAAACGGGGCTTTTCTGTCCTTTTTGCCTCATCCTCTTTCTCTGTCTCTTTCTTCGTTTTCGACGACTCTTTCCCCTTCTCTGCAGCTTTGCTACTCCTCCTTGCTCTTATCATAGGTCCTGTCATGGTACTTGGCTTTTGTGTCTTATCCTTTGCCTCGTCCCGTTGTTTCAACGTCTCTCTGTCTGCCTCCGTTTTCTGGCCTTGACGCTGTTGAGGCTCTTTCAGTGTCACCTTCACTTTATCAGTGTTAATATTAGGAGCAGTAGCAGCCTTGAACTCCGTCTGCACCGCCCTGTGACTCCTCTGTTCTTTCTCTTCAGCCTGTTCTCTATTCACAGCTTGTCTCTCTCGTCCTTTCCTTGACGGTCTCTGTTTCTTTTTCTCTGTTTTCTCTTCCATCTTGTTTTCGGTTGCTATTACTTCCCCCTCTTCTTCTTCTCTAACTGCTACTTCCCTCATTTCCATTTTCTCAGTTTTCTTTACTACCTCCTTTTCATTTTCTATTTCTTTCTTCCCCTCTTCTGTTTTCATGGTGTCCTTCCTCCGTCTACTATCTCTCTGTTTCTGATGTCTAGTTGACCTCTTGCTGTTTCTGCTTGGATTCGCCTTTGACGTCTCTTCAAGTCTTCCAACGATCTCGTTCCTCTCCTTCATTCTCTCTTCGTCTTCTTCTCTTTCTCTCCTTTCTGTATTCCCTCTATCTGCATCTGCCCGTTGACCGGTTTGGGTGGTCTCTACCTCCGACTCAGTCTCTCTCTTCTGCTGCTTTATCTCTTTCACCTCCATCTCCGCCTCCTCTCCTGTCTCCACCCCGTTTTCTCTCTCTCCATCACTCTTCATCTGTCCCTCGGTGCCACCCAAAACAGTCTCTCCCTCTGTACTTCCACGAGACGCTGGGGTGAGGGAGTGTTCCACCTCAACCTGCCCCAGGGTGAGGAGGGTGTGTGCGGTAGAGATGTTGGCCGTCTCCCTCGTGCTGTCCCTGGGCATGTATGACTGGAGCTGGTCGTTGTTGACCCCTGTAGCCTCCAGACACAGGGGGAGTGGAGTGGACTCATCCCAGGCAGAGTGAGGGTGGAGCAGCCCAGGTATGGAAGCCTGACTATCGGACATAGACTCATCCAAGTTCACCCCTTCTATAGGCTGGTTCCATGTTTCCTCCATTCTAGGATAGGCTTCTTCCACTGTCTCACTTATACAGTCTGACAGTAGGGTTGATCCAGGATCTCTGCTGCTTATGGATGGCGGTGAGCTCTCTATGTCTGAGTCCACCTGAGTGATAATAGGAACTGTACTGGGGTCAGCGAACTCTTTCACACAGTCAATAGCAGGAGAGTCTGGCGACGGTTTGTTGCCACCAGCTGAACCACATGACTCAGTGATACCAGAGGCTTCGGTGGCTGTGATCACGTCTGTTAGCTTTTCGTTGACAGTGGCTGAACTTCCAGAGTTAGTAACGCAAGGTGCTTCAGTGATGGTTGTGTCTGTTGCTTGAACAATTGCACTGTTAGTTGCCTGAGTGTTGACATTGTCTGGAGGATTTGTTTCAGACACATTTGTCACCTTAAGATCAATTCTATTTAATGCTTTAACGTTGGCACGGTCCAGTCCTGAAGCTTGAGAACTGATACGCATGTCTGAAGCTTGAGAACTGACACGCATGTCTGAAGCTTGAGGACTGACACGCATGTCTGAAGCTTGAGAACTGACACGCATGTCTGAAGCTTGAGGACTGATACTCATGTCTGAAGCTTGAGGACTGATACACATGTCTGAAGCTTGAGGACTGATACGCATGTCTGAAGCTTGAGGACTGATACGCATGTCTGAAGCTTGAGGACTGATACGCATGTCTGAAGCTTGAGGACTGATACGCATGTCTGAAGCTTGAGGACTGATACGCATGTCTGAAGCTTGAGGACTGATACGCATGTCTGAAGCTTGAGGACTGATACGCATGTCTGAAGCTTGAGGACTGATACGCATGTCTGAAGCTTGAGGACTGATGTGCATGTCTGAAGCTTCAGCTTTGTTGCCATCTGAAGCTGAACTATTCACACAGTCTAACGTTTTAGCATTGAAACTATCAGATGTTTCAGTGTTGGGCCCGTCGAATGACGAAGTGTCTATCACCCTCCATTCCTCCTCACCTCCCTTGTCAGCTGCCTCCACCTCCATTCCTCTCCCAGTCACATCCAGTCTAGGACCTTCCTCCAGCTGAGGCCTGTGTTCCAGACTCCCTTCCCCAATTTGAGGCTCCTCTGTGGGGTCTGAGAGAGAGGCAGTAGCCCATAGAGGTAGAGGCTCTGGATCTCCCTCACCTGCCGGGTTCGGGGTGTCCCTAACCCAGCCTGTCAGGTGAGCATCCAGGAAGGGGTCGCCTCTGGGGGTGGAGCAGGAGACAGCCATGATGAAGGACTGGATGGGTACGGTGCAGGGGGTATCCCCATCCCCATGGCCTGAAGGGGGGGTGACCCTGTCCCTGTCCCGGGCAGGGTGAGACAGCTGAAAGGGGCGAGGATCCTGGGGCTTCCAGTTCAGTTGACCCTCGTCCTTGTTGTCGTCTCCTTGGCCTTCCGGGGGCGTTGAAGAGACAGAGTGGATGAGTGCCGCCATGGCTAGGAGTCTCAGGTTAGGGGGGCGGAATGGTGGGTTTTCCGTCAACATCCTCCTGCCCCCGTGATAAGCCGCCAGAGGGAAAGGGCCGGGGGATGCAATCGGAGTAGGCGGGCCTAGACTAGAGACAGGAGGAGGGGAGGGGAAAGGATATGTCTGGATGGGTGATAGTACTACTCCTTCTCTTCCTCCCTCTTCTTCTTCTCTCCATCCCTCCTCTTCTTTCTTTTCCTCCAGATCCTCCTGTTTCAGCACGTCTCCCACTTGCCCCGCGGTGGAGTCGCCCGAGTCCTCATCTTCTTCACTCATTCCCTCCATCACTCCATCTTCCTCTCTTTCCAGAGGCAGGATCGTGAAGGTTAACCCATCTTTACTCGTATTTAAGGGGACAGACAAGTTTGACAAGTTTGCCTCGTTCCGGGAGTTGTAGTTTTGTTGACCTGACTGGTTGTAGTTCTGTTGATCGGACTTAATCCGGTGCAGGTTGTTGAGCACCCCAGACGTGGTTGAGGATGTGGTGGGCTCGGAGGCTAGAAGATCCCCTTGCAGAGGACCGCCCTGGAGGTCAAGGACTGAAGTGATTGAGAGCGGGTCTTTTGATTCCTGAACCACAAAGTTTGAGGCTGAATGTCCTGTTCTATATTGACCACTGCTGCCCACAACAGGCAAGATGGCGGCGGGTAGTTCTATTGACGAGCTATGACCATGTGACAATATAGCTTCATAGGCTGTATTAGGCCCAGTTGTTATATAAAGATTCTGATTGTTTTCATTTTCTACAGGCAAAGCTCCTGGGGGATAGTAGACATCAGTCACAGCAATAGTATTGTTTGGATAATGATACTGTGTGTGTTGGGAAGTCTGGTTACTAGGAGTATAACTCAGGATTTGATGTTCCGAGAAAGGAAATGGGGAGGGGGAGTTCATTATCATCGGAAGTGGTGCATTGTGGGGGACGTAATCTCCCATAGGAATAAACATGAAGGGTCCACCCTCAGAGCTGTCCTCACTGAACACAAAGTGCCTGGAACGTTGTGGAGGACACATCTGAAATGCATCCTGGCCTGCCATAGGGGTAGGGAGTGGGGAATAGTTTTCCGGTAGGACGAAAAACCCTTGCGGTGGTGGTGCGTTGTGGTAGTTGTCATTTTTGTGACTAACAGGTAGAGGTGGCAGAGGGAAGGCTCGGAGGTGTGGTGTGGGCATTGGGAATGGTGCATTGTGGGAGTAGTTGTTCCCAGGTTGAGGAGGAGGGCAGGGACCTTGAAGCTGAAACATGCCGTTCTGTGAGGTTGCCAGTTGGAAAGTTCCAGACGGTGAAGGGGTAGGAGGGATGAGGTAACTAACAGTACAACCGTCCTGGGTCTGTATGAACAATGGAGGCCCGTGGTCAGGTACATTGTGGTTATCGTAGTTTGAAGTTGAACGCCTCTTACGATGAATACTGGTGGACATAGACCTGCAGTGCCTCTCGAATTGTAATTCATATGATGTCATAGGTGGGCTCAGAGCTTCTCTGTGTTCTGTGAGTGACGGGGCCTGTTGTTGTGCAGTACAGCCTTCAGATGCAGTGTGGGTAGCGTAGTCCTCTGGGTCACTGCAAGTAACACTGGCAGGCACGTCTGGCATCTCCTGATCCACCTGTGAGGAGAGAGGGACAGGAGACACACCAATGAAATAGGCTACATCAAAGCATTTCTTTGTTTGACTTTTATTTGAGAGATAGAGCACGTTGTAACACCTGTGCCTCCTCCTGTGCTAGGAGGTCGATGGTATCGGGGTCTGAGGTGAGGAGAGAAGACAGGTACTGCAAATCCAGCACTGCTCCGACCTGCGAGGGAAACACAGAGGGGAGGTGGTATCAAAACCCCACGTATCAACCACTGCAACCTACAGGAAACACAGAGGGGAGGTGGTATCAAAACCCCACATATCAACCACTGCAACCTACAGGAAAGACAGAGGGGAGGTGGTATCAAAACCCCACGTATCAACCACTGCAACCTACAGGAAACACAGAGGGGAGGTGGTATCAAAACCCCACGTATCAACCACTGCAACCTACAGGAAACACAGAGGGGAGGTGGTATCAAAACCCCACGTATCAACCACTGCAACCTACAGGAAACACAGAGGGGAGGTGGTATCAAAACCCCACATATCAACCACTGCAACCTACAGGAAACACAGAGGGGAGGTGGTATCAAAACCCCACGTATCAACCACTGCAACCTACAGGAAACACAGAGGGGAGGTGGTATCAAAACCCCACGTATCAACCACTGCAACCTACAGGAAACACAGAGGGGAGGTGGTATCAAAACCCCATGTATCAACCACTGCAACCTACAGGAAAGACAGAGGGGAGGTGGTATCAAAACCCCACGTATCAACCACTGTAACCTACAGGAAACACAGAGGGGAGGTGGTATCAAAACCCCACATATCAACCACTGCAACCTACAGGAAACACAGAGGGGAGGTGGTATCAAAACCCCACATATCAACCACTGCAACCTACAGGAAACACAGAGGGGAGGTGGTATCAAAACCCCACGTATCAACCACTGTAACCTACAGGAAACACAGAGGGGAGGTGGTATCAAAACCCCACATATCAACCACTGCAACCTACAGGAAACACAGAGGGGAGGTGGTATCAAAACCCCACATATCAACCACTGCAACCTACAGGAAACACAGAGGGGAGGTGGTATCAAAACCCCACGTATCAACCACTGCAACCTACAGGAAACACAGAGGGGAGGTGGTATCAAAACCCCACATATCAACCACTGCAACCTACAGGAAACACAGAGGGGAGGTGGTATCAAAACCCCACGTATCAACCACTGTAACCTACAGGAAACACAGAGGGGAGGTGGTATCAAAACCCCACATATCAACCACTGTAACCTACAGGAAACACAGAGGGGAGGTGGTATCAAAACCCCACGTATCAACCACTGCAACCTACAGGAAACACAGAGGGGAGGTGGTATCAAAACCCCACATATCAACCACTGCAACCTACATGAAACACAGAGGGGAGGTGGTATCAAAACCCCACGTATCAACCACTGCAACCTACAGGAAACACAGAGGGGAGGTGGTATCAAAACCCCACGTATCAACCACTGCAACCTACAGGAAACACAGAGGGGAGGTGGTATCAAAACCCCACATATCAACCACTGCAACCTACAGGAAACACAGAGGGGAGGTGGTATCAAAACCCCACGTATCAACCACTGCAACCTACAGGAAACACAGAGGGGAGGTGGTATCAAAACCCCACATATCAACCACTGTAACCTACAGGAAACACAGAGGGGAGGTGGTATCAAAACCCCACATATCAACCACTGCAACCTACAGGAAACACAGAGGGGAGGTGGTATCAAAACCCCACGTATCAACCACTGCAACCTACAGGAAACACAGAGGGGAGGTGGTATCAAAACCCCACATATCAACCACTGTAACCTACAGGAAACACAGAGGGGAGGTGGTATCAAAACCCCACATATCAACCACTGTAACCTACAGGAAACACAGAGGGGAGGTGGTATCAAAACCCCACATATCAACCACTGCAACCTACAGGAAACACAGAGGGGAGGTGGTATCAAAACCCCACATATCAACCACTGCAACCTACAGGAAACACAGAGGGGAGGTGGTATCAAAACCCCACGTATCAACCACTGCAACCTACAGGAAACACAGAGGGGAGGTGGTATCAAAACCCCACGTATCAACCACTGCAACCTACAGGAAACACAGAGGGGAGGTGGTATCAAAACCCCACGTATCAACCACTGCAACCTACAGGAAACACAGAGGGGTGGTGGTATCAAAACCCCACGTATCAACCACTGCAACCTACAGGAAACACAGAGGGGAGGTGGTATCAAAACCCCACATATCAACCACTGCAACCTACAGGAAACACAGAGGGGAGGTGGTATCAAAACCCCACATATCAACCACTGTAACCTACAGGAAACACAGAGGGGAGGTGGTATCAAAACCCCACATATCAACCACTGCAACCTACAGGAAACACAGAGGGGAGGTGGTATCAAAACCCCACGTATCAACCACTGCAACCTACAGGAAACACAGAGGGGAGGTGGTATCAAAACCCCACATATCAACCACTGTAACCTACAGGAAACACAGAGGGGAGGTGGTATCAAAACCCCACGTATCAACCACTGCAACCTACAGGAAACACAGAGGGGAGGTGGTATCAAAACCCCACGTATCAACCACTGCAACCTACAGGAAACACAGAGGGGAAGTGGTATCAAAACCCCACGTATCAACCACTGCAACCTACAGGAAACACAGAGGGGAGGTGGTATCAAAACCCCACGTATCAACCACTGCAACCTACAGGAAACACAGAGGGGAGGTGGTATCAAAACCCCACGTATCAACCACTGCAACCTACAGGAAACACAGAGGGGAGGTGGTATCAAAACCCCACATATCAACCACTGCAACCTACAGGAAACACAGAGGGGAGGTGGTATCAAAACCCCACGTATCAACCACTGCAACCTACAGGAAACACAGAGGGGAGGTGGCATCAAAACCCCACGTATCAACCACTGCAACCTACAGGAAACACAGAGGGGAGGTGGTATCAAAACCCCACATATCAACCACTGCAACCTACAGGAAACACAGAGGGGAGGTGGTATCAAAACCCCACATATCAACCACTGTAACCTACAGGAAACACAGAGGGGAGGTGGTATCAAAACCCCACGTATCAACCACTGCAACCTACAGGAAACACAGAGGGGAGGTGGTATCAAAACCCCACGTATCAACCACTGTAACCTACAGGAAACACAGAGGGGAGGTGGTATCAAAACCCCACATATCAACCACTGTAACCTACAGGAAACACAGAGGGGAGGTGGTATCAAAACCCCACGTATCAACCACTGTAACCTACAGGAAACACAGAGGGGAGGTGGTATCAAAACCCCACGTATCAACCACTGCAACCTACAGGAAACACAGAGGGGAGGTGGTATCAAAACCCCACGTATCAACCACTGCAACCTACAGGAAACACAGAGGGGAGGTGGTATCAAAACCCCACATATCAACCACTGCAACCTACAGGAAACACAGAGGGGAGGTGGTATCAAAACCCCACATATCAACCACTGTAACCTACAGGAAACACAGAGGGGAGGTGGTATCAAAACCCCACATATCAACCACTGCAACCTACAGGAAACACAGAGGGGAGGTGGTATCAAAACCCCATGTATCAACCACTGCAACCTACAGGAAACACAGAGGGGAGGTGGTATCAAAACCCCACATATCAACCACTGCAACCTACAGGAAACACAGAGGGGAGGTGGTATCAAAACCCCACGTATCAACCACTGCAACCTACAGGAAACACAGAGGGGAGGTGGTATCAAAACCCCACGTATCAACCACTGCAACCTACAGGAAACACAGAGGGGAGGTGGTATCAAAACCCCACGTATCAACCACTGCAACCTACAGGAAACACAGAGGGGAGGTGGTATCAAAACCCCACATATCAACCACTGTAACCTACAGGAAACACAGAGGGGAGGTGGTATCAAAACCTCAAAACCCCACGTATCAACCACTGCAACCTACAGGAAACACAGAGGGGAGGTGGTATCAAAACCCCACGTATCAACCACTGCAACCTACAGGAAACACAGAGGGGAGGTGGTATCAAAACCCCACATATCAACCACTGCAACCTACAGGAAACACAGAGGGGAGGTGGTATCAAAACCCCACGTATCAACCACTGCAACCTACAGGAAACACAGAGGGGAGGTGGTATCAAAACCCCACATATCAACCACTGCAACCTACAGGAAACACAGAGGGGAGGTGGTATCAAAACCCCACATATCAACCACTGCAACCTACAGGAAACACAGAGGGGAGGTGGTATCAAAACCCCACGTATTACCACTGCAACCTACAGGAAACACAGAGGGGAGGTGGTATCAAAACCCCACATATCAACCACTGCAACCTACAGGAAACAAAGAGGGGAGGTGGTATCAAAACCCCACATATCAACCACTGCAACCTACAGGAAACACAGAGGGGAGGTGGTATCAAAACCCCACGTATCAACCACTGCAACCTACAGGAAAGACAGAGGGGAGGTGGTATCAAAACCCCACGTATCAACCACTGCAACCTACAGGAAACACAGAGGGGAGGTGGTATCAAAACCCCACGTATCAACCACTGCAACCTACAGGAAACACAGAGGGGAGGTGGTATCAAAACCCCACATATCAACCACTGCAACCTACAGGAAACACAGAGGGGAGGTGGTATCAAAACCCCACATATCAACCACTGTAACCTACAGGAAACACAGAGGGGAGGTGGTATCAAAACCCCACATATCAACCACTGCAACCTACAGGAAACACAGAGGGGAGGTGGTATCAAAACCCCACGTATCAACCACTGTAACCTACAGGAAACACAGAGGGGAGGTGGTATCAAAACCCCACATATCAACCACTGTAACCTACAGGAAACACAGAGGGGAGGTGGTTTCAAAACCCCACATATCAACCACTGCAACCTACAGGAAACACAGAGGGGAGGTGGTATCAAAACCCCACGTATCAACCACTGCAACCTACAGGAAACACAGAGGGGAGGTGGTTTCAAAACCCCACATATCAACCACTGCAACCTACAGGAAACACAGAGGGGAGGTGGTATCAAAACCCCACGTATCAACCACTGCAACCTACAGGAAAGACAGAGGGGAGGTGGTATCAAAACCCCACGTATCAACCACTGCAACCTACAGGAAACACAGAGGGGAGGTGGTATCAAAACCCCACATATCAACCACTGCAACCTACAGGAAACACAGAGGGGAGGTGGTATCAAAACCCCACGTATCAACCACTGTAACCTACAGGAAACACAGAGGGGAGGTGGTATCAAAACCTCACATATCAACCACTGCAACCTACAGGAAACACAGAGGGGAGGTGGTATCAAAACCCCACATATCAACCACTGTAACCTACAGGAAACACAGAGGGGAGGTGGTATCAAAACCCCACATATCAACCACTGCAACCTACAGGAAACACAGAGGGGAGGTGGCATCAAAACCCCACATATCAACCACTGTAACCTACAGGAAACACAGAGGGGAGGTGGTATCAAAACCCCACGTATCAACCACTGCAACCTACAGGAAACACAGAGGGGAGGTGGTATCAAAACCCCACATATCAACCACTGTAACCTACAGGAAACACAGAGGGGAGGTGGTATCAAAACCCCACATATCAACCACTGTAACCTACAGGAAACACAGAGGGGAGGTGGTATCAAAACCCCACATATCAACCACTGCAACCTACAGGAAACACAGAGGGGAGGTGGTATCAAAACCCCACATATCAACCACTGTAACCTACAGGAAACACAGAGGGGAGGTGGTATCAAAACCCCACGTATCAACCACTGCAACCTACAGGAAACACAGAGGGGAGGTGGTATCAAAACCCCACATATCAACCACTGTAACCTACAGGAAACACAGAGGGGAGGTGGTATCAAAACCCCACATATCAACCACTGCAACCTACAGGAAACACAGAGGGGAGGTGGTATCAAAACCCCACATATCAACCACTGTAACCTACAGGAAACACAGAGGGGAGGTGGTATCAAAACCCCACATATCAACCACTGCAACCTACAGGAAACACAGAGGGGAGGTGGTATCAAAACCCCACGTATCAACCACTGCAACCTACAGGAAACACAGAGGGGAGGTGGCATCAAAACCCCACATATCAACCACTGCAACCTACAGGAAACACAGAGGGGAGGTGGTATCAAAACCCCACGTATCAACCACTGCAACCTACAGGAAACACAGAGGGGAGGTGGTATCAAAACCCCACGTATCAACCACTGCAACCTACAGGAAACACAGAGGGGAGGTGGTATCAAAACCCCACATATCAACCACTGCAACCTACAGGAAACACAGAGGGGAGGTGGTATCAAAACCCCACGTATCAACCACTGCAACCTACAGGAAACACAGAGGGGAGGTGGTATCAAAACCCCACATATCAACCACTGTAACCTACAGGAAACACAGAGGGGAGGTGGTATCAAAACCCCACGTATCAACCACTGCAACCTACAGGAAACACAGAGGGGAGGTGGTATCAAAACCCCACGTATCAACCACTGCAACCTACAGGAAACACAGAGGGGAGGTGGTATCAAAACCCCACATATCAACCACTGCAACCTACAGGAAACACAGAGGGGAGGTGGTATCAAAACCCCACGTATCAACCACTGCAACCTACAGGAAACACAGAGGGGAGGTGGTATCAAAACCCCACATATCAACCACTGCAACCTACAGGAAACACAGAGGGGAGGTGGTTTCAAAACCCCACATATCAACCACTGCAACCTACAGGAAACACAGAGGGGAGGTGGTATCAAAACCCCACATATCAACCACTGCAACCTACAGGAAACACAGAGGGGAGGTGGTATCAAAACCCCACATATCAACCACTGCAACCTACAGGAAACACAGAGGGGAGGTGGTATCAAAACCCCACATATCAACCACTGCAACCTACAGGAAACACAGAGGGGAGGTGGTATCAAAACCCCACGTATCAACCACTGTAACCTACAGGAAACACAGAGGGGAGGTGGTATCAAAACCCCACATATCAACCACTGCAACCTACAGGAAACACAGAGGGGAGGTGGTATCAAAACCCCACGTATCAACCACTGTAACCTACAGGAAACACAGAGGGGAGGTGGTATCAAAACCCCACATATCAACCACTGCAACCTACAGGAAACACAGAGGGGAGGTGGTATCAAAACCCCACGTATCAACTACTGCAACCTACAGGAAACACAGAGGGGAGGTGGCATCAAAACCCCACATATCAACCACTGTAACCTACAGGAAACACAGAGGGGAGGTGGCATCAAAACCCCACATATCAACCACTGCAACCTACAGGAAACACAGAGGGGAGGTGGCATCAAAACCCCACGTATCAACCACTGTAACCTACAGGAAACACAGAGGGGAGGTGGTATCAAAACCCCACATATCAACCACTGCAACCTACAGGAAACACAGAGGGGAGGTGGTATCAAAACCCCACGTATCAACTACTGCAACCTACAGGAAACACAGAGGGGAGGTGGTATCAAAACCCCACGTATCAACTACTGCAACCTACAGGAAACACAGAGGGGAGGTGGTATCAAAACCCCACGTATCAACCACTGCAACCTACAGGAAACACAGAATTCAACTGTTGTTTGAATAGTAGCTTATCATGTGTGAAAAAGAAACAATAACATCATCCACGATGGATGGAGGACCACACTGGAAAACAAGTCTATTGACTTTATTGTGTTTACACCAGAGGCTAGCGGGAGGAGCTATAGGAGGACGGGCTCATTGTATGGCAGGAATGGAACGGTGTCACACATGGAAATCACATGCTTGATTCAGTTCCATGAATTCAATTCCAATGTCTGGAAAACTAAAGCTCATCCCACCAGCCTCCTCTGGTTTATACCCTTTATACAGTTGTTGGTAAATGTAGCTGTTGCCAGGTGTAACATGTTTTTTAAATTGTCAAATAAAATAAAACCAGCACATTATACTATTTAAAAGACTATTAGGAGACAAAATCCACTACTGATCTGTGTAAGAAAATGAAAAAAAGTGACATCAATTATTTTAACTGTTCAAAATTCAAAAGGCACTTGCACATTGAGCTGTCTTTGATGCAGGTGCCTGGTAACAGTTGAATAAGATGAGAAAAAATAAGGAACTGCTGTTGCTAATATCACTGTTATTTATTAAGCTTTATGTTTCAGTCAGTTGTACAACTGAATGCATTGAACTGAAATGTGTCTTCCGCATTTAGCCCCTGAATCGGCCTTTATTTTTATTTTTTTATTTTACCTTTATTTAACCAGGCAAGTCAGTTAAGAACAAATTCTTATTTTCAATGACGGCCTGGGAACAGTGGGTTAACTGCCTGTTCAGGGGCAGAACGACAGATTTGTACCTTGTCAGCTCGGGGGTTTGAACTCACAACCTTCCGGTTACTAGTCCAACGCTCTAACCACTAGGCTACCCTGCCGCCCCTCAAGGCCTTTGGCTTTTGTGAGTGTTTGTAATTTGCATAGATATGGCTCCACCCACATCCGTTCAATGCACCGAATGGGGTTGGAGTCGAGGGAAAATGAGCAAGTGTTACCAACCATGTGTGTTTCAGAAGTATTCTAATAAAGTGTGTACAGAAAACGTATTAAACACGTCTGTAAACCACAAGTACGTTTTCATAAATCATCGGGTACAGCGCTAGAACAACGTCAGAGTCATCTGAAGTGGAGACATTAATTCATGTTCACATTTATGACATGACATACAGGCATTTCATCATTAAGTCCTTTAGGAATTAACATCAGGAGGGTGGAAATCCTAAAACATTCTCTTTTTCTCAGAGTATTATTTATATCACCTCCCCTGTCTGATATCTTAACTTTCTCTATGCCACAAAATCTAAAGTTAGAAATGTCATGTTTTAGGTCATTGAAATGTACTGCGACTGGATAATCCCTGTCGTTTCTTCTGATTGAACTTTTATGTTCACTAATTCTCTGTTTGAGAGAACGAGAGGTTATACCTACTTAACACAGCCCATGTGGACATTTAATAATGTAGATAAATGGGTGGTGGAGCACATAATAATGTCATTTATTTGGAACCGTTTTCCTGTGTGTGGGTGGCAGAAATATTCACACTTCATCATGTTGTTGCACTGTGCGCATCCTCTGCATTTATAGCTACCATTTGGAAGAGTGCGTAAAAGAGCCTGGCTCGTTTTCTTTTGTGGTTGGCTGTTGGCATGGAACAATTTATCGCGTAAATTGCTACCTCTCCTATATACAATAAGTGGTGGGTTCTTAAATTCAGCTGGAATAACTGGGTCCGATGATAAAACATGCCAGTGTTTCTTGACAGCATCTTCCACTTTGCGCGAGTTCAAAGTATATGTGGTGGTGAACATTCCAGTGTTCTTTAGCTTTAGCGGGTCTTTTTTGTAGCAGTTAATCTCGTGTTTGCCCCAATGCCAAATGAAGAGCTTCATCCACACATTGTGGAGTGTAGCTTCTTCTTAGAAACCTTATACACATCTCCGCTGCTTTTTCTAGACAGTCCTCGGTGGAGTGGAATATAAAGCAAGGTCTGAAAAACTGGCTTCTTAGAAGTCCTCTTTTTAATGGCCCCGGGTGGAATCTGTCTCACTGTATTAGAGTATTTATGTACGTTTCGTTTCTGTACTGAGTGGTAAACAGGGTTCCATTTGATTTCTCAATCCACATACCAAGGTAATGACCACGTTTAGTGTCACATTCAATAGTGAATTTGAGATGGGGGTCAATGTCATTGAGTAGTGCCATAAAGTCTGACAGCTCTTCTTCCGTTCCTTCCCATATGCAAAAGATATCGTCAATATATCAATACCCCTTCAGGACTTTATTCAAAAATGGATTTTCATTATTAACAAAACGTTCTTCAAAAAGACCCAAATAAAGGTTTGCATATCTCAGAGTGAATGTAGAACCCACCGATGTTCCACTCGTTTGGAGGTAATATTCATCATCAAACCTGAAATAGTTATACATCAAAACATATTCAGCTCTAGAATGAAGTCTGTTGGTCGGTATTTGTTAGAATCTCTGTCTCTCAAATAGTGAGCTAGTGCTGCCAGCCCCCCAACATGGGGAATACTGGTATACAGAATCTCAACATCTAATGTGACCAAAATACTGTCTTCTGTTAAACCCGTTATTGGTGAAATCTTGTTTATGAAGTCTGTAGAGTCTTTCACATATGATGGCAATGATTGCACGTGAGATTTAATAAAAGAGTCAACAAAGTTCAGCAATGGCTCTAACATTGGGATTATTCCTGCAACCACTGGTCTGCCTGGATAAGTCCCTAATTTAGGCTAAATGTACAGGCATGGACATATGGCACATTTGTAGCAAAGGTATTCATATTCAAGTTGTGAGATGAGGTTGTTTAATCGGGCTCCAGATTAGAGCGAATGTCCCTTTGGAACACCTGTGTGGGATCAACACAAATGTTCATTACTGAGTTGTCTCTGTCTTTCTAAAACAACCACAGCACCCCCCTTGTCTGCAGGTTTGATAACCAAACATGTTCTTCTGTACTGGTGAGGTTCTTCTGAATATGGTTTGTTTGTCTCGTATATACTGACAAGGCTTCTTGTTCCACTAACCTACAATAGGTATTAATCGATGAGTTGTTACCCATAAAACACAATTTTCTTTTGGGCTTAAAATGGGTAACAGTTCTTTGTTGGGTTTCTATGCCAGAAATAGTGTTTTGGGAAAACACATGTTTAAGTTTAATTTTGCGAAAGAATTTAAACAGATCTACTTTCGTATCAAATGGTTTGTCTGTACATGTGGGTACAAAAGAGACGCCCTTAGATAAGACTTTTTTAATACGTTTTATGTACACACTTCATTAGAATACTTATGAAATGCACATTGTTATATTTGGTAACACTTCCTTATTTTCCCTTGACTCCAACCCCATTCGGTGCATTGAACGGATGTGGGTGGAGCAATGTCTATATAAGGTTGCAAATTACAAACACTCACAAAAGCTCAGACGAAGGCCTTGAGGCCGATATGTAAAGGTTAATAAATAGCAGGGATACCAGCAAGAGCAGTGTGCAGGTTTCTTAAGACAGAATCCACCAGGAAATGCTTATGATTGTAAGAAAAATAGACATCACATCAATTCCTTTGTCTGTTCATTACCTTAGTGACAAACTCCTTCTGACTGCACAGCTCATTCAGGTACTCTGTGAACGAGCCTTCCCCATCTCCTCCTCCCTCCTCTTCCTCATCATTCTTCTTCTCATCCCCCTCTTCCTCTTGATTTCTGACCTCTAACCTCTCCCTGACCCCGGTGGGGTCAATAAGGAGGGCCTCCATGGCTGCAGTGTACTCCCCGAGGGCACGTTCCTCCAGGACCTTAAGGAAAGAAGAGAAATTGTTGCCTTTGTTTAACATTCTACACAGCCATGCCAAATGAATAAAGTTTAACTGCAACTAAAGCATCTGACAAGAGTGACTGGGTCCTTTTGGGACAGTCTCTATATCCTACAAGTGTAGCTTCCAGTAACTTTTGTCAATACCTTGATGTCCACTTTCCCTAGTCGGCGACCACGGGACACTCTAGGACCACTGCCACTCTTAGTGGCCCTCTGAGTTTTGTCTTTGGCTTGGTTAACTCTTGTGTTGCATTTGGTCTCTGTCTCTTTGGCTGACGTGGTGGCACTGCTCTTCCCCGTGTAACCTGCCGAGAGGGGAGAGAAAGAGGGAGAGAAAGAGAGAGAGAGGGGAGAGAGAGAGAAAGAGGGAGAGAAAGAGAGACCATCATTAAGTTGCCACACCATGTAGCTTCATTCGTTGATACAAATGATTAATTCACTTTTTGGTTAATCACTTTAACTATATATATAATTAACTATACACTACCGGTTAAATGGTTTAGAACACCTACTCATTCAAGGGTTTTTCTTATTTTTTTTATGTTCTACATTGTAGAATAATAGTGAAGACATCAAAACTATGAAATAACACATATGCTAAACAAAAAAGGGTTAAACATATCTAAATATATTTTATATTTGAGATTCTTCAAATAGCCACCCTTTGCCTTGATGACAGCTTTGGACACTCTTGGCATTCTCTCAACCAGCTTCATGAGATAGTCACCTGGAATGCATTTCAATTAACAGGTGTGCTTTCTTAAAAGTTAATTTGTGGAATTTCCTTCTTAATGCATTTCAGCCCATCAGAAGATAGCCCTATTTGGTAAAAAACCAAGTCCATATTATGGCAAGAACAGCTCAAATAAGCAAAGAGAAACGACAGTCCATCATTACTTTAAGACATGGTTAGTCAATCCGGAAAATGTTGTGAAATTGCTGGTGACCTATTGTGACCTCTCAGTGGTAGTTAGCATGCAGGAATCCTGACCTTTCAACTCAGCCTGGGCTCCACTCTGACCTGACGGTGACCTTTGTATGACCTTTGACCTTTCCTTAGCTGTCACCTCCTCCACCTCAAGCTCCACAAATCTAGAGTTGATCAAGCACACACACACACACACGCATGCACACACACACACGCATGCGCACACACACACACAAGCACACACACAAGACACCTCAAATGACACCCTATTCCCCAACATACTTTAACGTGATCAAAATGTATGTGCACTACTATATTGGTACAATATTATGAGAAACAACCAGAAACTGAGCATCAATTACCAGGTCGTCCCATTCTCATGTTTCACATGCATAGTGCTCTAATTTTGACTGGGCCAATAGGGCTCTGGTCAAAAGAAGTGTATAGTATATACTACCACTTTATTTTTATTTATTTTTTATTTCACCTTTATTTAACCAGGTAGGCAAGTTGAGAACAAGTTCTTATTTACAATTGCGACCTGCCCAAGATAAAGCAAAGCAGTTCGACAGATACAACGACACAGAGTTACACATGGAGTAAAACAAACATACAGTCAATAATACAGTATAAACAAGTCTATATACGATGTGAGCAAATGAGGTGAGATAAGGGAGGTAAAGGCAAAAAGGCCATGGTGGCAAAGTAGATACAATATAGCAAGTAAAACACTGGAATGGTAGATTTGCAATGGGAGAATGTGCAAAGTAGAAATAAAAATAATGGGGGTGCAAAGGAGCAAAATAAATAAATAAATAAAATACAGTAGGGAAACAGGTAGTTGTTTGGGCTAAATTATAGGTGGGCTATGTACAGGTGCAGTAATCTGTGAGCTGCTCTGACAGTTGGTGCTTAAAGCTAGTGAGGGAGATAAGTGTTTCCAGTTTCAGAGATTTTTGTAGTTCGTAGGATATAGGGTGCCATTTAGGATGCACCCATGGCATTTAGGGCCACAAACAGCATGTTTTGACAAGTTATGTGACAAGTGTTTGTAATCTAATTACATTCAGAGATACTAGAGAAAGAGGAGCTGATCGAGGGAGGAGCTGATCGCAGACGACAGGAAACAGGGGGTGTAGAACACGCCCCCATCCACATTGACTGGGCTGCAGTGGAGCGGGTCGAGAGCTTCAAGTTCCTCTGTGTCCAAATCACAAAGGACTTAAACTGTTCCACACGCACACGCGCACAGTCGTGAAGAAGGCGTGACAGCGCTTCTACCCCCTCAGGAGGTTGAAAAGGTTTAGCATGGGCCCTCAATTCCTCAAAGTTTTACAGCTGCACCACTGATAGTATCTTGACTAGCTGCATCACTGCTTGGTATGGCAACAGCACCGCCCTCGATTGCATGGCGCTACAGAGGCTGGTGCAAACAGCCCAGTACATCACTGGGGCTGAGCTCCCTGCCATCCAAGACATCTATATCAGGCGGTGTGAAAGGGAGGCCAAGAAAGACTCCAGCCACTCAAGTCATAGACTGTTCTCTCTGCATCTGCACAGCAAGCAGTACATCAAGTCTGACACCAACAGGCTCCTGAACAGCTTCTATCCCCAAGCCATAAGACTGCTAAATATCTAACAAAATGACTACATGGACAATCTGAGTTGACCCTTGTATTTACATGTTTCATTGCACACTCACTGGACTCTACACACACACACACACACACACACACACACACACACACACACACACACACACACACACACACACACTTAATTTGCTCACACACGCACACAATTTGCTCACACACATTTATACTGACTCTACACACACGCACACGGACTCACATACAATCATCATATACACTGCTGTTACTGTTTATCATATATTCAGATGCCTAGTCACCTTACCCCTATACATATCTCCCTCTATCACTCCAGTATCCCTGCACATTGTAAATATGGTCTTGGAACAGACCCTGTATATATATATATATATACTGAACAAAAACATAAATGCAGCATGTAGGCTGTATCACATCAGGCCGTGATTGGGAGTCCCATAGGACAATTGGCCCAGCGTCGTCCGGGTTTGGCAGGTGTAGGCCTTCATTGTAAATAATAATTTGTTCTTAACTGACTTGCCTAGTTAAATAAAGGTTAAATTAAAAATTAAAAAATGCAAAGTGTTGGCCCCATGTTTCATGAGCTGAAATAAAAGATCCCAGAAATGTTCTATACGCACAAAAAGCTTATTTCTATCAGATTCTGTGCACACAATTTTATATCCCTGTTGGTGAGCATTTCTCCTTTCCCAAGATCATCCATCCACCTGACAGGTGTGGCATATCAAGAGGCTGATTAAACAGCATGATTGTTACACGTCTGACACCAGCCACCCGGACAGCTGATGAAACCGAGGAATATTTATGTCTGTAATAAAGCGCTTTTGTGGGGAAAAACTCATTTTGATTGGCTAGGCCTGGCTCCCCAGGGGGTGGGCCTGATCCCTCCCAGGGTCTCCCATGGCAGAGGCCCTGTCCAGTCATGTGAAATCCATAGATTAGGGCCTGATCCCTCCCAGGGTCTCCCATGGCAGAGCCCCTGTCCAGTCATGTGAAATCCATAGATTAGGGCCTGATCCCTCCCAGGGTCTCCCATGGCAGAGCCCCTGTCCAGTCATGTGAAATCCATAGATTAGGGCCTGATCCCTCCCAGGGTCCCCCATGGCAGAGCCCCTGTCCAGTCATGTGAAATCCATAGATTAGGGCCTGATCCCTCCCAGGGTCTCCCATGGCAGAGCCCCTGTCCAGTCATGTGAAATCCATAGATTAGGGCCTGATGCATTTATTTAAATTAACTGATTTCCTCATATGAACTGTAACTCAGTAAAATCTTTGAAATTGTTGCATGTTGTGTTTAGATTTTTGTTCAGTATAGCTTAAATACTTCTCGTGTTCTTATTTTTTATTTCTCATGTGTTTTTGTTCTACCTTGTGTTATTTTCAGTACTACATTGATATTGATTACTGCATTGTTGGGTTTAGAACTCGCAAGAAAGGTATTTCACTGCACTTGTGCATGTGACATTAAGACTTGAAACTACTAATTTAAATGGAATCTAAATGGATAAATAAACTCTTTCCACATGATTCATATCTTTATATCTTCAGTAGGGTATCTTTGTTAGTAGCCTTCAATGTAATTCCACAATGATGCAGTTACCCACTTATTTGATAATCTAATCAAACATTCCATCTTTTATGAGAACATTCTGTTGACGTTAACACGAAAAGAACATTTAAAGGAGCAATCTGGGGGATGGAATCAATGGCAATATCAGTATAAAAATGGATGAACCAATCCCAGATTGCTCTTTAGGTGCAGAGCTATGGGAGTTACAAAACTGTACAAACTGTGAGGGTAATAATTGGATGGTATGTCAGTGTTAACACTTCTTTCAAAAGTTGTTTGTGTGTCTTAAAAACTGTGCCAAAGTTGAATGACATCTTGTGTTTTGTGAGGACACACACAGACACACTGACTGACTGACATGCACACACGCACCACACACACACACTGTGGACTCACTTCTGGGCCAAGTGATAGTACTCCATACGGTCGTAGTTAGAGAGCTTCCCCCATTCTCCCACCGCTATACCGATGCCCTGGGTGAAGAGGAGCGAGGGGTACTTGAGACAGAGGGAACGAATCACTGGACTGAAGAGAGAGACACACACACACACAGGGTTAGGGGTAGCACGGTCAATAACTATGTAGCCAAAACTGTAACAAAACCCTCTACAACTCTCACTCGCAGGTCCTCTACTCAGAGACTATTAGTTTTCAAGTTTTAATGTCACATGCACAAGTACAGTGAAATGTCTTTCCTGCTAACTCAAAACCCTACAATGCAGTAATCAATAACAGTGTAATACTATTAATAACAAGGTAGAACAAGAACACAATATATAAAAATATGAAGAACACAAGTATCAAGTAAGCATACTATATACAGGGTCGGTTCCAATACCATATTTACAATGTGCAGGAATACTGGAGAGATGGAGGTAGATATGTATAGGGGTAAGGGTACTAGGCAACAGGATATAAGATTAACAGAGTAGCAGCAGTGTAGAGTGTGTGTAGAGTCAGTATAAATGCATATTATGTGTGAGTGAGCAGATGATGGTGTGAGTGTTTGTGTGTGTTGGAGTGACACTGTGTGTGTGAGTGTGTAGGGCCCTGTGAGTCTGCATAGTGACAGTGCAAAAATGTAAATAAAAGGTCAATAAGATTCAAGGTTTCTATTTATATTAAGTTATTACGTGGTAATAAAGACTGTATTACCAAAACAATACACAGCACCAAGTCACTGAGCAAGAGTCTACATGAAAACTAGCTAAACAAGAATAGTTAAGGGAAAGGGGGATGGAAAGTGCCCTATAGTGTGCACTCATTTTTGTCCAGGGCTCTATGAAAAATAGTGCACTACATAGGGAAAAGGGTGCCATTTCAGACGCAACCTCAAAACTCACATGAAGAAGCAGGCCAGGGCCTCTGCGTCAGGCCCACTGTCGGGGTAGATTTTGCTGGCTATGTCTCGGAGGTTCTGCCACCACCTGTAGTTCTCAAACATCCCCCGGGAGGAGGAGCCCTCGCTGCGACACCAGGCCTGGGGAGGTGGGGGCTGGCTGGGGATAGAACCAGGGATGGAACCAGCCATCCCAGGGAGATGACCAGGTAAGCCTGGGCCGAGCTGGAGGTCCGGTGGTGGTTGGAGGTGGTTCGGGCGTAGCTGGGGGGCCAGTGAGAGGAAATTAGTCCTCGGTTGGGGGGTCATTGAGGGGTGATTAGGGCCTGGTTGAGGGCAGTTGTGGTTCATCTGGGGGTGATATGAAGGAAAGTCTGATGGGAGATCCAGGGGAGGGCAGCTAGGGATAAGGATTGAGTGACAGATCATCGGACAAGGGCCATTCGATATGGATGGAGACTGCTGAGGCCGCATGGGTGAATATGGTAGTGATTGTATGGGTGGAAAGTATGGGAGAGACTGAGACTGTGGTTGCAGACATCGCAGGTGGGAACTTTCAAGGATTCTGTCCCTCCCCTGTGAGTCAGACTGCAGAGTCTCTACACCTGGTTCTTGTCGGATGTATGCTGCTGGATACAATATGGCCAGAGAAGAGAGACCGGGCTCAGTCTTGACAGTCAGTGAGACTGGGGCTGGCTGTTCTGGCTGTAGGCCTGTCTGTGCTGGGTCGGATTGATGAGGTGGCACCGGCTCAAATTCCTGGGAGTTTAGGTGAGGGAGAGGATCATTAGCCTGTATCTGGACCAGTTCAGGACATTTTTCTATCTCTATCTGAAGTGGCTCTGAGGCAGGCATGGGATTTTCAGATCGCATCCCATTGCACAAGTCTGGTTGTCCAACACATGACACTGAACATGATACAGCTGGAGAGGCCAGGTCAACCTCAGATTCAGACATAGAGGTCAATGCTGTGGCCGGCTGCTCTGAAGGTATCTCGGCTGGGTCGGGCTCCCCTTGGAGCTCAGGCGGTGTCTCTGTTGTAGATCTTGGGTTTTCTGAGTCTGTGTCAGGGCTTGGGTCTGGCCCTAGCTTCGGCGTAGCCTCTAGCTCTCTGGAATCTACGTGAAGATGAGGAGTAGGCCTGGGCATAGACACCAACTCAGGGTCTGGTTCCAAGTCTATTTGAGGTGGTTCTGAAGCAGATATGGGATCCTCAGAGCCCCTCATGTCATATGGGTCTAGTTCTGGTCCTAGACACAGTGCTGTCTCTGACACAGTTGTAAAGGAGAGATCAGTCAGCAGGATCAAACCTGGGACTGGATCTCGCTGCTCTGATGGTTTCTGTGCCGAGTCGAATTCCTCTTGTGTCTGACATGGAACTGAGTCAGAGTTTGTGTTTTCAGGGTCCACCTCAGGGCATGGGGCTGTCTCCAGCTTCAGAACTGACTCTGATTCCTCAGGGTCTATGTCAGGAAGTGGAGAAATAGATACCGTCTGAGCAGGGTGTGATTCCCATAGTATCTGAGGTGGTGGCTCTGACTCAGACATGGGCCTTTCCGAGTCCACCCCACAGTCTGGGTTTGCTCCCTGTGCCGTTACAGACTTTGATTCATCCGGGTCTGTATGAGGAAGAGGAGTTGATATGGATGCTGTCTGTGTATCGCCAAGGTCCATGGGAGATGATGTTCCTTCTCCTTCCTCCTGGGGTAAAGAAGTGGGTTGTGGGGTTGTTTCCAAAAGTGGATCGGTCTAGAATTTGAATTTTTGCACCTGCCAAAACACATAGTATTTGATATCATGCTAAACTTACTGTAACTTTGGGAGTGTCTGTTTAGTGAGGGTCAGTGAGCGTCTCAATCTCTCCCTGAAATAGGACTATTACAACTAGTCTAGCTCAAGGATGGTCTCTTTGATGTCATGGGGCGGGGAGAAGTATTGCTATTTTATAAATTAATTTCATGCAATTCTACTCATTTTGCCATTTGCAGTTTTACAGCTAATTTCCTGTAATTCTACACATTTTGCCATAGGGTGGAGGCAAATGATTGCAGTTTTTAATATGATAACTGATGATCAATGGGCCTCACCCTGGTCGGTAATTCGACCATGCTTACTAGGTTACAAGTTTAGATAGCTGGCCGCTTGAATAATTGACCAATCTAAAAAAAATGCTGACATGGGCTAATTGAGTGACTGCTAATACGCAACCAAATTTCGAAATTGCACCTTGTGTATTCTATTATTCTAACTAGTAACATTAAATTGATTCGTCCTCGTCCCAGTCCCCCCGGTTGGACGAGACCCGGACTGAGTCGTCGCCCTCCACCCCGGACATCACTGATCTAGCTGCATCGAAAACAACTATGTAAACTATGTAATAAAGCTAACTTTGTAAGTGTCATAAACTATCACAGACAGGCCTCTTATGATAGAGACTGGCGAATCTGATGTATTTAAAGCCAGCATAATAGGGAAAATACATTGATATCCCACTGGGTAATTTGATTAATCATCAGAAAAACTAGAGAAGCTATATATATATATATATATATATATATATATATATATATATATATAAACTCACCTGTTATGGCATTTGTTTTGGACGATGTTTTGCAATCTGTGCGCACACGCAAATTATCATTTTGCATTTTTCGTTCATTTTGTTTCGAAAATAAACATTTCGAGTTCTGATTCTAACTCAGATAGTTACGATGATCAAACATTATGGGGACAAAAAAAAACTATTTTTTAAACAGAACATTATAATAATGTTGTACAGACTGTGTTTATAAACTATTATAATACGAAAACTCTTTCAAGTATGAGGACTGCAAATAAAACTCATTTTCCCGATTTGCTTTGCGGAAGAGCTATCCTTTTGCTTACGGATATCCGCTTTTTAGTTTCTACCAAATGAGAAAAAGTTGCACGTGGAGCGCAGGAACGTTACAGATATATTTTCTGTAGAATAAAAGTGAACAAGTCCACTTTGGTCGGTGCAGTAAATTTGTTTATAACTTAAAAAGCACAAGTTATTTACCACGATGTTCCTGCAATTCTATTTGAACGAGAATGGGGAGAGAGTTTACACATTGAAGGTATGTTTAGCAAGCTACTTTTTATTTATTTAATTTAACTACTGTACTGTAACGTTAGCAGTATTCAATGTGGAATAGAATCGTGTCTGCTCTATACACATTGGCTACATTTTCAGTATTTTAATGCATTTTTCACGGAATGTGTTATTACATTGTGTGTATACCGTTATATGGTTTTATTGTAACTAGATCCTGATTTAAATAGCTAGTTAGCTAACGTTAGTGTTTTTATGTCCTGCTTAGATGGCACGTCAACTAATTACACAATTCATAATCTTCTCTAAGGATTGGTACACGTATCCAAACAACTTATTTTTCTGACCCTACAACTTGTATGTAGAAAATGGGCCTGTCCAACACTAACATCCTAGCTATGTGACAAGTTATACAAGGCTACTTGTTCATACTATCTGTTGTCCAGTGTTAATCTGCATAATTGTAATTATTTGCCTACCTCATGCCTTTTGCACACAATGTATATATAGACTCCCCTTTTTTTCTACTGTGTTATTGACTTGTTAATTGTTTACTCCATGTGTAACTCTGTGTTGTCTGTTCACACTGCTATGCCTTATCTTGGCCAGGTCGCAGTTGCAAATGAGAACTTGTTCTCAACTAGCCTACCTGGTTAAATAAAGGTGAAATAAATAAAATAAAAAGTCTTCTCACCCCTCTTTCCTCACGTTCTCCCATGGCGTGGCTCAACAGAAGGTGGATCTATTGGGCCAGCCCACCAGCTCTGCCCATCCTGCCCGCTTTTCGCCTGATGACAAGTTCTCCAGGCACCGGGTGACCCTGAAGAAACGCTTCGGCCTCCTCCTGACCCAGCAGCCTAGACCCATACTATGATTGAAGCATGGAACAACACTTTCCCAATAACTTATGGCTGATTAATGCAATATGGCTGACCCAAACTGTAGGCTTGGATATTTTTTTTCTTCACATTGTCCTTTCCAGCATGCTGTGATATGTAATCAGTACAGCTCAGCTTTGTCATGTATGTGTGAATCAGGCTTTGATTCACACATTATCAATTGATTTGAGAGGCTCGCTCCTCCATTGTTTGACAGACATGGGCCAAAGGGGTGTCGATGGCTATTGTTTGTTGACATCTGTTTAGGATGTTCGCTTGGGGCTAGCCTGAGATATCTGCTTGTGAAAGTCTCAGGCTGGCACCTATATAGGTTGTTTGATCTGCTAGAATGATTTTTTAAATTTAGTTTGTTTTATTTCTGTCTTGTTTACAGAAGACTTATAATTTTGGACATCACATTCTACATTGTGATTCTCCTGTAATGTGGTTTCAGAGCTGTCAAATTGAGGTGTACTATTGTCAATATGTTCTGAAGATGTCTTGGAGATGGAGAATAAATGAAATGTGGAAAGTACATTGAGTTCTACTAGCTACTGTTTCACTTGCTTTCCCAACTCTTTTGGTTCATCCTACCCCGCATGCGTGAGTTCGAAATTACGGAAAGCGAAAGAGGTATTGAGAGGCGGGGGCTGGCACGCGTTTCTGACTGTTGGACAAAGTGCCGACAAAAGGATGAGGCGAGTACATGCATGGAGCTACTATGGTTTCAATTCATTTTGAGGACCACTAGCAAGCCAAGCAGCTGGATACAAGAGTACTATATACGCGCTATGTATATTGTTTGAAATATTTCCGTGAAGTTGCCGCAGAATTCTGCCAATTTCTAGCGGTTGAGCAAGGTACGTGGAGTTCTGTCACACGTTAGCGGCGTGGCTAACAGCTATCTACTGTACCACTGTAAATTCAACAGACGACAGTCGTCTGATACCGACAAGTAGCTAATGTACTGAACGAGTTGAGGGGATCCTTTCATGATAAGCAAGACAAACGTAGTAGTGTGTTCGTCTAGTTTATTTCTATACCATGACTTGAAAGTTGACACAAATTACCGTACACATTATATTGTGTAATTCCAGAAAGAAAATGTTGTTTACTACAACGGAACATCTGCTTGCATACATTGATTGACATGCTAATACATTGTTGACATGCCGCATCGTTTTGTCAACAAAAACGCTATAGCTAGCTACCCATGCTAGTTGTAGTTTAAAAACACTATTTTTTTCCTAAATATATTTCAACCGCGGGATTGGAATATATTGATATGACAATTTTCCCTGACTGTTTCAAACTAGCTAGAAATTATAATTGGCTTAACGGTTAAGGGTAGTTACTAGTTAGCCAGCCAGCTAATGTTAGCATAACCGATACTAGCTAGCTCGTCGTACGATATTTCAAGCAAGTGCACGTAGGTGTAACGTTATCAGTATGTTTCATCTGGACATTTGATGAGTCTTGCTCCGCGAACACAATCTTATTTCGCTTTACATATATATGCTCCAACTAGTTGCTAAGCGTTCATTATAATTTCAACGGCTGCAGTTCAATTCAACAGTCGCATACTGGCCAGTTTTACAGATGCTGGTCCTTGTCTCTACCATTTGTATAGATTCATGGGATGGCAATCAAGGTTCAAACTAGCTATGAGACTAAAATAATTTAATGCACTATTAACTAGCTTCAGTTCATGTGTACCCCGCGAACTGACATGATTGCCCAAACAATTTGCCACCCCCTCGTCTAGCTAAAAATGTCTAGTATAAGACGAGTAGTACAACTCGAAATGTTGCGAAACTGATAAGCTACCATCCCATCTTTACATACGGGTAAGCAGTCTACAATACAGCCACAGCACTGCACAAAGCCATGAGTGCCTCCGCATGTGGCTCGGCTCTAGCTGCCGCTGGCCCAACCGGTTGGAACTGCTCTTGTATAATAATTAAATTATAAACCGCACCAAAGCAACTACTCAACTGAACTACAAGTAACTGCCAGAATAAAGGAAACAATTTAGTTAAATGAGGGAAACAAAGCAAGTGCATCCACACAGGTGTGGTTCCTGAGTTAATTAAGGAATTAACGTCACATCATGCTTAGGGTCATGTGTATATCTATGAAGACACTTTATGTTGGTGTTTCCTTTATTTTGGCAGGTACTTGTACCTCACATAATTGTGTCAGAGCAAGGAGACTGTTTATCAGTCAGTGTTCTCACCTGGTTAACTTTGCAGTTTGCTCCCCTGAGCGGTGTTTGTGAAAGCACATGGTTCTGTTCTGCTCTTTGTCAGGTCAGGTTAGGTTACTGAATGACCTACATGTCATCACTCATTAATCAAAACAAATGCCTTTTGTATACTGTCACCTACCATACATAATTGAACTCTAATAGCAGCTATCCTCCTTTGCTCTTCTCCCTTTTTTCTCTCCTTTTGTCTTGGTTCTTACCCCTTCCCTGTTCCCCCCAATCAATCCATCATTAGTCACTCATTGTCATCCATAGAGGAAATCTAAGCTCTCACTGAGGTGCATATAACCACAGAGGAAAAAAACAAACCCATGTTTACTTGGGAATACGAGAGGAGAGGCAGATTTGAGACTAGGCGTACATATTGATAGCCAGTATTATTCAGTTCATTGTCAGGTCATTTGGGCATGTACGAACTAACCATACTAATCCAGTTTCTGAACAAGCAATGAGATGCAATAATATTAATCGAAGTGAAAAGGGAACGCTACTTTGCTTCCCTCTTTTTAAAAATATAACCTGACTTGAAAGCTGAAGGGGAAGTTAAAAAAAATATTCTTAGAGACACAATTTTAAAGTGTAGGCTCTATGTTAAACCATTACACATTCATCAAATGGAAAAAAAGGCACACATATCTCATGACATTCATCCCATATGTGCCATTAAAACCAGTCCAATTCAATGGGGAAGTGCAGATTCAAGTCTAGTAGGTGTCTCTGCACAGTCACTTGAACGTTAGCTTAGCATAGGTTAGCATAGCGTGGGTTAGCCTAGTATTGGTTAGCCGAGCTAGCGTAGTTGGTGACCCTTGACCTCTAACCCTTGACCCCCATTCCTCCAAGACCCAATAATGGCGTCGGTACGGTTCACGGTGACGCCCACCAAGGCCGAGGACCTCCCGGGGCTGTCAGACACCTCGCCGGACATCAGTTCCCGGTCCAGCGGCCGCGGCCACGTACGTTTTGGCTCGCGGGAGAGTGTGAACCGCAGTGAACCGCTAAGCGAGGGGTCGGGAGGGCTCACCACAACTGGTGAAAACGAGACGCCTGACAGGACCAACACAGATCAAGGTGACACATCACTTCGTGTGTGTGTGTGTGTGTGTGTGTGTGTGTGCAACAAGTTGACAACTTTAGGTTATAAATGGGTTGTATTCATTAGGCACCAAACATAAAAAAAACAGACAAACAGCGATGGACTGTCTGGGCTTGTCTAATAAGCAGCCCTCATTTTTGTTTTCCATTGCAAAAAGTGTCCCATTGCATGTCCTAATGAACATTACCCTGTTTTGGACTGTTGGCCTATTTGCTCAACTGTTTGTGATGTCGCCCTCTAGTGGCAGGGTACTCTCAATCATTCTTCTGGACAGAATCAGCTTCTATGTTACAATAATAGTCTCAATGTTAATAAGCAATTACTGGCTCCAGAAATAGTCTCAGCTGGGTTATCTCATTGGTGATGCTTTGGTTATTTATATCAAGAAAGGAGAAAAGAAACACAACAAGTCAAACAGGAAATTAACTGGCACAGGCTGAACTAAAGAAGCAGACATGCACGCACACATTTGAAATGCTGGTGGTGAGAACACCTTTCTCACCTAAGTAGGTAACAGCTCGACAAGGCAGTCATGTCTTGCAATGTACATGTCTTTGTATGAACGGCAACCATTAACAACATGTGCAACAGTCTCCATTACATTTAACTCTGGGTGTAAAACACAGAAGGGATCATGGTTTGCAGGGTACCAGAGTGTTAGGTTGTGTTTTGAGAGTAGAACTTACAGCCTCGCCTTAACAGTAAGTGTGAGAATGTCCTCGTCACTGGCAGTATTCTGGTACATGGAATGGAAGACAGAAACGTCAGCACAGTCCAGAGCAGCAAGTTTCCCCAGCAGCCTCAGGCCAGTCCAGAGGTGCCGTTGCTGCATCTGTCTAAAACAGAGGAGTGTTGTCATGGGTGACAGAAGCCTCCACGACAACACAACTGCATCACAGGCAGTCACAGTCTCAGTCCGCGTCAGTGGAGGCTGCTGAGGGGAGGACGGCTCATAATAGTGGCTGGAATGGCATCAAACACGTTGAAACCGTTAATTGAGCCCGTCCTCTCCAATTAAGGTGCCACCAACCTCCTGTGGTCTGTGTGTCAGTTTGTGTCCGGTTGTACAGCTCCTTGAGGTCTGACCAGACTCCAAAGCCTGCAGCACGAGTGTCCAGTTTTCCATTGGCCTTCCTAATGAAGCTCAGGAAGTTGTCCCTTAGTGTCATTGGCCAGTGGGACCTTCCTAGTCAAGGAGGAGAAAGGCTCTGGCTAAATGTCGCGTTGAGCATGTTCGACAGGTGAGTCAGTCTGGTAGCAGTGTAAATCCACTGGACATTCGGGACACCCAGACCGTTTAGCTCAGGAAGATAATGTCATGTGTTGTGTCTGTGTTTGAGCATAGCCATTTTATTATCATTTCCCTTAGAATGTTCTGTGGGAGAGGTACAGTTGATGTCGAAAGTTTACGTACACTTAGCTTGGAGTCATTGAAACTTGTTTTTCAACCACTCCACAAATTTCTTGTTAACAAATTTAGTTTTGGCAAGTCGGGTAGGACATTTACTTTGTGCATGACACAAGTAATTTTTCCAACAATTGTTTACAGACAGATTATGTCACTTATAATTCACTGTATCATAATTCTAGTGGGTCAGAAGTTTACATACACTAAGTTGATTGTGCCTTTAAACAGCTTGGAAAATTCCAGAAAATGATGTCAAAGCTTTAGAAGCTTCTGATAAGCTAATTGACATAATTTGAGTCAATTGGAGGTGTAGCTGTGGATGTATTTCAAGGCCTACCTTCAAACTCGATGCCTCTTTGCTTGACATCATGGGAAAATCAAAAGAAATCAGACCTCAGAAAAAAAATTGTAGACCTCCACAAGTCTGGTTCATCCTTGGGAACAATTTCCAAATGCCTGAAGGTACCACGTTCATCTGTACAAACAATAGTACGCAAGTATAAACACCATGGGACCACGCAGCCGTCATACCGCTCAGGAAGGAGATGCGTTCTGTCTCCTAGAGATGAACGTACTTTGGTGCGAGAACAGAACAACCGCAAAGGACCTTGTGAAGATGCTGGAGAAAACGGGTACAAAAGTATCTATATCCACAGTAAAACAATTCCTATATCGACATAAACTGAAAGGCCGCTCACCAAGGAAGAAGCCACTGTTCCAAAACCGCCATAAAAAAAGCCAGACTACGGTTTGCAACTGCACATGGAGACAAAGATTGTACTTTTTGGAGAAATGTCCTCTGGTCTGATAAAACAAAAATAGAACTGTTTGGCCATAATGACCATCGTATTGTTTGGAGGAAAAAGGGGGAGATTTGCAAGCCAAAGAACACCATCCCAACCATGATGCACAGGGGTGGCAGCATCATGTTGTGGGGGTGCTTTGCTGCAGAAGGGACTTGTTCACTTCACAAAATAGATGGAATCATGAGGGAGGAAAATTATGTGGATATATTGAAGCAACATCTCAAGACATCAGCCAGGGAATTAAAGCTTAGTCGCAAGTGGGTCTTCCAAATGGACAATGACCCCAAGCATACTTCCAAAGTTGTGGCAAAATGGCTTAAGGACAACAAAGTCAAGGTATTGGAGTGGCCATCACAAAGCCCTGAACTCAATCCCATAGAAAATGTGTGGGCAGAACTGAAAAAGCATGTGCGAGCAAGGAGGCCTTCAAACCTGACTCTGTTACACCAGCTCTGTCAGGAGGAATGGGCCAAAATTCACCCACATTATTGTGGGAAGCTTGTGGAAGGCTACCCGAAACGTTTCACCCAAGTTAAACAATTTAAAGGCAATACTACCAAATACTAATCAAATGTATTTCTGGCCCACTGAGAATGTGATGAAAGAAATAAAAGCTGTAATAAATAATTCTCTCTACTATTATTCTAACATTTCACATTCTTAAAATAAAGTGGTGATCCTAACTGACCTATGACAGGGAGTTTGTACTAGGATTAAATGCCAGGAATTGTGAAACTGGGTTTCAATGTACTTGGCTACGGTGTATGTAAACCTCTGACTTCAACTGTACATTGAATCTTTGCAAGGGCCACCTTTTTCACAGCCGCTAGCTTCATGACCACAGTCGGATGGGAAATGTCAATCATATCAAGCCAGCACATTTAGTGTCTTTCACTTCCAGCCCAGACCATTTCTAAAAGTTGTCTGTGCAAGAAAGCATGTTTTTGATCTGAACATCATCACCATTCCCCTGTACTGGGTTCAGTGACCACACATGGGCTGGGGTACACACACTGGCATAGCCATTTCAGCCACTGGTTGATGGCTAGGATGAAGTTGACAGCAGTCTGTTTCTATGCTAACCCTGAGTGGGATTGGTTCGTTTTAGCTGCTTCCCACAGGTAACTTGGAGAAAAGAGCCTTTGTACTTATCAGATCTAATGTCCACATAAGCCAGTGTTATTTCCTCAATGCATCTCTAAAGTCCAGAAACACTGTGTAAAACCTTGTGGATTCATGCTTGAAGCCATCAATTCCAAATGCTCATTCATGCCCTGTCTGTCTATATACACTACATGACCGAAAGTATGTGGACACCCGCTTGTCAAATGTCTCATTTCCAAGGTCATGGACATTAACATGGAGTTGTGTGCTCGATTGTTATTCTTTTATACACCTGTCAGTAATGGGTGTGGCTAAAGTAGCCAAATCCACAAATTTGCAGGGGTGTCCACATACTTTTGTGTATATATGGTGTATATGCCTGTTGTTTGGGAGAGAGAATGCCTGTATCTATGAGCCATGGTAGTATGCAGGCGAAAAGCATTTCATGAACACTTTATAGACCAAGGGTGACGCTTTGGTTATTTATATCAAGAAAGGAGAAACGAAACGCAACAAATCGATTAGGAATTGACTTGCACAGGCTGATCTACCGACGCAGACACACACACACACACTGCTGAGACGATGCAGTGTACTGGCTGAGCAGCCATAACAGACAAAAGCAGTGGAGAGAGTGAGGCAGCTGTGTTATTTCAAGGAAGGTCAAGCGCGTGCAGAGATGGTTATTTTTAGTCGGTCTTGCCCACAAAGCAGTAATAGAATTTGACAGACTGGATCCATTCACATCACACATTAACTCCTGATATCACATTCTGCTCCATCAGACACACGCACATGCAGGGATACGCACGCGCACATGCACGCACACACCTCAGGTGAGCACTATCTGGAGGGAGGGAGAGAGAGAGACCCCTACACCTCAGTTGAGCACTATCTCACCTGTCATACACACATAAGGCTACCTTTGTGTATTGCTGGGGAGGATGTGCTTGCTGTGGCGGTTGTGTTTCCTGTGACGGTTGTGTTTGCCGCATAGGCTGTACAAAACATTAGGAGACCTGCTCTTTCCATGACAGACTGACCAGGTGAATCCTGGTGAAAGCCATGATCCCTTATTGATGTCACTTGTTAAATCCACTTCATTCAGTGTAGATGAAGGGGAGGAGACAGATTAAAGAAGGATTTCTAATCCTTAAGACTTTTGACACATGGATTGTGTATGTGTGCCATTCAAGGTGAACGGGCAAGACAAGAGATTTAAGTGCCTTTGAACAGGGTATGGTAGTAGGTTCCAGGCGCACTGGTTTGTGTCAAGAACTGCAACGCTGCTGGGTTTTTCATGCTCAATAGTTTCCCGTGTTTATCAAGAATGGTCCACCACCCAAAGGACATCCAGCCAACTTGGCACAACTGTGGGAAGCATTGGAGTCAACATGGGCCAGCATTCCTGTGGAACGCTTTCGACACCTTGTAGAGCAACAACTCAAAATTAGGAAAGTTTTCCTAATGTCTTGTACACTCTGGATAAGAGCGTATGCTAACTGATTAAAATGTATTTGTTTACTCAGCAAAAAAAGAAACATCAACTGCGTTTATTTGTAGCAAACTTACCGTGTAAATATTTGTGTGAACATAACAAGATTCAACAACTGAGACATAAACTGAACAAGTTCTACAGACATGTGACTAACAGAAATTGAATAATTTGTCCCTGAACAAAGGGGGGAGGTAAAAATTAAAAGTAACAGTCAGTATCTGGTGTGGTCACCAGCTGCATTAAGTACTGTAGTGCATCTCCTCCTCATGGACTGCACCAGATTTGCCAGTTCTTGCTGTGAGATGTTACCCCATTCTTCCACTAAGGCACCTGCATGTTCCCGGACATTTCTGGGGGGAATGGCCCTAGCCCACTACCTCCGATCCAACAGGTCCCAGATGTGCTCAATGGGATTGAGATCCGGGCTCTTCGCTGGCCATTGCAGAACACTGACATTCCGGTCCTACAGGAAATCCCGCACAGAACGAGCAGTATGGCTGTTGGCACTGTCATGCTGGAGGGTCATGTCAGGATGCGCCTGCAGGAATGGTACCACATAAGGGAGGATGATGTCTTCCCTGTAACGCACAGCATTGAGATTGCCTGCAATGACAACAAGCTCAGTCCGATGATGCTGTAACACACCGCCCCAGACTATGACGGACCCTCCACCTCCAAATTGATCCCGCTCCAGAGTACAGGCCTCGGTGTAGCGCTCATTCCTTCGACGATAAACACGATTCCGACCATCACCCCTGGTGAGACAAAACCGCAATTCGTCAGTGAAGAGCATATTTTTGCCAGTCCTGTCTGGTCCAGTGATGGTGGGTTTGTGCCCGCAGGAAACGATGTTGCCGTTGATGTCTGGTGAGGACCTGCCTTACAACAGGCCTACAAGCCCCCACTCCAGCCTCTTTCAGCAGCTGTCTGTCCTGTCTCCCTGTAGTGCTGTCTTAGGCATCTCACAGTACAGACATCTGCAGTCCTCATGCCTCCTTGCAGCATGCCTAAGGCACGTTCACGTAGATGAGCAGGGACCCTGGGCATCTTTCTTTTGGTGTTTTTTCAGAGTCAGTAGAAAAGCCTCTTTAGTGTCCTAAGTTTTCATAACTGTGACCTTAATTGACTACTGTCGGTAAACTGTTAGTGTCTTAACGACCGTTCCACAGGTGCATGTTCATTAATTGTTTATGGTTCAATGAACAAGCATGGGAAACAGTGTTTAAACCCTTTACAATGACGTTTTGGATTTTTACAAATTGTCTTTGAAAGACAGGTTCCTGAGAAAGGGATGTTTTTTATTTTTTGCTGAGTTTAGATGTTTGTGTATATGTGTAGCAATGAATGAGACAAGGATGTCACAAGGATCATCCCTGTGTGTGTGTTTTCAAGACGCAGTGTGTTTGTAGACATGTCTGTATTTAACTATGCATGTCTGAGACTGTCACGTGCGTGTGTGTTTTTGTGTGTCCTCCCTGGTGGTAGAGGAGAGGGAACTGAGAGTGCTGATTCAGGGCCCTGCTGACAGAGGTATAACTGTTCTCTCCTTCTTCCTCTCTCTCCCTTGTCTCCTTTCTGTCTCCCCTCTTTCTCTCTCTCTCTCCTGCTTCCTCCCTCTTTCTCTCCTTCTTCCTCTCTCTCTCACTTTCTCCCTTCTGTCTCCCCTCTCTCTCACTCACTCTCTCCTTTTCTGTCTCCTCTCTTCCTCTTCCTCTTTCTCACTCTCTCCTTTTCTGTCTCCTCTCTTCCTCCCTCTCTTTGTCTCTGTCTGTGTGTGTAGGAGATGGCAATGCCAAAATGTCCAATGTCTACATCAACAACAGTCATGGGGTGGACGATGATGACTTCTATGACCGAAACTTGGCTCTCTTTGAGGTTAGAGCATCAATCAATCAATAAATAGTGTTTGATGCACTCTGTTTTATGAGTGTCTCGTCATGTCTTCATCTCTTCCTATCTTCTCTCTCTGCTCCCCCTCCTGCAGGAGGAGATGGACACTAGGCCGAAGGTATCTTCTCTCCTCAACCGTCTGGCCAACTACACCAACCTGACCCAGGGGGCCAGGGAGCACGAGGAGGCAGAGAGCATAGGAGAGAAGAGAAAGGCCCAGAAGGTACACTCCACTCTGACCCCTTTGCTCCCGGCATGGCCTGGCATGGTACTTTGATCCCTGGCAGTAATATCTAAGCGCTGTGATTCCCATGATGCTTTTAGGTTGTACTTTTGACTCCCTTGTTACTGACGACTCCACCCTTACTGCACTGACTTACAGCACCATACAGGTACTGTAGAAGAGAATAGACCCAGGGATGTAAGATGTCTGACCTAATATAATCGCACCTAGCACGTCATGGATATGATCAGGAGTTTTTATTTTTTGGAAAATGCTTTGCTACGGTGTTCACTAATGAACAGGACCCTCATATCTAATGCCATTTGTGTCTCCCAGTCTCCGCAGATGGGTACGTTCATGGGGTTGTACCTGCCCTGTCTGCAGAACATGTTTTTGTTACGTTGTGCATTAATGATCACTATTCTCCTGTGTGTCTATCCCAGTCTCCCCAAATGGGTACGTTCATGGGGGTGTACCTGCCATGCCTGCAGAACATCTTCGGGGTGATCTTGTTCCTGCGTCTCACCTGGGTGGTGGGAACTGCCGGTGTGCTGCAAGCTCTCTGCATCGTCTTCATATGCTGCTGCTGCGTGAGGATAATACACACACACACAGAGTTTTGAATCCACAAATCACATTACTGTCGAGAAGGATTCAAACATTTCCTAGGTCATGGATATATGGACACTTATGGATACAAGACGCACCTTCCTCTGACCTTTGCTGTATTAACAATGACCGTTACAACAGGTGGGCTTAAGTTATGTTAGTAGATTACCATGTTTTGGTACAGAGCTGCAGCACACGTCTACTCCTGGCAAACACACACACACACACAGTAGAGGCAACACACACGGACAGATGCAGACACACATACACACATTTTAACATTTTGGTGATTTAGCAGACAATAATCCAGAAAGTATTTAAGATAAAGAGAACAGGAGATAATTGGAACAGGCCTGTTAAGAGCAGTGCCCTGTAGATTGTGATTAGTGAGTATCTTTATGTGTATCGATATATGCATGATACAGCTACTGCTCCTCTCTCATTCTGCAGACTTTACTGACTGCTATCTCAATGAGTGCCATCGCCACCAATGGAGTTGTACCAGGTATTCCCTCCATCCATCTCTCCCTACCTCCATCCCTCCCTCCATCCCTCTCCATCTCTCCATCCCTCCAGCTCTCCATCCCTCTCCATCTCTTCATCCCTCTCTCCATACATCCATCTCTCCCTACCTCCATCCCTCCCTCCATCCCTCTCCATCTCTTCATCCCTCTCTCCATACATCCATCTCTCCCTACCTCCATCCCTCTATCATCCCTCTCCATCTCTTCATCCCTCTCTCCATACATCCATCTCTCCCTACCTCCATCCCTCCCTCCATCCCTCTCCATCTCTTCATCCCTCTCCATCTCTTCATCCCTCTCCATCTCTTCATCCCTCCATCCCTCTCCTTCCCTCTCCATCCCTACCTCCATTCCTCTCTCCATCTCTTCATCCCTCTCCATCCATCCATCTCTCCCTACCTCCATCCATCCATGTCTTCATCCCTCTCTCCATCCATCCATCTCTCGCTCTCTTTCTCTCCATCCCTATATCCATCTCTCCATCCATCCCTCTCCCTCCTTCCCTCTGTCTTGTTGTCATCCAAGTATATGTTTAATGTTTGTTATGGTTTAAAAATGCTGGTTACTTTCTCCAGAATTCCCAGGTTTTCAGGAATTTTGGAAAAGTGATCTGAATTTTGCAACTCTGTCTCAGTGATGTCTGTATGTGTCAGACCTGGGTATTTAAAAATACTTGTAGCTTTTGGTTTAGTCTGCCTGAACTGCCGGGTGGGCGGAGTCTGGCAGTTTCCCAACTATTGTATCGCTTCCACTGCGCCAGGCAGCATAAAGATAAAATATTTCAAATGATTTCAAATGATATTTAAACCTGACCCGGGTTCAAATATCGTCAGTTCATTCTAACGTCTGATTTGCCTCTCCCCTCTGACTGTACACATTGAGACATAGTGTCCTCACCCAGAAATACCATTCACCACTAGTAAAACTATAGACATAGAATGAGTAATTATACACACATAATAAAATCATTCTAATTCTGAGTGAAACAACATTCACGCCGGAAATATCCCAAATGTCAAAGTTGTCGTTGAACAATTCTAACATTCTTGTGATATTTGAATATGAAGCAAATCAATTTCAGTTGATTTGAACTATTCCATCTGATAACATTGTAGTTAGAATCAGTAAGGGGCTCTATGTCAAGACAAAACCTTTGCTTCTATCTGCAAAGTTACATTTCCTCCATTGTTCTCCTCCCTCATCTATGGGCCTGGTCAAAAGTAGTGCACTGCATAGGGAATAGGGTGCCATTTGGGACCTATGCTTATTGGTACAATCTTAGTGTGTTGTCTCTCATTATCATAATACTGTACTATTCTACTTTCTTTCTTTCTCCTTCTCTCTGTTTTCCTCTTCCATAACACCCATAATGATACTAACACCCATTCTTCTCTTTACTTCTCTTCCCCCCACCCCTTCCCCTTCTCTCTCCCAAACTTCTCCTCCCCTACCCTCTCTCTCCCCCTCTTCTCTCCTCTCCAGCGGGTGGTTCCTACTTCATGATCAGTCGTTCTCTGGGGCCAGAGTTTGGGGGGGCGGTGGGGCTGTGCTTCTACCTGGGCACCACATTTGCCGGGGCCATGTACATCCTGGGAGCCATCGAGATCCTGCTGGTGGGTGGGAGAGCCTTCGTTGCCCGCTCCTCTTCCTCACCGTCATCCTCATTATAACCATCATTTATAACCGCCAACAAATTACTCTGACGTTCATTATGGTTATTGTCATGTTCATGTTGTCTGTATAAGTGTTCACATGACATGCACAGTTTTGTCAGTATGGACCTTCATATATATATATATGTATATATATATATATATACACACCATATGAAACTCCAGCATCAACTCACCCTCACCAATCCAATATGTTATCTTACCCTCTCTCGCTCTCCTCCTACCCCCAGATGTACATTGCCCCATGGGCGGCCATCTTTGTCTCCGGCAGCCCGGACGGTGAGGGAGCAGCCATGTTGAACAACATGAGGGTCTACGGATCAATCTTCCTCCTCCTCATGGCATTACTGGTCTTTGTCGGCGTCAAATATGTCAACAAGCTGGCGTCCGTCTTCCTGGCCTGTGTCATCATCTCCATCCTGTCCATCTACACCGGAGCGCTGGTCTCCGCCTTCAGCCCGCCCACTTTCCCGTGAGTTCCTCCATTGTGATCGTAGAGCGGTTTGATTGATAGATTCATGGTGTAATCGGAATTGATTATGGGTCACATTTTAGTCGCAAAGAAACAAGAAACTAATCTGATGTGTTTCCATTGGCATGCCTGATTTACACTTTCACCGCCGGTAACACCAGTGAGAAACCTGAGAACGTTGTAACCACTCTCATTGAGACGTACCCGTATTGACCCATTCTCAAGACTTTCACACCACTCTTACTGCCAAACACTCAAACTTGACTGATGCCCTAATTGACCATCCGTTCACTGTGATCTCTGTGATTGACTAATCCCGTGCTCTCATTTTCTCCTCCCTCCTCCTCAGGGTGTGTATGCTGGGTAACCGTACCCTGTCAGGACACATCCTTCATGATAGTCCCTGTGCCAAGACCACCCTGCCCAAAGAACCACCCCGACCTGTGGATACCAACCTCACACTCGCTGGTAAAACCGTCAATATTACCTTTCAATTTGGAAAAATGACATAGTCAATTATAAAGAGATTTTTGTATTTTTATGTTAACCCTCATGTTCTCTCTCGGTCCATTCTGTTTGACATCTCACTATGGGTCATGCCCACTTGCGGCTCATTTGCTGAAGCCTTAATCAATCACGCCTAACAGGCCAATCAAGGCTTTGAAGGTGTTAGATCTGCCTGCCATTCGACCACTGTTAGAATTCCTCATTCTCCACCTCTTTGCTCGCTTGTTCATTATCGTCCCCAATATCAACTAATCAACCAATTCTTCTAGGAAATGGCACGGTGCCGTCAACCTTTGATCTCTCCCTGCCCTCCTCTGAGGCGACCACGACCCTGTGGCTGCAGTTCTGTGAAGGCCCAGACCTCAACGCTTCCTGTGACTACTACTTTAACCTCAGCAACATCTCTGAGATACCTGGCATACCAGGCCTGTCCAGTGGAGTTATCACAGGTACATTCTCTGTCTCTCACACTCTCTCTCTCTCTCTCTCTCTCGCTCTCTTTCTCTCTAATAATTAGTATTCTCTCCATAGAGAACATATGGAGTGTTTACCTCAGTAAAGGGGACGTCCTGGAGAAAGGGTCACTCCCCTCGCCCAGACCCGTCCACCCACCCACCAATCGGCTGCCCTATGTCTTCGCTGACATCACCACCTCCTTCACGCTATTGGTGGGAATCTTCTTCCCCTCAGTCACAGGTATATTTCCTCCTCTTTTCGTCTCTCCTGATCCCAGTACCTCCCGATCCCCTTGGACCTCTTGATGTTGGTAGATCTGAATCGGTAGAAGCAGTGCAGTGGTGGAGCTCCCACCATGGTGCTTACAGCTCTGCGGAAACAGAGACGAGTTGTAGGGAGAGATTTGGGACAGGCTGATCCAGCTGTAAAATAATTTGCCATACATTCATACACCAACTCTGTCTCGCTCGCTCGCTCTTTCTTTCTTTCTCTCTCTCCCTCCTCACAATTCCTCCCCCTTCTCCACCCTCCAGGTATAATGGCTGGATCTAACCGGTCTGGGGACCTGAAAGACGCTCAGCGCTCCATCCCCATAGGAACCATTATGGCCATCCTCACTACCTCCCTCGTCTGTATCCTTCACTGTGGACAATAAAGCTTTTGGATTTTTAATTGAGAATCTCTTCCATATTAACTCTGTTTGCGTCCGAATTGACACCCTAATCCCTACATAGTGCACTACATTTGACTAGGGCTCTTGTCAAAAGTAGTGCAGTGTGTAGGGTTTAGGGGGCAATTTCAGACACCCAAGGACAACAAAGCTGTTGTATTTTTAATTGAAAATGTCACATGTAAACTCGGTCCTAGTCATAGAATTAGAATCATTCTAGTTACACACACCTGCATGGTGCTTAGTGTGTGGTAATGGGTTGATATTGGGACAGACTTGTGTTGTGGTTCAGGTGTGATGTGACTGGGTTATTTACCTGAGTGTCCTGGCCAGACCTGAGCAGTGTGGTGCTGTTTGGAGCCTGCATCGAAGGAGTGGTGCTCAGAGACAAGTTTGTATATTGTTGTCTCTCTCTGTGTGTGTGTGTGTGTGTGTGTGTGTGTTTCAGGGTGGAGTTTAAATTGAGTCAATTTAGGAAGTAAATTGAAATTGGTGTGTCTTGGCCTTCTTAGGACACATTCTGTGGTCACACTAACTGACCTGTCTGTCTGTAGGTTTGGAGACTTAGTGAAGTCACACTAACTGATCTGTCTGTCTATCTGAAGGTTTTGAGACTCATTGAAGTCACACTAACTGACCTGTCTGTTGTTCGGAAGGTTTGGAGACTCTGTAAAGGGAAACCTGGTAGTGGGCACCTTGTCTTGGCCCTCCCCCTGGGTCATTGTGATTGGCTCCTTCTTTTCGACGTGCGGCGCTGGCCTCCAGTCACTGACTGGCGCTCCCCGCCTCCTCCAGGCCATCGCCAAGGACAACATCATCCCCTTCCTCAGGGTGAGATAGATAAACAAGTGTTGTAGTGTATATATAGCTCTTCTTTCTCTCTCATTCTCTCATTCCTCTCTCACTCCTCTCTCTCGCTCTGTTCTGTTCTCTCTGTCCAGGTGTTTGGTCATGGCAAGGCTAATGGAGAGCCTACCTGGGCTCTGCTCCTGACAGCTCTGATAGCTGAGCTGGGAATCCTCATTGCTTCTCTGGACCTGGTTGCACCCATCCTTTCCATGTGAGTGTGTGTTTCTTGGAGAGAGAAAGTGTGTGTGTGTGTGAGTGATTGTTTGTTTGTCTGAGTGTATGGATGCTGATTCAGTGCAGCCTGAGTCCCACATCTCCCTCTCTCTGTAGGTTCTTCTTGATGTGCTATCTGTTTGTGAACCTGGCCTGTGCTCTGCAGACGCTGCTGAGAACTCCCAACTGGAGACCACGCTTCTCCTACTACCACTGGTACACACACACACACACACAGTCTTGCACAGCTAACCTTGTGTGGACATACATTTCAGTCCCATTCAAAATCCAATTTTCCTTAACCTGTACCTTAACCTATCCCTAGCTCTTAAGCCTAACACTAATTCTAAACTTAACCCTAAACACCCTAGATAGCATTTGACCTCGTGGGGACCTCGTCACATTTTTGTTTGTTTACTCTTCTTGTGGAGACTTCTGGTCCCTTTTTTAGTCACAAATGATGTGGTCTGTAACAAGTGTTTTCACATCAACGTTTGATGCAAGGAACCACTTTACAAAATAAAATGTGTTACTTTTTGCCATAGACAATCGGATAGAAATGTAGGCTACACTCTGTCCATTGGCTTCTCTGCATATTCTAGCCTGTCTCAAAATCCAACCCTGGCCCTTTAAGACTCTCCTGCCGGATGGTTGACCACCCTTGGTAGCCTATAAAATATTACAGTTGATCCCATTCTGATCAGAGTCATTTTTGATTTTGTGATTTATTGTACTATATTATTTTTTACTTGTCCATTCTTCTTGTCCGACAATAAAAACAAAAAAAAAACTTGTCATAATGTTATTTTTACTTGTCCCGGACAAGAGGGCAAGCATTAATGTTGAGCCCTGTGTGATGATGGATTATTTTATATCTCTCTCCCTCTCTCTCTAGGACCTTGTCATTTCTGGGTATGATCATCTGCTTGGCGCTGATGTTCATATCGTCATGGTACTATGCTATTGTTGCTATAGTGATTGCTGGCATGATCTACAAATACATCGAGTACCACGGGTAGGTTTCCATGGGGACCTACTGGAACAAACCAGTTGTGTGTGTTTCAGATTTTGTGGTGTGTGTGTGTGGGCTTGTGTGAATGGAGGTCACAGAAATCCAATTATATATTTTGTGGAGGTGTTACATTCATAATTCAAAAGGAAGATGAATATATTTATACAAAGTGTGTGTGTGTGTGTGCATGAATCTCTGAGTTGTCTTCATGTGTGTGTAGGAATCTCTAAGTTGTCTTCATGTGTGTGTTCCAGGGCAGAGAAGGAGTGGGGAGATGGTATTCGGGGTCTGTCCCTCAGCGCTGCTCGCTACGCCCTCTTGAGGTTGGAAGAGGGACCACCACACACCAAGAACTGGAGGTAAAGTATAGCAGTATACCGTTAAGTGACTCATGCACAACCACCCATGTATACACCCAATCTCACACCTTTACAATCTCTCTCTCTCCCCTCCAGACCCCAGCTCTTAGTTCTATTGAAGTTAGATGAGGATGCCTATGTCAAGTCTCCCCGCCTGCTAACCTTTGCATCTCAGCTGAAGGCAGGTAAAGGTCTGACCATTGTAGGGACCGTCATCACTGGAAACTATCTCCACAGCTACGGAGAGGCACTGGCTGCAGAACAGGTTGGTCTCTCTTTTCTCTCTGTCTACTACTCTTGGTGCATTTCTCTAGAAATGTTTTTAAAAAAATACCTCTTCTGATTTTCGCCCCTCTTCCTCTCCCTTCTTTCAGGCGTCTAATTTTGTCTTTCTCCTTCAGACTCACATGATGGATCTGTAGGTGTATTGTGTTATAACATCTCTCTCTCTCTCTCTCTCCATTCCCTCTCACTATCCCTCCTCTCTCTCCCTATTTCCCATCTCTCTCTCGCTCTTTATTCACCCCCCCCCCCCTCCTGTAGACTCTGAAGCACCAGATGGACAAGGAGAAGGTGAAAGGGTTCTGTCAGTGTATTGTGGCTAACAAGGCCAGGGAAGGCATCAGCCACATGATCCAGTCCAGTGGGTTAGGAGGGATGAGGCACAACACTGTAGTTATGGGCTGGCCCCTGGCCTGGAGGCAGAGTGAGGATCCACAGTCCTGGAAGACCTTTATCAGTGAGTACAGGACAGGAGAGGAGAGGTGTGCATGTGCGCTTTCTCATCAGGCTTCAAGGCAAAAGCCATGAGCGAAAGAGAGAGGGGGGGGGGGGGGGTAGCAAGAGGGAATCATTGAATGGTAACATTACTGCCATCTGTTTGTCAAACATTGTAACTGGCCCTTTGAATTTGACTACCTGCCATCTAACTTTGAGACGTTGTGGTTTGAATAAACAGCACCCCCTCTCTCTGTGTGTTTCCTCCAGACACGGTGCGTGTGACGACAGCGGCCCACCTGGCCCTACTTGTGCCCAAGAACATCTCTCTGTTCCCCGGCAACAGTGAGCCGTGCGCGGAGGGATACATTGACGTGTGGTGGATCGTCCACGACGGGGGCATGCTCATGCTACTGCCCTTCCTGCTGAGGCAACACAAGGTCAGAGAAATATTTAGTCATATCATGTCATCATCTTCTCGTAGAGAGAAAGGTTGTGTACACATGTTTGTCGTGTTTCCGTCCCCAGGTGTGGCGTAAGTGTGCGATGCGTATCTTCACGGTGGCTCAGATGGAGGATAACTCTATTCAGATGAAGAAGGACCTGGCTACGTTCCTCTACCACCTCCGCATAGAGGCTGATGTTGAAGTGGTGGAGATGGTAGGTTTCTGCATAGACCCAATAATAACTTGAGGCCCACGCACTTTACTCAAACGTTCATGTAAAAATGGCGTAGTGTACTGATGATCAAGAAATATATTTTGATTTCAATATTGACCGCTAGCTAATAGCTATGTGTTAGGCTTTGTTCATTTGACCCATGAGAAACTGTCGTTCTCTCCTCCCTTCTCCTTTCTCCCCCTGCTCTCTCCCCTCTCCTCTGTACCCCCCTATTCTCTCTCCACCACCTCCCCCCTTCCTCTCTCTCCACCTCACTCCCCCCTCACTATCTCCTCTCCTAGCATAACAGTGACATCTCAGCCTACACCTATGAGAGGACTCTGATGATGGAGCAGAGGTCTCAGATGCTCAGACAGATGAGGCTGTCCAAGTCTGACCGGGAGAAAGAGGTGCGGAGGCCTCAACAAGTGTGTTTGTTTCATAGTTCTGTTTCCATACGTGCGTGTGTGTGCGAAAATGAGAGAGAGAAAAGGTGTGTGTGTGCGTTCATCTTCACCTCATCTGCCTATTGTTGTTTTCCTTAGCGAGTTCGCTGGAGTATAGATGAAGTAAGTTTGCTGTCTGCTCAGTTATTAATTGACTCCGAACTGTCTCGTAGACTACGTAGTCAACTTCAGACGTAATGCCCTACTCTATCCTGCAGCCTACATATTGCTAATGTCGCTAGACGTAAGCTGTCCTGTGTTGGAGAGTGTGTATCAGGGTCGTATTCATTAGGCACCGAACGGGAGAAAGCGGACTGAAACAGGGAGGGGATGACCTAAACTTGTCTTATAAGAAACACCCGTTTTTGTTTTCCGTTACAAAATGTTTTGCTACGGTGTGCCCTAATGAATATGACCATATAATAGGGCTGGGCGATATGTCCAAAAAATCATATCTACAATTTGTTCAAACTTCTGGCTGATTCACAATATATACCTCGATATTTTTTACAGTTTCTCTAAATAGCCTTTGTGTCACAATTAAAGTTCAGTACACATAATTTCAGACAGTCAGGAATAATCTAATGAATTTTGGGTTTGTAAAATTATACCTAGGCTAAATATAAGCCTTCCACAACCATAAGACCCATTCATAATTGAATTATTTTATCAAAATAGTTTAACCTGCTTTTTTACAATACTTACTGATCTGGCTTTTAAATCTGTATATGAAAATGCCAATTTTCTTACAAATGTAACCATGCACAATGCACGTCCACTAACGGTATCAAGCATTCTAGAAAATGAACACCGGTCTCATCTCTCAAGCACAAAACCACTTGCTAGTGAGTAACCAGCTGATCTTAATATTTAAAGTCTCGTCAACTTGGATCTACTTGCTTGCTAACAAGGTAGAACAGTCTAACTGTTATGAATGCACCTTTCAGTCTGTCTCCAACTGTTTGAACAACAGCCTGTTCACTTTTAGATATTTCAGTCAAGTAGCCTACCTGGATAAGATGCTTATTTTTCAAGTTCCTTATATACATACATGTGTTTTTTTATGGTCATTGCACATTTCTAAAACCCAGACTAGACAGCTAGCACATAACAGTCTGTGGACATTCTAAAACCCAGACTAGACAGCTAGCACATAACAGTCTGTGGACATTCTAAAACCCAGACTAGACAGCTAGCACATAACAGTCTGTGGACATTCTAAAACCCAGACTAGACAGCTAGCACATAACAGTCTGTGGACATTTCTAAAACCCAGGCTAGACAGCTAGCACATAACAGTCTGTGGACATTCTAAAACCCAGACTAGACAGCTAGCACATAACAGTCTGTGGACATTTCTAAAACCCAGGCTAGACAGCTAGCACATAACAGTCTGTGGACATTTCTAAAACCCAGACTAGACAGCTAGCACATAACAGTCTGTGGACATTTCTAAAACCCAGACTAGACAGCTAGCACAGTTCAGTCTGTGGACATTTCTAAAAACCCAGGCTAGACAGCTAGCACAGTTCAGTCTGTGGACATTTCTAAAAACCCAGGCTAGACAGCTAGCACAGTTCAGTCTGTGGTTAAAATCCTGCTAGCGGTATGTGGTACTGCAATGCTGCACACGACAACCTGACCATTAATTTTCCACAATCATGTTCATTGATACTCTCGTCTTAGTAGGGTCTGCTCGGTTCTACATTTTGGGAGTTGAGACATAAAAAGGGTATCGTTGGAAATTTCAAGTCTATTACAGTAAAATAATGTCTCTAAGTGTTTAGGTGTCCATGTGACTGGTTCTGTTGAACCAAGTTTAAACTGCTTGTTGTCAGAGAGGAAGAAGTCATCTTTTTGATTGTTTTGTTGTGGGAAGTATGCAAGTGAGAAGGTGCACAGAAGGAGGGGCTTGGTGTCTGTGAGTGGGAAGATTCACAGAAGGAGGAGGGGCTTGGTGTCTGCAAGTGGGAAGGCGCACAGAAGGAGGAGGGGCTTGGTGTCTGCAAGTGGGAAGGCGCACAGAAGGAGGAGGGGCTTGGTGTCTGCAAATGGGAAGGCACACAGCACAGAAGGAGGAGAGGCTTGGTGTCTATACAAGTGGGAAGGCACACAGCACAGAAGGAGGAGGGGCTTGGTGTCTGCAAGTGGGAAGGCACACAGCATAGAAGGAGGGGCTTGGTGTCTGTGAGTGGGAAGGCACACGTCACAAAAGGAGGGGGGGCTTGGTGTCTGTGCGAGTGGGAAGGCACACATCACAGAAGGAGGAGGGGCTTGGTGTCTGCGAGTGGGAAGGCACACAGCATAGAAGGAGGGGCTTGGTGTCTGTGTGAGTGGGAAGGCACACAGCACAGAAGGAGGGGGGGCTTGGTGTCTGTGCGAGTGGGAAGGCACACAGCACAGAAGGAGGGGGGGGCTTGGTGTCTGTGTGTGGGAAGGCACACATCACAGAAGGAGGAGGGGCTTGGTGTCTGTGTGAGTGGGAAGGCACACAGCACAGAAGGAGGGGGGGCTTGGTGTCTGTGCGAGTGGGAAGGCACACAGCACAGAAGGAGGGGGGGGCTTGGTGTCTGTGTGTGGGAAGGCACACAGCACAGAAGGAGGATGGGCTTGGTGTCTGTGTGAGTGGGAAGGCACACAGCACAAAAGGAGCGAAGGAGACGAGACCAAAAAGACAGAATGCTCAAACATCACAAAATAACCTTGATGAAGGCATTTGGAACATCACGTTAAAACAAAAATTCTAATCAATTGGATATATCGCCCAGCCCTACCCTGTACTCAGTGACTAAGTGTCTTTTGTAGGTGTATCTCTCTCAGAGGGAGGGAGGGAGGGAGGGAGGGGGGGGGGGGGGGGGGAGAGGGAGGATTTCTAAACGTGTGTTACACATTCTCACCCCCAGGCACAGTTGGTAAAGGATCGTAACTCCATGCTTCGGCTAACCAGCATTGGTTCTGACGACGATGAAGACACCGACGGGGGTGGAGGCCCCACAGGAAATGCCGAAAAGGGAGGAGGAGCAGCCGGAGGAAGGGAAAGGGATGGAGGGATGTCAGCCTCTGAGAACAGACGAGTCCACATGACCTGGACTAAGGAGAAAGCCCTGCAGTACAGAGCTACACACTCCGGCTGTAGTACGCCAGAGGGCTTCAGAGATATGCTCAGTATCAGGCCGTAAGTCACACACACACACACACACACACACACACATGCATGGACACACACACATGCACGCATGGACACACAACACACATGCACGCATGGAGACACACGCACGCATGGACACACACATGCATGGACACACACACACTTGAATGGAGACACATACAAACGGATGACTGTTGATGGTTGTTGTTATTAATGATGTCTCTCTCCCAGGGACCACTCCAACGTGCGGCGGATGCACACGGCCGTCAAGCTCAACGAGGTCATCGTCAACAAATCCCATGATGCTCGGCTGGTCCTGCTCAACATGCCGGGACCACCACGGAACCCAGCCGGAGACGAAAACTGTATCCTTCACTTTCTACTTACTGTTGACTGTGCTTCTCTTCCTGTGTACCAGGATTGGACTCAATTCCACTTCAATCGATTTATTTTTCACCTCCTTAATTGAGTGAATTGAAAATGAACCAATAGCTGTGTGTTCTGTCATAGCTATAGTAGACACAGTTGTAGTAGTTACAGTATTATGCTTTTTATTGTTATTGAGAAAACGTTTCCAGACCAGTCCTTAACCGATGGTCAGATATGGAATTTCTGGAAGTTCTAACTGAGGGATTGGAACGCGTCCTATTGGTCAGGGGTGGAGGAAGTGAAGTCATCACCATCTACTCCTGATTTGCTCACACAAACCAGCTATGTCAGAGCAGCCAATCACGTGGAAGAGAATGCTAAAGGAGGTGGGGCTAAGGAGCCCTGGGGGTGTGGCCCCTCTGTCAGACAGCGCAAAGATGGACTGTCATTGGCTGCAGCTTGGATAAACCCCTCCCATCTCTCCGCTGTCAGTCATTATTCCTAGGCTTCCCCATTCCACTAAAGACAAGCTACAAAAAGCCAACACGATTCCTCAAGTGAACATTGAGCGAAAGTTCTCATAATGTGTGTCTGTGTGTGTCTAATTGTATGAGAGATATTCATCTCAACATATAATACAAAAAGGACCAGCCCACGTGACTAGACCAGGACAACTCCTGGTCCTGGTTATAGCTGATAACTAGGGCCCTGAGTATTCCCCCTGATCAGGTCACATGGTCAGGAAAAACTCCTGGCCTCCCACATAATGCACAATAATATACAGCAGTTGGATCAGGGACCAGTGTTTATGTCCCAAATGGCACCATGTTCCCCATAGTGCACTACTTTTGCACTAAATGGGGAATAGGGTGTGATTTTGGACTTACAATGTGTAGTATGAGCATGTATGGACCAATGGATGATAGTCATAATCTAGTAGACAGACAGACCATATAGAATCTAGAACATCGATATAAAATCGAGATAATTCTAGAACATCTATATAGAATCTAGAAAATCAATATAGAATCTCGAACATTGTAGAACATCTAGATAGAATCTAGCACATCCTAGAATATCTACTTAGAATCTAGAATATTGATATAGAATCTAGAACACCCTGAAACAGTGAGTGTTCCACTGAGTGACTCAGGGTTTAGTTATAGAAAACGACAACAGGCGCACTCTTCCAAAATCCACGTCTAGCATGCTAGAGTGAAGCCGTGCATTCTACGTAGTATGGATTATTGGAATGCAGACCTGATGATGAGTGGATTGTGTGGTACGAGTGTGAGAAAATGTGTATGTTATGTATGTACAGTATGTATGTACATTGTGTAGGCTAGAGCTAGACAGAGAATGGACTTAGGTTCATATACTATTTGAAATCATTTGAAATACTTGAGCTATGCTTGATGGAACCAAAAGAAGAGTGCCAAAACATGCAAACCCAACGTTTGGTATTGGTGTCTCCAACCAGGCAAAGCAGACAGACGCTCAAGAAGAAACATTTGAAATAGTACCCAGGTTTTGTAATACGTTATAATAGCCTGCTGGTCTCTGATCTGTATTTGGGTCATTATCATTAAAACGGTTTTAAAATGTCTGTACCAAATTGAGTTACAAAACCATGATACATCTTAAAAAATCAACTATCATTCTGAGGAATAAGATGTCTAGTTTTGGGGAAAGTGTCTTATTTGAAATAAATTTCACGTTTTCATCCAAATTCTCATTACCGAAATGCGTCTGGATTAAATTCTCTGGTCTATTAAAAAATAATCTTTACAAAAATGTAACCTATTTGAATAAAACACCAAATATGTTGCTTTAGTTTGTCCATAAATCATACAAATGGTATTCTAGTTGGAGTTTACATTAAAGTATAATATTTATTAAGTACAAACAGTGTCTGTGGACGTCTCATTACTTATTCAAGTTCCTGTAAAACATTTTTAATAAAGTTTTATTCACCCATGATGCATCATCTAGAGGAGTAATCCTTATATGAGCACAAGTTGTTAATTTATTAGCTTGTATGCCTTCAGAATAAGGTTCTTATTCTCAAACACCCACTTTACCCCACTTGGCCTTCTCATTACTGAAATGGCTAAAGAGCTCAAATAGGGGGGAAAACTAAGATTTTATAGTAATTGTATAATTTTATTTTCAGTGTTCTGTTTAACTCGGGTGTTTTCATTAGGGAAGACATTTTTAAACAATCTAAATATTGATTTGTTTATGACTTTTTTTTACTTTTAAAACTGTTATGGTAATGAGAATTTTGTGAAACTGTTGTTAAAATGCATAATATCTGATCAAAAAACATAATTATGAAATAGATAAGTACATATCCTAATCTCAGTGATTCAAGAGGATATTATGTGAAAAATTACACAATTTTTTGGGACAGTTTTGTGAGAATTACCCATTTGCTATAGCCAACTCCTCTAACAATACAGCCATAGGAGTTGGTTAAAGCATAGACTGATCTGGGACCAGGCTGTCCTTGAATAGAGAGAGGTGTGAGTAAGACATGTAGTTCAGGACTAGGACTGCAAAAAGGTACATGTGTTGACAGCAATGGCTCCTAGTTTAGGTGTAAACATCCCCTAGATGTGTTTTCTCAAGGCGGGGTGCCAAATCAAGGCCTACCAAGTCAATATCAAGGGGGTGGTTCACTTTAAACACAACAGTAGTCAATTGAAGCCAAATTATTTCAGGCCTGCCCAGCCTGGTAGGGGAAAACTTGAGTGAGAGAGGTGTGGAAGGTTTTAAGGATGTTAGGAATGGGTTGAAGTATTGTGAATGAGTAACAGTGTTGTAGGTAGCCATATTAGGGGGGGGGGGGGGGGGGGGGGGGGGTGTTATTGTTGCACACTGGACCACTGTTGTAAAGAGACCATTACCCTGCATGCTGTTTAACATTTTTTTTACGTTGCACTGTCAGTGAAAGGGAGGGATTGGAAGTTTGCGTGCGCGCTTGTGTGTGTGTGTGAGAGAAGGAAAAAGGTGATTTAAAAAATAAAAATAAATCATTTTACGAGTTATCCTCCCCCTCACTACCTACCTATTAGTACATGCCTGTGCTGTTCCGTCAGATTCTGCTGTGCTAACTGCCCATTTATTTCCCAAATGGCACTCTACTTCCTTTGTAGTGCACTATGTAGGGAATTAGGGTGCCATTTGGGGGACAAGCTGGTGGTATTTTATTCCACAATGCTTGTCTTCGATCTTCTCAATGTATTGACTTTATTGTACAGGGATGGATTATTTGTGTTCAATTGTTTTTCCTCCACCATTTGTTTTTGCTTGTACATAGAAACTAAGAGAAATCCCACGTTTTGTTTTTTTTAATTACATGAATATAAAACAATAAAAAAAAAATGTTGCTTGAGAAAATGTGAATAAAACCAATTTTGAAATAAAGATATCACCACTTGTCATGTTCTGTGTCTTCTGACATGGATATAGTAGAACATGTTCAAATAACAAATATAATTCTCAATATCATAATTGATCAATTGTAGTTAAAAAAAAAAAATACACACTTGACTCATTTGCATATTTGAAACTTGAGCCCGCGCTACGTCAACGTGCTCACGTCGCTCCGTGGAAATTATGTCACTTCCTCATGTTATCCCGGAAGCCGGTGCCATGTTGTGATTTTTGACGAAAAACTAAAAAATCATCACGGGCGAAGTTCAGAAAAGTGGGACAGAGCACATTTCGGGGTGAGAATGGAGGTAAGAACGAAAGTATAAAGTTTTCAGTGGGGAATCACTTGTGTGGTCGGCATATCCAACCCTGTACAGGTTGGATCGCACAAGTGTCAACAATATTTGGTTTTCAAACACACAACAATGAATACACGCTCAGAAAGCCTGACATCATTCAGACCTAGCAAGCTAACTAGCCAACTCTTTCCTAGTTTGTCAGCATTGAGTAGAGAGCTTTAACCTCTGTTTTCTAAAAGTCCCTGAAGATTGAGATTAACTAACTACCTTATATGATCTTTGTGAGGAAGCTTGCTAGTAAACAGCAAGAAGGTGACAACAGGAAAATCATTTCCTCTGCCACTCTATTCGAGTTGTCTCTAAAATTAACGCGTGGCAATTGCTGTTTTTCTATGTTATTCTTGACAGTGGGATTTTCCAAAGATGTGAAAGGCAGTTAGTAGTGGTTGTTGTAACATTTCTTTTAGGTTTTGTCCAGAGAATAAACGGTTAAAGCCTTTAATTTGGCGTGGTCTTTACTAGGCCATTGGGATAAACCATTTGAGAAAAGTGGGAGGGAGTGAAAATCCATGTTGGATATCAGATGTTTATTTAATTCAATAATGTATTGGTTTATTTGTCATAATTGAGCCATATGTGCATTTTTAAAAAGTACATCGATTGTTACATGATGACAAACCGCTTTGAAATAAACTGTTTGTAAGCAAAATTCCGATATCCCAGACACCCTCCCACACTGACACCCGCCCCCAAGATTATGGCGATTCAATTCCAAATCCACAATTCTGGTTCCATTGATCAGCCTTGCTCGAACGCAGAGCAGCGGTGAGAAAGAACCGGACGAGCTAAATTCTTAAATGCATCAAGACAAGTCAAACTACGGTCATTTTCGGGATTCCATATATCGTATAATTTTAGCCTTATGCTTGTTTGTGAGGTGAAGATAGTTTGAGTTTGTTCTAGTGTAGTAATTTAGGTGTATAAATATAGCTAGCACAGGATTCGGTACCACCGCCTTGCGTCAGCATAGTAGGATAGCCACGCTAGCTAGTAACTAGACGGGTTATTTTTGGTATGAGTGACCCGAGCTCTGGCGTGCACTGAGAGAATTATTTCGCCATATGCATAGCAAACGTCCGCTTCGTTTTATACCTTGAAGTCGCTATGAATCCTACATATTTCATGACAGAAATCTGAAGTCTGGGCTGTAGCCATTTTTGATTTATTCTTCATTGTTTGTACATTTCGTGATACTAAAACAGTCAGTGAGTGGTACAGTAGTTTTCGTTTATAGATTTGTTCCGCACTTCATCCAATTGCATTGATTGAATGTCATACGAAGCGCCCTTAGAAAATGGACCTGAATTTTTACTCTGATCTAATGGATGGGACTGGGCAACACGGAGATCCAGAATTCCTGGACCCGGGGTCTTTCAATGGATTTGACAATAAGGTGACCGACAACAAGAGCTGTGTGTGTGTGTGTGTGTGTGTCTGCGCGCGTGCGCGAGCTCTATGGCGACATCTATGACCCCCACAAACACTCAGAAGTCTTATAACTGCATATTAGGGCTTGGTTGAATATGTGGTAGCTACAACACACGTGTAATGTATTGGCTGATATGGCGAGGTGAGCTGTGGTCATTGGGATGTTTACTATGTGAAAAGTATGCCTAGCTGTGTGTGTGGTTGTTGTAAGGTTTGATGAGGTGTTGTTGATGCTATGCATGATGTCATTGACTTTATAAACATGATGATGATGCTGCTCATTGTTATGTGGTGATGATGGTTTGACCCATGTGTGTGTGCTCTGTGTTTCAGTTCCCTGGAGGCAGTGACAACTTCCTGACCATCAGCGGGGCAAGCCATCCGTTCCTCTCCTCCTCTGAGGTAGCTACTCAAACCTTCCACTTCACTCTCTTTTCTAAACATGCTTTCCCTCTCTTTTTCCTCTCCCCTATCCTGTTTCTCTGTCTACAAATCCTCAAACAATCTGCAGTTATTCACACACCACTAACATACAGTATAGCAGGTGAGGACGTCTCATACTTGACATCGTTTCATACTTACAATGGCATACTTCTCCCCGCCCTCTACTGTCTCCTCTCCACCCCTTTCTTCCTTACCATCTCCCCCCATCCCTTACCCTCTCTTCTCCCCCTTCTCATTCCTCTCCATTCTATCCCTCCCCTCAACAGACATTCCACACCCCCAGCCTGGGCGATGAGGAGTTTGAGATCCCCCCCATCTCCCTGGATCCGGACCAGGCCCTCACTGTGTCTGATGTAGTGGCCCACTTCGGAGAGCTCTCGGACGGGGAGCGCGGTGGCCTGTCCACCCCCGGGAATGCGGTGGTGGGGGGAGACGACCCGTCCTTCGCCATGACCTTTGTCAACACACATTCGGGGTCACAGGGGCTGGAACACCATCTTAGTCTGGGGGTCATCAGTCAACCTGGTGGAGGAGGGGCCATGCTGGGGTCTGCTCTGGGGATGGTGAGAACCATAGAGATCATTTAAATTAATAAATATTATCTGACCAATATGGCCGTCCTGTAGTCACGTTGCCCGGAATGCCAATCACCATTCTAGTGTTTTATTTAATTCTGTGAGGACTACAATATTTTATTTAGCTCGTAATACTCAGCCCTTGTCTGTTTATGAACCCCACATCTTTTCCAGGATCTTGGACACCCCATTGGTTCCCAGTTCAGCAGCTCCTCCCCAATGACCATAGACGTCCCGCTGAATGACATGGGCCACGGCCTGTTGGGTCACAATCAGCTGACCACCATGGACCAATCAGAGTTCAGCGCACAGCTGGGGCTCAGCCTGGGGGGCGGGGCCATCCTGGCGTGCTCGCAGTCGCCTGACCAACCACTATCGGCCGCTGCTTCACCCGTTGGTTCACTACAGGATGACGACATGGACGACTTCAGACGGGTCAGTCCTATTGGTCAATCTTTCTGTCATGTCTGTCTATTGGTGGATTAGTCTCTGTCGGTCTTGTTTGTTCGTCTTTCTGTTGTAATGCAATTCTCAATGTTGTGTTTACAGTGCATTTAGAAAGTATTCAGACCCCTTGACTTTTTCCACATTGTTACATTACAGCCTTATTCTAAAATGTATCAAATATTTTTTTTCCCTCATCAATCTGCACACACGATCCCATAATGACATTTCAGCAAAAACAGGTTTTTAGAAATTTAGCAACAGTATTCAAAATAAAAAATATATTATATTTACGTAAGTATTCAGACCCTTTACTCAGTACTTTGTTGAAGCACCTTTGGCAGCGATGACAGCCTCAAGTCTTCTTGTGTATGACTCTACAAGCTTGGCACACCTGTATTTGGGGAGTTTCTTCCATTCTTCTCTGCAGATCCTCTCAAGCTCTGTCAGGTTGGATGGGGATCGTCGCTGCACAGCTATTTTCAGGTCTCTCCATAGATGTTTGATCGAGTTCATGTCCGGGCTCTGGCTGGGTCACTCGAGGACATTCAGAGACTTGTCCCAAAGCCACTCCTGCATTGTCTTGGCTGTGTGCTTAGGGTCGTTGTGCTGTTGGAATGTGAACCTTCGCCCCAGTCTGAGGTCCTAAGCAGGTTTTCATCAAGGAACTTTCTGTACTTTTCTCCGTTCATCTTTCCCTTGATCCTGAATAGTCTCCCTGTCGCTGAAAAACATATTGACAGCATGATGCTGCCACCACCATGCTTCGCTGTAGGGAAGGTGCCGGGTTTCCTCCAGGCGTGATGCTGCCACCACCATGCTTCGCTGTAGGGATGGTGCCGGGTTTCCTCCAGACATGATGCTGGCACCACCATGCTTCGCTGTAGGGATGGTGCCGGGTTTCCTCCAGGCGCGATGCTTGGCATTCAGGCTAAAACGTTCAATCTTCGTTTCATCAGACCAGACAATCTTGTTTCTCATGGTCAGAGTCCTTCAAGTGCCTTTTGGCAAACTCCAAGCGGGCTGTCATGTGCCTTTTACTGAGGAGTGGTTTCTATCTGGCCACTCTACCGTAAAGGCCTGATTGGTTGAGTGCTGCAGAGATGGTTGTCCTTCTGGAAGGTTCTCCCATCTCCACAGAGGAAGTCTGGAGCTCTGTCAGTGACCATCAGGTTCTTGGTCACCTCCCTAACCAAGGCCCTTCTCCCTCGGTTGCTCAGTTTAGCCGGGCGGCCAGCTGTAATAAGTCTTGGTGGTTCCATACTTCTTCCATTTAAGAATGATGGAGGCCACTGTGTTCTTGGGGACCTTCAGTGCTACAGAAATGTTGTTGGTACCCTTGCCAAGTTCTGTGCCTCGTCACAATCCTGTCTTGGAGCTCTACAGACAATTCCTTCGACCTCATGGCTTGGTTTTGGCTCTGACATGCACTGTCAACTGTGGGACCTTTTTATATAGACAGGTGTGTGCCTTTTCTAAATCATGTCCAATCAATTGAATTTACGACAGGTGGACTCCAATCAAGTTGTAGAACCCTCTCAAGGATGATCAAGGGAAACAGGATGCACCTGAGCTCAATTCCAAGTCTCATAGAAAAAGGATCTGAATACTTATGTAAATAAGGTATTTCTGTTTTTTTATTTCTAATAAATTTGCAAACATTTCTAAAAACCTGTTTTCGCTTTGTCATTATGGGGTACTGTGTGTATATTGTTGAGGACATTATTTATTTAATCCATTTTAGAATATGGCTGTAACGTAACAAAATGTGGAAAGGGGGAGGGCTCTGAATGCACTCTATATTCAAGTACTTTGATCAATGTATGGGAAACTGTTTTTCTGTTTTCTCTCTGTATTTCTCGTCTCTCTCTCCCCATCTCTCTCGCCTATTCTAATTCAGCAGAGCGTGTTGGTGGAGTCCCCTGTCTCTCTCAGCGTCATCTCCCTCGATCCCTCTCTCTCCGATTCCCCCATACCTTCCTCCGCTCCGTCCTTCAGCACCCCTCCTACCCTCGTCCGGAGAGGGGGAGCGGTCGGAGGAGGAGGAGGGAAGAAAGGGAAGAGGAGGAAAGATCCCAACGAGCCCCAGAAGCCAGTGTCGGCCTACGCTCTGTTCTTCAGGGACACACAGGCAGCCATTAAGGGACAGAACCCTAACGCCACCTTCGGAGAGGTGTCCAAGATAGTGGCCTCCATGTGGGAAAGTTTGGGGGAGGAGCAGAAACAGGTACACATTCACGTGCAAACGAACACACGCATGCAGACATTCAAACACACATGTTCACATTCACTATACAAGAACATATGTAGATATGAGTAATGTATACTGAACAAAAATATAAACGCATCATGTAAAGTGTCGGTTTCATGAGCTGAAATAAAATATCCCAGAATTGTTCCATACGGACAAAAAGCTTATTTCTCTAAAGTTTTGTGCACAAATTAGTTTACGCATGTTAGTGAGCATTTCTATGCTATAATCCATACACCTGACAGGTGTGGCATATCAAGAAGCTGATTAAACGGCATGATCATTACACAGGTGCACCTTGTGCTGTGGACAATAAAAGGCCAGTCTAACATGTGCAGTTTTGTCACACAACACAATGCCAATGATGTCTGAAGTTTTGAGGGAGCGTGCAATTGGCAAGCTGACTGCAGGAATGTCCACCAGAGCTGTTGCAAGAGAATTTAATGTTATTTTCTCTACTATGTGCCGACTCCAAAGTGATTTTAGAGAATTTGGCAGTACGTCCAACCGGCCTCACAACCGCACACAACTTGTAACCATGCCAGCCCAGGACCTCCACATCCAGCTTCTTCACCTGCACAAACTGTCAGACCCACTCAGGGAAGCTAATCTGCGTGCTCGTCGTCCTCACGACAAAGCTTATTCCCCCTAAGGAGACTGAAAAGATTTGGCATGGGTCCTCAGATCCTCAAAAGGTTCTACAGCTGCTCCATCAAGAGCATCCTGACTGGTTGCATCACTGCCTGGTATGGCAACTGCTCGGCCTCTGACCACAAGGTACGGCCCAGTACATCGCTGGGGCCAAGCTTCCTGCCACCCAGGACCTCTATACCAGGCGGTGTCAGAGGAAGGCCTTAAAAATTGTCAGACTCCAGCCACCCTAGTTATAGACTGTTCTATCTTCTACCGCACGGCAAGCGGTACCTGAGTGCCAAGTCTAGGTCCAAAAGGCTTAACAGCTTCTAACCCCAAGCCATAAGACTCCTGAACATCTAATCAAATGGCTACCCAGACTATTCTCATTGTCCCCCCATCCCCTTTTTATCCTGTTGCTACTTTGTTTATTATCTATGCATAGTCATTTTAACTCTACCTACATGTACATATTACCTCGACTAACCTGTGCCCCCGCACACTGTATATAGCCTCGGTATTGTTATTTTACTGCTGCGCTTTAATTATGATTATTTAAGAGAATTTACTCATTTATTTTTACTTAACACTTATTTTTCTTAACTGCATTGTTGTTAAGGGCTTGTAAGCATTTCACTGTAAGGTCTACACCTGTTGTATTCGGGGTATTATTATTTATATTATTTCAATTGACTTTTTGAACTGTAACTCAGTTAAAATCTTAAAAGTTGTTGCATGTTGCATTTATTTTTGTTCAGTGTAATATCATCGGGTTCACACATTCTCTCATGATATCCCTGTATGTATTCTTCTCAGGTGTACAAGAGGAAGACTGAGGCAGCTAAGACAGGGGATCTCAAGGCTCTGGCAGCCTACAGAGATGATCAACTTCCTGAGGTGAGACAAGACTAGTGTTCCTAGAGAATGATATTCAGTTGTACTGTGTGTGTGCTTAGGTTTATTACGATGGCCAGTCTTTGTCAACGGGGTGCAGGTAGCCTAGCGGTTTAGAGCATTGGGCCAGTAAACGCTGGTTCAAATCCTGAGCCATCTAGGTGAAAAAACTGTTGATGTACTGTTGAGCAAGGCACTTAACCCTAATTGCTCCTTTAAGTCGCTCTGGATAAAAGCATCTGTTAAATTAATCAAATGTAATGTGTAAACTAAATGTCCACTTTTACCTCTACCCCTCTAACTTCAAACTCCTTTCTCCTCCTTTCTCCCAGCCAACCATAGAGCTTCTGGACACTGCTCTGTCACCTCCCTCTCCTCCTTCCCCCGCCCTTCTCCCCACCCACGTCGCCCCCCATCCCCGCTCCACTCGTTCCTCCACCCCCCACCTGGCCCCTGAGGAGAACACCATTACCAACATCTGCACCTCCAACATCATCCTAACAGGTGGAGATCTCCCTCAAGTCACCACCCGTTCCCGTACAGGGGCGCACAAACCGCCCGCCCCGGCCCCCAGCCCCCCCACCGTTACCAAAATCATCATCAAGCAACAGAAGTCTCCCTCAGGGGTGACTGTGGTGTCTAGTAGTACGGTATTGTCGTCCCGTCAACCACCGCCACTCCAACAGATGCAAAACACCCCTCCGCCCCCCCGTCTCCAGCAGATGGTACATGCCCAGGCCCCTCCGCCACTGCAGGCCAAACCAAGAGGCGGGGGTGCCGGTGGTGCCACAGCACCACCCCCCCTGCAGATAAAAATGGTCCATCCCTCAGATTTGGACTCTCCGATTATCGTGACTGCTGCAGGGGGGTTAGCTGCGTCGGGTGGGTTCAATCCGAACTCGGGGAAGGTGGTACAGTCCTCTGCCATAGTAATGGCCTGTTCAACGGAGGCTGAGGACGGGGCTGAAGGAGAGGAAGGGGTAAGATGCTTCCTAGATATGGTGATGTCATAATATATGCTTGGTAACATACCTGATAATTCTATAAATCTGATATTTGCCACTCAACCCTCCCCCATCTTAGATGCAGGTGGAGTTGAATGTGTCTTCAGGGCCAGTTGTGACCCAGGCCTCCAGCCCTAACCTGTGTGTCAGAGCCGGCTGCACCAACCCAGCTGTCGAGAACAAGGACTGGGACAGGGAGTACTGCAGCAACGAGTGTGTGGCCACACACTGCAGGTACGGACGGATGTATACGTACACACACACACACACACTGACATTACCACGTGAAACGCTTGGAAGTCAAGATAGATCATGTTCTTCCCAAAGAATGGAAAATGTCGATAAACAAAATTTCTGCTCCCAATTGTGATTTTAAAAATTGGTGTTGATCTATTGACGATCTCTATAGGGATGTCTTCATGGCCTGGTGTGCGATCCGAGGGCAGAACTCCACCTCCGTCACGTAAGGAATGGACAGAAGGAGTGAGAGAAGATTATCATGATATAGACATGATAGAGGGAGGACTAGGAAGGAGAGAAGAGGAGTGTGGACTGAACAATGGACATGGTGGAGGAAGGAGAGAAAGGAGAATAGATTTGGCTTTTATTCACAGCAGACTTTGTCCTCTTAAGAAGAATCAAGTGGAAGACCAATACTCCTGTGATGTTAAATTATGAAGTTTAAATAATGAGAGTATTTTATATGAAATGTTTTTAATCATTTTAAGATGTTGGTAAAAAGTAATATAACACTGCAGGGTACTATTGGGATGTCTTGCATTTCATAGCTTGGATGTTAGAGTTGGATAAAGGGTAAGATCAGGAGTTTCTTTTTCCTGATCACGTGACACAAGGAAAAACTTAGCCACAATGACCATATTCTTCTTGGCTAGGTCACGTGATCAGCAGAAACTCCTGTTCCTATCCATCAGCCAATGAGAAGGCATGTTTATTTCACATGTGCGTCCTCTCGTCCGACTTCCGTTGAAACGGAGATCACGGTATCAATGTTATCCATGTTATCAATGTTGCCTGCGACTTAAAATCAGTCTCACTCTCAGCCCTAGTGGGAAATCCCCTTCAGTCTAATCGTTTAGACTGTTGGTTTCCCAAGCAGACCTGGTTTCAGATCCCACCGTGACATACAAACCTCTGGGCTGCGTTCAGGAGTGTGAAAAATTCAGAACGTTGCTGATAGACTGGCCATGTATTGAATTGACATGATTCCTTTCTCTAGAACATGACAGAGAAGCATGTCTGTTTACATGTTGTATTTCTATCAGAACGGTTGTTCCACACTGAACATGATTGCCATTGAATGGGAAGGTTTCACGTATGCATATTACGAACATTCAGGATTACAGTTTGTTTTTGAAAAACCATCATGTTGGTGAAATAAAACTGTAGGAAAAATATATTTGAAAGAAAATACATAGTCATTTAAGTAACGCACAAAACAACACTAAACCAGCTTTTATTTTGACACTACATGACCAAAAGCATGTGGACACCTGCTCGTCGAACATCTCATTCCAAAATCATGTGCATTAATACCCTTGCTGCTAATGTGGGAACATGGCTGCGGTGACTTGCAGCCACAAGTCGTTCAAATTCCTCCAAACGATGTTCGTTGGGGTTGAGGTCAGGGCTCTGTGCAGGCCAGTCATGTTCTTACATACCGATCTCGACAAACCATTTCTGTATGGACCTCGCTTTGTGCACGGGGGTCTTGTCATTCTGAAACAGGTAAGGGCCTTCCCCAAACTGTTGCCACAAAGTTGGAAGCACAGAATCTTCTAGAACGTCACTGTATGCTGTAGTGTTAAGATTTCCCTTCACTGGAACTAAGGGGCCTAGCCCGAATCATGAAAAACAGCCCCAGGCAATTATTCCTCATCCACCAAACTTTACAGTTGCCACTGCATTCGGCCAGGTAGTGTCCTCCTGGCATCCGCCAAACCCAGATTCATCTGTCGGACTGCCAGGTGAAGCATGATTCATCATTCCAGAGAGTGTTTCCACTGCTCCAGAGTGCAATGGTGGCAAGCTTTCCACCACTCCAGTCAACGCTTGGCATTGCACTTGGTGATCTTAGGCTTGTGTGCGGCTGCTCGGCCTTGGAAACCCATTTCATGAAGCTCCCGACAAACAGTAATGTGCTGACGTTGCTTCCAGCGGCTGTTTGGGACTTGGTAGTGAGTGTTGCAACCGAGAACATACCATTTTTACACGTTACATGCTTCAGCACTCTGGGGTCCCGTTCTGTGAGCTTGTGTGGCCTACCACTTCGCGGCTGAGTCGTTGTTGCTCCTATACGTTTCCACTTCACGATAACAGCACTTACAGTTGACCGGGGCAGCTCTAGCAGGGCAGAAATTTGACTTACTGACTTTTTGGAAAGGTGGCATCCTATGACGGTGCCACGTTGAAAGTCACTGAGCTCTTCAGTAAGGCCATTCTACTGCCAATGTTTGTTTATAGAGATTGCATGGCTGTCAGCATTGGGTGTGGCTGAAATAGCCAAACCCAGTAATTGTAAAGTGGTGTCCACATACTTTTGTAGGTATATATGGTGTGTTTCTGGAGAGGAAAGGGAGAATATATATTTTTTAAATGTTTTAGTGTCTCGGAGTAGGAATGCTGATTTAGGATCAGGTCCCCCATATGTGATCGTGTTAATTTGGATCTAAAAGGCTGAACTAATCCTAGATCAGCACTTCTACTCAGATGCTTTATGAAGACGGCAAATGAAGAAATTAGTATTTTAACCATTGAAATGCAATTACGAGAAAGGACATCCCCATTCACTAGTGTAACAATAAAGGGAATTCTCATTTAATATAAATTCTATTCAATAGTAATTATATTGATATGGTTTTACCACATGCATCCATAGATTTACTTGGTATTGCATTCGTAAAAGGGAAATTATGGGTTGTGAATTATCACTTACTAGTTGTCATCACTACATTAACATGTTAATGTATATATATAAAAAAAAGGAAATTAATGAAAAGGTTATTTTTTTTGTAGATAATTTGAACTAATGATCATAAATGTTTTATGGAAAAATAATGCTTTATGTATCATTAGGTAAGATTTGTGTGTGTTTTGGTTTATATCCCTAAAAGGGAAAAATAAGGGGGGAAAAATGGGGTAACGTTGCAGAAAATTAAATGAACTAATCCAGTTAATGATTTTTTAAATCACTTTTTCAAGAGCCATCCCTGCACATCCCATTTCAGCGGCAAGGAGAAGAGGTTTCTGCAGTGATGTCAAAAACTTTTTAAATATACGTTTGTTTCCAGCGTGACGTGTCAGCAATTTCGAATTCTGGAGGTGGCGGGAAAATATGCAGTGGCGGGAAAAAAAGCGCATGGTCACAGCCACGATCCGACGGAGGCGGGTTTTCAGATGTACCTTGGGAGGCGCTGTCGAGCAATGTAAAACAAATAAATGATACACTATGTGTAACAAACAACACACGAGTACTGTCTTTGGTAACAATATGCATGAAATATCCCAAATAGAACCCCCCATCAAACGATTTTATGCACTGATATAAAAATAAACATGTACGTTCAATAAAGATAGAAATCAAGGCATGGGTCAAGAGAAAAACATAAGCAAACCACTTGTGGCATATACATTAGTCCACCAGCATTTTATAAACACATGTCGCTATTTTATCAAAATAATGTGGTTGCCATTATAGGGGCGAGTGTGGTAATTGACCTATCAAACATCAACATGCCCGACAGACTAACAACGGGGAGGGAGGGGGAAAACAGAGAAGGGGGGAGGGTATTCATTATTTCGAGTCGTTTATGCTTGGCACCAGTGTGGGCAACAAAACAGGTAGTTAGCAGGGCATTATGTTACATAATTCTTAATCAGAAGAAAAATTATGCGTTTTATATTTGTATCGATTTTTAACAAAACGGGTGTATGTTAATGTGTGTATATATATTTCAAAAAATATATACAAAAAAAAAGGTAATATATCAACCATAGAGGCACATCTTGAGGAGAACTGAACGTAACCACCGTGCATATATCGAGAAGGAAAGAAACATCTCTTTTGATATAGGTTTCAAGGCGTGGAAAGTGCGAGAAAACAGCAACCACGCTCATTCGGCCTGTGCTGCTCTGAGAAGCCAGGAGCTGGAGTTTGAAGGTGTAAAATACTCGCTATGGCGGTAAACTTGGACAAGGAAGCGTACTACCGCCGAATCAAGCGATTATATGGCAATTGGAAGGTAATTAGCACGATATAAATATTTGTATATCAAATTAGTAAAAGCTAGTAAAATCTGGATGCTGGCACGGCGGGGAACCACGTTTTTAAAGTGCGTTTTTTGACTTTGTTTTCAGCATGAGTGAGTGCCGTGGTTGGTTTTGTAGCTACAGAAGCGCAAACCGCAATGATCAATTTGATTATATAGACTTACATGTAGTTATGAAACACTTGTAGATTGAATACATGCAGGAGACATTACACATCCTAAAAATGATAGTTATAACATGGCCACTTATTATGCATTGTATATTATCCACCAAGTCAGGCTGTTAACGTTAGCTATGCTAATATACAGTTAACTAGCTTAACCAGCCATATCTGGCACTTTGTGGAACAACCACTTTAGCACGTTGCCAGTCCAGCAAAATATTAATTAATTCTGAAGTTGCACCAAAATACGTTGTCAGAAAGTACCATGGAATGTTTTGCCAGAGATTGCTAGCTAGTTGCCGCTTGTCCACATAACTAACATCAAAGTTTGACATTTTCAAGCTAGCATGCTTACTGTAGCTAACTAGCTTTACATCGCGCCAAGCAGGCACTGATTTGTTGCATGCACTTTTTTCTTTTGAGGGCACAACGATTGATCTCATCTGCATTTGAATGCCAACCAGTAGTTCACTAGCAACTTTCTCTCAATCTTCATTGAGATAAAGCAATAGATATAGTTATCAACTTTAGCTAACATGTTCTTAACTGGTTAGCTAACTTTCCATGTATTCATACTTACCACCCGCACTCAAAAAGAACAAGCAACGTGTCGACCACGACTGTGGCTAACTGTACCTTTTTGCTCACTAGTTGACTTAGCTTGAACAATGTGAAACATTTCTATGTTAATCAACAAGTATCTATTTTTCTCTATTAGAAAGGAGAAGATGAGTTTGGCAAAGTGGATGCCATGGTGGTCTCCGTCGGGGTGGACGAAGAGATAGTGTATGCCAAATCCACTGCCCTGCAGGTAAAACTCATGGACTTAACCCTATCCAGGAGTTATTCCTGACTGAGCTCATCAGGGAAAATTGTGTGCATGAGTGCATTCAGAAAGTATTCAGACTCCTTGACTTTTTCTACATTTTGTTACATTAGTCTTATTCTAAAGAATATATTTGTTAAATTCCCCCCTCAATCTACACACTATCCCATAATGACAAAGCAAAAACCGGTGTAGAAATTTTTGCAAATGTAAAAACCGAACATATTTACATAAGTATTCAGACCCTTTTCTCATTACTTTGTTGTAGTTCCTTTGGCAGCGATTACAGGCTCAAGTCTTCTTGGGTATGACACTACAAGCTTGGCACTCCTGTATTTGGGGAGTTTCTCCCATTCTTCTCTGCAGATCTTCAAGCTCGATCAGGTTGGATGGGGAGCGTTGCTGCACAGCTATTTTACGGTCTTTACGGTCAGCTATCGGGTTCTTGGTCATCGCCCACACCAAGGCCCTTCTCCCCCGATTGCGCAGTCTGGCTGGGGCGGCCAGCTCGAGGAAGTCTTGGTGGTTCCAAACTTCTTCCATTTAAGAATAGAGGCCAGCATGTTCTTGGGGACCTTCAATGCTGCAGACAATTTTTGGGACCCTTCCCGAGATCTGTGCTTCGACACAATCCAGTGTCGGGGCTCTACAGACGATTCCTTTGACCTCATGGCTTTGTTTTTGCTCTGACATGTACTGTCAACTTTGGGACCTTTTTATATAGACAGGTGTGTCCCTTTCCAAATCACATCCAATCAACTTGTAGAAACATCTCAAGGATGATTGATAGAAATAGGATGCACCTGAGTTCAATTTCGAGTCATAGCAAAGGGTCTGAATATTTACATAAGGTATTTCAGTTTTTTACTGTTTTTTGCTTTGTGTTGATTGAGGGTTAAACATTTTTTTAAATCCATTTTAGAATAAGGTTGTAATGTAACAAAGTGGAAAATGGGGGAAGGTGGTCAGAATGCACTGTATGTGTTATGGCTTCTGTTCTGAAGAAACCTTGGTAGTTTACACTCCAGCATAAGCATATTGCATGGAGTAATTCATATACCCTCTTGTCCTTCCTCTCCAGACATGGCTGTTTGGTTATGAGCTGACAGACACCATCATGGTGTTCTGTGAGTCTAAGATCATCTTCCTGGCCAGCAAAAAGAAGGTGGAGTTCCTTAAACAGGTGGCTGTAACCAAGGGCAATGAGAACGCCAACGGGGTTCCACCAATCACACTGCTCATCAGGGAAAAGGTAAGTGTTGATTGGTAGACTCGGGATGTTCTATCCCTGATTCGCTGTCAATGTGTATTCCCCCATTTCAGGACAGTTCTTTAATGTGTGTGGCACAAGAAGTTGGTGTGACCGTTCGTGTGTTTGAAAGTGTGTGTGTGAGTGCATGCACTCATGTCAATGTATTTGAGCAGAATGATAACGCTTTAACACTCCTCTCCCCCTCCTTCCCTCAGAATGAGAGCAACAAGGTTAACTTTGAGAAGATGGTGGAGGCGATCAGGGCCAGTAGGGAGGGCAAGACTGTGGGTGTGTTCAGCAAGGACAAGTTCCCCGGCGAGTACATGAAGAGCTGGAACGACATGATCACTGCCGAGGGCCTGGAGAAGGTGAGCGAAAGGAGGAATGTGGGGAGGGAGGAAGGGGTGAGATGGGTTGATAATAAAATATCATTGTTTCCATGTGGTATCAATTTGCAGGATGGTGGGTAGCTGGTCTGTGGCGGGAGGCAGTGTTGCATTAAAAAGAGACTCGCATGTAGCTAGTTATTGGTCTGCAACAGGTCACAATCCTTATGGGCTCTCCCTGCCTCCATCTCTCTCTCACCTCCCCCCAGGTGGACATCAGTGCGGTGGTGGCCTACACCATTGCCGTGAAGGAGGATGGGGAACTGGCTCTGATGAGGAAGGCTGCAGCCGTCACCAGCGACGTCTACTCCAAGTTCTTCAAGGAGCGCGTCATGGAGATCGTGGACGCAGACGAGGTAGGCTTTGTAGTCACGCTCATTACCCGCTCCTCCATCGCCTGTAGACGGGTGCAACATCCCAGCAACCACATTCATATGATATAGCCATCCTGGAAAGCCACTGTTATCATTCAGACAGGTGCAGTCAAATTTAAGATCTAGACTATGTCCAAATAGTTTTGAACCATCTCATTTTGTCCCCAAGATGACAGAAACAAAGCATTGTTTCCTGAATGTGTTCTCTCCTCTGTTCCCTAACAGAAGGTGCGCCACAGTAAGCTGGCTGAGTCTGTGGAGAAGGCAATCGAGGAGAAGAAGTATCTGGGGGGAGCAGACCCCTCCACGGTCGAGATGTGTTACCCCCCCATTATTCAGAGTGGGGGCAACTACAGCCTCAAGTTCAGCGTCGTCAGGTAAACAGCTGCTTCCTGTTATGTTCATGTTTTAAGTATCCCTATATTTCTGTTATTACTGTGCTATCACTCTGTTATTAGTGCTCCTGCACAGGAGTCTCAGTTGATGGACCTGAGTGTAATGGCGACGGATGTGAAGTAAACGTTGTTCAACTGGAGCCTAGTCGTTGTCATTTTGAGTTAACATTGGTAGCAGATGATGGCTAATAACTGCAATGTTAGAGGGAAAAGCAAGAGATACAGCAATGATGACGGTATGGGAACTTTGATCAGAGCACTGGATTCTGTGTGTAAAGAGAAAGACCGTGCCTACGAGGCACATTCAAACGTTGACAGTGTAGAGACATTTCGGGTTGCGATGACGGACTACATCATTGATTTGGAACAGAGGTACAATAGAATGCGCAATTACGACATGGTTCTCCCGGATGCAGCGTCAGCTTTCAAGTTGCTAGATACTACTGCCTGTCTGGATGTTAGGGGGAACAGTTGGCTTTGACTGCTTGTACTGTGCTGACCTTTGCGTCATTGAAGTCGGCACTAAAAAGGATTTTTGATGGAAAGACGGATGGAATGCAAGTGAGGGACGCGGAATATTACACTGAGCAGCAGAGAAAAGGTGCCAACAAGTCACGTTCTCAAGACCACCAGACGAGGGCGCCATTGCCCGGCACAAATCCACTGGACAGATATGAAAAGAGATCAAAATATGCTATTTGTCAGAGCACTTACCATTGGGTTAAAGACTGTCCTTGTAAAAATGAACACGTTAAACTAACAGAGGAACATGTAAACACAGAGAGAGAGCAGTGTACCATTACACTGTTTTCAAACTAATCTGCTTTTGAGATCTTTATAGTTGAATCCTTAGGTTCCGCTGTGAGTGATACTGCATGGACACGGACAGTGTGTGGCGCAGAATGGCTTGATAGAGATGTCAGTGAACGAAATATGAAAGAAGTACAAAATATGATTGGCACACCAAGCAACGGCGCTTTCACATTTGAAGATGAGAGAATTGTCCATTCTACCAAGAGTTTAAGATACCAGTAAACGTTGGTCAGACTAAGAGACATTGAAACAGAGGTGGTCCCTACAGATATCCCCTTACTATTAAGCAAAGCTTCCCTCAAGAAGGCAGGGGCTGTACTAGACATAGAAAATGACACGGCAGTGATGTTTAAACAACCAGTGACCCTTGAACTTACTACATCGGCCCACTATTGTGTAAACATTTTAGACGGACGTCAGAGTCCATGTAAAAATTAGATTCTGACGGACACAGAAACACAAAGTATTGTTAACTTCACAAACAGTTTGGACATGCTACAGCTGACAGTCTTCAGAAATGACTCCACAGTTCAGGGAATAATGATGAGATTATTTCCATTCTACTGCAGATAGTTAACAGTTGTGAGACATGTCAGAAATACAGCAAACCTAAGCCCAAACCAGCTGTTGGTTTGCCACTGGCTTCCAAGTGCAATGAAACAGTGGCCGTAGAACTACATGAGCCTGGACCAAGTGTGTGGTACTGTCACATAACCCACCACTTTACACGCTTCAGTTCTGGAAGCCTTGTGGATACATAGAAACCCAGTGAAATGGTCAAGCACTTCATTCACTCCTGGATAAGTGTGCATGGCCCGCCCCAGAAATTGTACAGTGACAATGGAGGAGAATTCAATAATAATGAAATAAGAGAAATGGTAAAGAAATTCAACATGGAAGTAAAGCAACTGTTGCATACAGTCCATGGAGCAATGGACTTCTGGAGAGACCTAATCAGACACTCAGAGATCATGCTGAAAGTGAAGCAAGACAATGGATGTGACTGGAAAACAGCCCTAGATTGGACTTTGATGGCAAAAAACTCAATGCACAATGTTCATAGTTACAGCCCATAGCAACTAGTGTTGGGGCAGAACCCTACTCTTCCCTCTGTACTGGTTGACAAGCCACCAGCACTAGAAGGGACCAGTGTGAGTGCATGGGGGTGGGACAGCACCTTTCAGCACTACATGCAGTGAGAAAAGCGTTCACTGAAGCAGAGTGTTCAGAGAATTCACAGGGCTCTGCGTAAACCGCTATGTCCCGCAGATGAGAAATACGAGACTGGAAACAAAGTACACTACAAATGAGTTTACTGTCAAGAGTGGAAAGGACCGGGAGTAGTCATTGGCCGAGATGGTGTGGTGATATTTGTGAGACACGGAGGCACCATTGTCAGGTTGCATCACTCAAGATTGCGGAAAGTAAATGATCAACAAGATGTAGGGGCTGTTGCTGAGAATCAGCCTCCCACTGCAAATAACAAAAAGGATGCATTAACAGACACAAACCTACCAGATGTCGGATCCAATGATACGGACACTGAAACAGGAAATGGAGCAGAGACCTTCAACCATGACAGGTAATACTGTTGTGTTCAAATTAGGAAAAACGTTCATCGACATATGTGTTAAGACAACGTGGTTGTTCCAGTCTGAAAACTGGACAAACTGTTAAATACATGGACAGCGAAAGTGGTATTCCACACACAGCAACAGTCATTGGACGAGCAAGAAAAGCCAAAGGAAAACACCAGAACTGGTCCAACTTGCAGTACTCTGAACCAGCTACACTTTCTGGTACAACAGGGCCAGCTGACCTGTCACTTGTAGATCATCTGATTTCATCCAATAGAAAATTGAGACAGAATGACATTCAAAATGATGTACTTGAAACAAAAAACGTGTCATTTGACTCGGCTAAACTATATGAGATCAGTAACTGGAGGAAAAATTGAGTGTTTTGAGGAAGTCAAAGACATTGGACAAAAATGTCTCACGGTGGGTGTTTACCCTTAACCGGAATAGTGCCAAAATCATGTCTAGTTGCTAGAGGTTTAGAGGAGCTGGCTGCTAAAGAACTCCCAAACGACTCACTGACATGTGCCTCAGTCACTCAGATTGCTGCTGACGGTGATCTGCCAGAAAAAAATGGAAACTTCATTCCATAGACATCAAATCTGCATTTTTGCAGGAAACGGAGCTGTCAAGGGACAGACATCTGACCTCCGCCTGAAGCTAAGAGCGAAGGAACACTGGAAACAAAAAAAGTGTGGATATGGCCTGGCAGGTGCATCTATCAACTGGTACAACAAAGTGAAGGCGGCAATGCTGAGTACAGGTGGAAACATGTCAAGTGGATCCTGCAGTCTTCTATTGGCTTGATCAAGACTGCAATGTGACTGGACTACTACCTGTCATGTTGATGACTTCATCTGGGGGGTGGCTCACAGACCTTTGCTACAACTGTGATTCCACACCTCAAAGCTGTTTTCCTGGTCGACCACAAAGCAACAGCCTGCTGACTGTCAGACTAAAAGGGAGCATCCGGTCTTGTGTTCCTAAAGTAATGGAAAGTGGCAACTTGAGTAATACAAATAAAAACCTTGTCACTCAACCCATTTGTAATGGGGAACTTAAACAATACTGGGGACATTTTCAATATTTTGTTTTATTTGTCTAAAGAAAAGTGGGAGATTGTTAAGTTCATGTTTTAAGGATGCCTATATTTCTGTTATTACGGGGCTATCACTCTGTTGTTAGTGCGCCTGCGCGGGAAGTCTGATGGACCTGTCCTGAGTGTAATGGCAACGATGTACGGTGAAGTAAATGTTGTTCAACCTAGTCGTTGTGTCACTTCCATGGCGACGTCTTCAACGACCGTCCCCACTGTGATGTCTATTTCTTGAACCTAGTTTCAGTGCTCAACCTTAACATGCAAAACTATTTTCTTTTTTAATTAACGGGTTAATCCAAAATGTGACCCATTTTGATGATAAAGACCAACTTCTTTCTGTATCACACATACAGTACCTGTCACTGCAGACTCATAAGACGTTATAACACCTTTTATAACACTGCTCTAACTCTTCAGCGATAAGAACCACATGCACTTTGGGGCCATCACCTGTGCCATGGGGATCCGCTACAAATCGTACTGCTCCAACCTGGTCCGGACCCTGATGGTGGACCCCCCACAGGAGATGCAGGACAACTACAGCTTCCTACTGCAGGTGGAAGAGGAACTACTCAAAGAGCTCAAACACGGTAAGGGATGGAAGGGAGATGCAGGGTGTTTGTGTTTTACGGGGTAGAGCACACATGATTTACGTAACCAGACTTTATTTCAAGTTCTTTCCCTCTTACCTTGTTCTCTGTAGGTATAAAGATCTGCGACGTGTACAATGCCGTGTTGGACTACGTCAAGAAGGAGAAGCCCGACCTGGCGGCCAAATTCACCAAGAACCTAGGGTAGGACACATACTCTTACCTTCTCACACACATGGCCTCCTGTAGGCTTGGGCGGTAATCCAGATTGTCATACCTTCGTACCGACCTTGTGCCATTCCGGGATATTCTGTAATACCAGCGATGAACACAAAGGACACTATTTTCAAACCCCACTGATCCTCTTTAATCCGAAGGTTAGCTATGCTAACAAGTACATGTAAAATCACATAGAGAATGATAACTTAATGCTAACGAGCGGCTGTAGGCTGTGTTGTGGGCTGTGTGGTCGGCTGTATTGTGGGCTGTGTGGTCGGCTGTGGGCTGTGGGGTCGGCTGTGGGGTGGGCTGTGGGGTCAGCTGTGGGGTGGGCTGTGGGGTCAGCTGTAGGGCCTACCTGTCACCCTGAATCTCAGTCCAAGAGGCGTCACTGCAGTACCTGGTTCGAATCCAGGCTGCATCACATCCGGACGTCATTGGGAGTCCCATAAGGCGGCGTACAATTGGCCCAGCATCGTCCGGGGTAGGCCGTCACTGTAAATAAGAATTTGTTCGTAACTGACTTGCCTAGTTAAATAATAGAAATGAAAAAGGCACAGTGATGCAGACATGTTGGTGGTTTACCCAATAAATTACTGTGAGCTTGTGTACATACAGTCTGCGACTCTTATCTTATCTAAAGTATTTGCAGGACAGACATCCCAGCTAATAATACACTTATACAAGTAACTCAAAAATGCTACTCAAGGCCTCCCGGGTGGCGCAGTGGTCTAAGGCACTGCATCGCAGAGACACCAGAGACTCTGGGTTCGAGCCCAGGCTCTGTCGCAGCCGGTCGCGACCGGGAGACCCATGGCGCGGCGCACAATCGACCAGATCGCTAGGTGTACGGTGTTTCCTCCGACACATTGGTCCGGCTGGCTTCCGGGTTATCATATCTACACCTAAACAAAAATATAAACGCAGGATGTTGTGTTGGTCCCATTTTTCGTGAGCTGAAATAAAAGATCCCAGAAATGTTCCATACACACACAAACCTTATTCGTCTCTAGTTTTGTGCAGCAATTTGTTTAAATTTGACTGCAGGTATTTACTTAAAGATATACAAACGTATTTTAAAAAACTTCAAAGAAATAGATTCAGCAGTATTGGAAAATACCATCCCATGGCTATTTTCAAACAGGGTGGGACATGTACTTTTGGTCCACCAGCCGCAGTAGCTGGTGAATACCCTTATTTTACCAGCCACATTTCATTCTGAAAGAAATGATAGTGAAGATTAATCACAGAACACAGTACCTGCTTTCTCCACTAGGTTAGATATTTTCTCTTCCAGAGCTGACACATTTTTTTTTTATTTTTTTACATGGGTTTGGTATTGTATAGGGAAGTAAATAAAATAAAAACTGCTCCCAAATGCTCTGTGTAACCACCTGCCAATTTGGCTGGTAAATACCCCAATATTACGGTATACTGCCCAAGCCTATTGAGGATAGAGTATTTATCATGTGTTGATTTTGTGCGTCCCCTCTCCCTGCTGTAGATTTGCCATGGGGATAGAGTTCAGAGAGGGTTCCCTGGTCCTGAACAGTAAGAACCAGTACAAACTGAAGAAAGGTGAGCACTCAAGTCACTGTAGTGTCTTACTGACTATAAGTAGGATACTTTGTAGACATGGTGTTTTGTGAGTGTCTCATACAGAGGCCATTTTAAAGGGTGTGTAGAGCGGACACTCATCACTGTGTGTTGTGTGTTTTACAGGCATGGTACTGAGCATCAGCCTGGGGTTCGCTGACCTGGTCAATAAGGAGGCGAAGAAGGAGGAGCAGAAGAAATACGCCCTGTTCATAGGAGACTCCGTACAGATCAATGAGGTAGGAGAGAGGAAGGATGAGGGGGGGGCGGGGGGTGGAAGGTTGAGGGGGGGTGAGGGGTGGAAGGATGAGGGGGGGAAGGTTGAGGGGGGGCGGGGGGTGGAAGGATGAGGGGGGGCGGGGGGTGGAAGGATGAGGGGGGGCGGGGGGTGGAAGGATGAGGGGGGGTGGAAGGATGAGGGGGGGCGGGGGGTGGAAGGATGAGGGGGGGTGGAAGGATGAGGGGGGGCGGGGGATGAAGGATGAGGGGGGTGCGGGGGGTGGAAGGATGAGGGGGGGCGGGGGATGAAGGATGAGGGGGGGGCGGGGGGTGGAAGGATGAGGGGGAAAGGAAGAAATGTGCCCTGTTTATAGAATATACAGGTCAACAAAGTAGGATATATTTCACTCTTTTTTTGATTTTATTTTTTTAACAAAGTGACTGTCAAACATATTTAGTTATCTATCAATCACATTTGGGTTGTGATATTTGCTCAGTGATGGCAGTAAAGAAACACGTATAATGTATATCTTTAAGGATGATCCAGCGACAGTTCTCACTCCGGTCAAGAAGAAGATAAAGAATGTCGGAATCTTCCTAAAGGTACGAAAGATGTCATATCTAAGGTGCATATCTATTTTAAATGTTTAGTTAGGGCTCTATGTCCTCTGTTTATATTTAGGCAACAAGGCCTATGGTATATTGTCTGACATACACGCGGCTGAAATACTGTTTCGGCCAATCAGTATCCAGGACCCAAACTACCCAGTTTAGCCCCCCCAAAAATACGATTTGTTTCTTCTTGACAGAACGATGAGGAGGAAGATGATGAGGAAGATGCTGACGATGCAGAGGAACTACTGGGGAAGGGAGCGCGTGGACAAGCTTTACTCCAGGACAGGACTAGGGTGGGTGTGTGTGTCTGTGTATGTGCTTGAGAGACATTCACTATACTTACACCATCTCAGTTTGTGTGTATGAGCTGAAACGCTGTCTTTTTGATTGGTCAGAATGTGAGAAACTGTTATTTATTTGGGCAGAACGAGATGACGGCAGAGGAGAAGAGGCGGGCTCACCAGAAGGAGCTGGCCGATCAGGTGAACGAGGAGGCCAAGAGACGTCTGACAGAACAGAAAGGAGAGCAACAGATCCAGAAGTGAGTGAACGAGGGGAAAAGAGGAGGAGAAGGGATGATGGTATAATAATTGGAGGGATATGGGAGACCAGAATGAGAGGAGGCTGGTAACAGTTGAAGGAGTGGAATGGAACGGAGGAGGAGAGGTGGTAGAATCTACATGATTGGGGAGAGGTGGAAGAACGAGAGAATTACGAGATATTTATAGTATTTATAGGAAGAATGAGATATTTCTAGTATTATGTTGGTCTAAATTATCTTTCGTAGAAAACAACTAGAACATACATTTGCATGATTAAATAATTCATGATTTCACTCCCTATGTTTATGTAGATCGTCTTTCCAAAAATGTGTGACGACACCAATGAATTAAATGATTAAATGCAGTGTTTCCTTCACTTTTCCAGGTCCAGAAAGTCCAATGTCTCCTACAAGAACGGCTCTCAGATGCCTCGAGAGAAAGATATTCGAGACATGAAGATTTTCATCGACAAGAAATATGAGACGGTTGTTATGCCTGTCTTCGGTATCGCCACCCCTTTCCATATCGCTACCATCAAGGTACACCTCTCACACTCACACACACAGACAGACACGAATCGCAATTTGACCGAATTTGAGACTATACCTATCTGAGGATTAAAAAAAAAACATTTCTGTGTCCCTCTGTCTGTGTAGAACATCAGTTCGTCGGTGGAAGGAGACTGGACGTACCTGAGGATAAACTTCTATGTTCCCGGCAGCTCTCTGGGACGCAACGAGGGCAACATTTTCCCCAACCCTGATGCCACCTTTGTCAAAGAAATGTGAGAGGAAATGTGTGTCTAAGTGCCCATGTACTGCATGTTTCACTGTTGTCAACTATCCAGCAGATAGACTGATAGTCCGTGTGTGTGTGTGTGTGTGTTTTTATCCATCTTTATCCACCTGCTGCTGTGTCTGACGTTGCTCATATCCCCCCCACCCTCAGTACGTACCGGGCGTCGAACCTCAAGGCGCCTGGCGACCCAACAGTCCCGTCCACTAACCTCCAGAACGCCTTCCGCATCATCAAGGAGGTACAGAAGCGCTATAAGACCCGGGAGGCTGAGGAGAAGGAGAAGGAGGGCATCGTCAAGCAGGACTCTCTGGTCATCAACCTGAACCGCTCCAACCCCAAACTCAAAGACCTCTACATCAGACCCAACATCGCCCAGAAGAGGATGCAGGGGTCGCTGGAGGCCCATACCAACGGTGAGGAAAAGGTTCCATTAACAAGGAATTGAGAGAGGAGGAGAGGAATGGAGGAACGAACAGAGGGGAAAGAGAGAATGGTTGAGGTTCTTCGCAGATCACAGCGTTGCTGTAAAGACCAAGAATGCTGTGTGCTCTCAATCAACATTTGTCATTTAGCTGACTCTCTTACCCAGAGTGACTTACAGGTAATGCATCCATCTTAAGATGGCTGGGTGAGACAACTACATATCAGTCGTAGTAAACGTATTTTTCTCTAAAAAGTGGGGTCTAGTAGGAAAAAGTGTGTCCCTCCAGCCTCAACGAACCTGGTAAATAACATGCCTGTCTGTCCAGGACAGAACCTGGTAAACAACATGTCTGTCTGTCCAGGACAGAACCTGGTAAACAACATGTCTGTCTGTCCAGGACAGAACCTGGTAAACAACATGTCTTGTCTGTCCAGGACAGAACCTGGTAAATAACATGTCTTGTCTGTCCAGGACAGAACCTGGTAAATAACATGTATGTCTGTCTGTCCAGGACAGAACCTGGTAAATAACATGTCTGTCTGTCTGTCTGTCCAGGACAGAACCTGGTAAACAACATGTCTTGTCTGTCCAGGACAGAACCTGGTAAATAACATGTATTGTCTGTCCAGGACAGAACCTGGTAAATAACATGTCTGTCTGTCCAGGACAGAACCTGGTAAATAACATGTCTGTCTGTCTGTCCAGGACAGAACCTGGTAAACAACATGTATGTCTGTCTGTCCAGGACAGAACCTGGTAAACAACATGTCTTGTCTGTCCAGGACAGAACCTGGTAAATAACATGTCTGTCTGTCCAGGACAGAACCTGGTAAATAACATGTCTGTCTGTCTGTCCAGGACAGAACCTGGTAAACAACATGTCTGTCTGTCCAGGACAGAACCTGGTAAACAACACGTCTTGTCTGTCCAGGACAGAACCTGGTAAATAACATGTCTTGTCTGTCCAGGACAGAACCTGGTAAATAACATGTCTTGTCTGTCCAGGACAGAACCTGGTAAATAACATGTCTTGTCTGTCCAGGACAGAACCTGGTAAATAACATGTCTTGTCTGTCCAGGACAGAACCTGGTAAATAACATGTCTGTCTGTCCAGGACAGAACCTGGTAAATAACATGTCTTGTCTGTCCAGGACAGAACCTGGTAAATAACATGTCTTGTCTGTCCAGGACAGAACCTGGTAAATAACATGTCTGTCTGTCCAGGACAGAACCTGGTAAATAACATGTCTTGTCTGTCCAGGACAGAACCTGGTAAATAACATGTCTGTCTGTCTGTCCAGGACAGAACCTGGTAAATAACATGTCTGTCTGTCTGTCCAGGACAGAACCTGGTAAATAACATGTCTGTCTGTCTGTCCAGGACAGAACCTGGTAAATAACATGTCTGTCTGTCTGTCCAGGACAGAACCTGGTAAATAACATGTATTGTCTGTCCAGGACAGAACCTGGTAAATAACATGTCTGTCTGTCTGTCCAGGACAGAACCTGGTAAATAACATGTCTGTCTGTCTGTCCAGGACAGAACCTGGTAAATAACATGTCTTGTCTGTCCAGGACAGAACCTGGTAAATAACATGTCTGTCTGTCTGTCCAGGACAGAACCTGGTAAATAACATGTCTGTCTGTCTGTCCAGGACAGAACCTGGTAAATAACATGTCTGTCTGTCTGTCCAGGACAGAACCTGGTAAATAACATGTCTGTCTGTCTGTCCAGGACAGAACCTGGTAAATAACATGTCTGTCTGTCCAGGACAGAACCTGGTAAATAACATGTCTGTCTGTCCAGGTTTCCGTTTCACGTCCGTCCGTGGGGACAAAGTGGACATTCTCTACAACAACATTAAACACTCCCTCTTCCAGCCATGTGACGGAGAAATGATCATCGTACTGCACTTCCACCTCAAGGTGTGTGTGACCTTAGGCTAAGTACAAGATGTCTGACTGCACTTCCACCTCAAGGTGTGTGTGACCTTAGGCTAAGTACAAGATGTCTGACTGCACTTCCACCTCAAGGTGTGTGTGACCTTAGGCTAAGTACAAGATGTCTGACTTTCTATGCATTGGTAATCAAGATGTGGGTATTTGGGTCTATGCTTTCCCCCGTGGCACGTGGGAGTGGTCTTGATTTAGTTTAGATATGTGTTTGTGTGTCCATTTTGACTAATCCCACCCCTCGTCCTCCATCAGAACGCCATCATGTTTGGTAAGAAGCGTCACACAGACGTGCAGTTCTACACAGAGGTAAATATGAGATAAAACATAGGAGAACAACTTTATTTAATCTTACCTTATTATATTGTCTTCATATTGTCTCATCCTACCTTATCTCTTAGGTGGGTGAGATCACCACAGACCTGGGCAAGCACCAGCACATGCACGACCGCGACGACCTGTACGCCGAGCAAATGGAGAGGGAGATGAGACACAAGCTCAAGTCTGCCTTCAAGAACTTCATCGAGAAGGTGGAGACCCTCACCAAGGAGGAGCTGGAGTTCGAAGTGCCCTTCCGAGACCTCGGGTATGAGGGGGGGGGGGGGGGGGGGGGAAGTGATTGGAGGGATATTGACAGGGTTAAGTCATTTTGGGAAAGTGAGTATTTAAAGGAAACATTCACCCACTTTGAATTTTGTCTACTTTTTGTGCCTCTCTGAGTGATGTTCTATTGATTCCCAAGGACATTTCATGTTTTAATGTGTATCTGAGCGATGGCTGAGTTTAGCATCATATGAAACATAGGATCACAACTTGGGTGGCTCTTTTCTTTCAGCACAGAGTTGGGTGTTCAAGTAATGAACTGTATGAAACTGTTGAAGTTAGTTACTGTGTGTGTTCAGGTTCCAGGGCGCCCCCTACAGGAGTACCTGTCTGCTGCAGCCCACCTCCAGTTCCCTGTGTAACACAACTGAGTGGGTGAGTGCCTGCTAGTACTGTTACTGCTCCTGCTGCTAGTACTGTTACTGCTCCTGCCGCTAGTACTGTTACCGCTCCTGCCGCTAGTACTGTTACCGCTCCTGCCGCTAGTACTGTTACCGCTCCTGCCGCTAGTACTGTTACTGCTGCTAGTACTGTTACCGCTCCTGCTGCTAGTACTGTTACCGCTCCTGCTGCTAGTACTGTTACCGCTCCTGCCGCTAGTACTGTTACTGCTGCTAGTACTGTTACTGCTCCTGCTGCTAGTACTGTTACTGCTCTGCCGCTAGTACTGTTACCGCTCCTGCCGCTAGTACTGTTACCGCTCCTGCCGCTAGTACTGTTACCGCTCCTGCCGCTAGTACTGTTACTGCTGCTAGTACTGTTACCGCTCCTGCTGCTAGTACTGTTACCGCTCCTGCCGCTAGTACTGTTACCGCTCCTGCCGCTAGTACTGTTACCGCTCCTGCCGCTAGTACTGTTACTGCCGCTAGTACTGTTACTGCTGCTAGTACTGTTACCGCTCCTGCCGCTAGTACTGTTACCGCTCCTGCTGCTAGTACTGTTACCGCTCCTGCTGCTAGTACTGTTACCGCTCCTGCTGCTAGTACTGTTACCGCTCCTGCTGCTAGTACTGTTACCGCTCCTGCTGCTAGTACTGTTACCGCTCCTGCTGCTAGTACTGTTACCGCTCCTGCTGCTAGTACTGTTACCGCTCCTGCTGCTAGTACTGTTACCGCTCCTGCCGCTAGTACTGTTACCGCTCCTGCCGCTAGTACTGTTACCGCTCCTGCCGCTAGTACTGTTACCGCTCCTGCCGCTAGTACTGTTACCGCTCCTGCCGCTAGTACTGTTACCGCTCCTGCCGCTAGTACTGTTACCGCTCCTGCCGCTAGTACTGTTACCGCTCCTGCCGCTAGTACTGTTACCGCTCCTGCCGCTAGTACTGTTACCGCTCCTGCCGCTAGTACTGTTACCGCTCCTGCCGCTAGTACTGTTACCGCTCCTGCCGCTAGTACTGTTACCGCTCCTGCCGCTAGTACTGTTACCGCTCCTGCCGCTAGTACTGTTACCGCCGCTAGTACTGTTACTGCTGCTAGTACTGTTACCGCTCCTGCCGCTAGTACTGTTACCGCTCCTGCCGCTAGTACTGTTACCGCTCCTGCCGCTAGTACTGTTACCGCTCCTGCCGCTAGTACTGTTACCGCTCCTGCCGCTAGTACTGTTACTGCTCCTGCCGCTAGTACTGTTACCGCTCCTGCCGCTAGTACTGTTACCGCTCCTGCCGCTAGTACTGTTACCGCTCCTGCCGCTAGTACTGTTACCGCTCCTGCCGCTAGTACTGTTACCGCTCCTGCCGCTAGTACTGTTACTGCTGCTAGTACTGTTACCGCTCCTGCCGCTAGTACTGTTACCGCTCCTGCCGCTAGTACTGTTACCGCTCCTGCCGCTAGTACTGTTACCGCTCCTGCCGCTAGTACTGTTACCGCTCCTGCCGCTAGTACTGTTACCGCTCCTGCCGCTAGTACTGTTACCGCTCCTGCCGCTAGTACTGTTACCGCTCCTGCCGCTAGTACTGTTACCGCTCCTGCCGCTAGTACTGTTACCGCTCCTGCCGCTAGTACTGTTACCGCTCCTGCCGCTAGTACTGTTACCGCTCCTGCCGCTAGTACTGTTACCGCTCCTGCCGCTAGTACTGTTACCGCTCCTGCCGCTAGTACTGTTACTGCTGCTAGTACTGCTCCTGCTGCTAGTACTGCTCCTGCTGCTAGTACTGTTACTGCTGCTAGTACTGCTCCTGCTGCTAGTACTGCTCCTGCTGCTAGTACTGCTCCTGCTGCTAGTACTGTTACTGCTCCTGCCGCTGGTGTTTAGTAGTAGTAGTACAACACCTTCCCTGATATAGCCAGCAGCACTGCTTGCTTACTCCCATGTGTTTTAAACCAAGTTAGGCCTTGAGGCAGGTATTTGAATACAGATCTAATAATAAAATCCTCAAGGGGTTAAAAGGGACATGCTCTCAGCAGTCTGTTTTCATTCCATCCTCCCTCTCTCCTTCCTCGTCCTCTCCCTCTCTCCTACCCCGTCCTCTCCCTCTCTCCTTCCCCGTCCTCTCCCTCTCTCCTTCCCTGTCCTCTCCCTCTCTCCTTCCCCGTCCTCTCCCTCTCTCCTTCCCCGTCCTCTCCCTCTCTCCTTCCCCGTCCTCTCCCTCTCTCCTTCCCCGTCCTCTTCCCTCTCTCCTTCCCCGTCCTCTCCCTCTCTCCTTCCCCAGCCTCCGTTCGTGGTGACTCTGGATGAGGTCGAGCTGGTTCATTTTGAGCGTGTTCAGTTCCACCTGAAGAACTTTGACGTGGTCATCGTCTACAAGGACTACAGCAAGAAGGTCACCATGATCAACGCCGTGCCCGTCAACTCACTGGACCCCATCAAGGAGTGGCTCAAGTAAGTACATCAATTAACCCAGACTAGTTTTTCTGACTAGATTACTAATCTACTGCCTTTCCTCAAAGTCCCACCCACAGTGATTGATTGACAGGTCTGAAACCCTACCAACTCTGACTCACAAACATCCTGCCCCCTCATCTGAAAATTCCACCCACAGTGATTGACAGGCCAAACTCTTAGTGGTAGTTCACCCAAATTACAAAATGACATTGGTTTCTTTATCCTAGGTGTCGACAGCAGCAGATCCAATAACATACATCATTTTAAAGAACAAGCATTGTGGCAATTCATATTTTGCAGTAAAACTAAATATTACTTTTAATTTCAAGAGTACAGGTTTAATGTTAAAGGTTCTCTTCCTTATAAAATAGTCCTGATCATGAAGGTCTTGGCCTAGACGATATCCAAAACAAGTAACGCACTGAATGCATACATTTTCAGTCATTTTAATTGTAGTCTTTCTACTGAATGCCACAACTCCTCTTACCAATCTGGGAGGTAAAGTTGTTAAACTATTTAATAAATTAGCTGTGCATTTCGGATGGAATCAAGGCATTAGAATGTACCAGGGGCCACCACAAATGGACCTTGTTCTGCCCCTCAAATTCAGAGGACATACCCCCTCCCCTGGCTGGCTACTTTTCTTCTGTTTGGCTGGCTACTCCATGAATCTACGGAAAACACGGATTAACCAATTAGTCAGTCCACTCACTGGACCCCATCAAGGAGGGGCTGAAGTACATCAATTAACTAATAAATACCTTAACCAATCAACTTATTAGCCGGTCTGTCAACTCACTGGACCCCATCAAGGAGGGGCTGAAGTCGACTGGATCAGTAGGTAGTGTGGCACTCGCAACGCTAAAGTCGTGGGTTTGATTTCAGATCTGCAACCAATACGAAAATGTAAGCACATCTGTTAAACGCTCTGGATTAAGTGTCTGCTAAATGTCATATAGCCATCAACCAATCACTTTATGGATTTAGCCTCTTCCTTTTTAACTGTGAATTTGTTTTTGGGGGAAAGGAATTAGATTTGAAATAGTTTGTTTTAGTAGAGTTTTACCAAGTGTAGCTCCTCAAAAGAAATGAATACTTTAAAAACCTGTCTCGTTCTCCTCTGTGTCCCTCGTTCTCCTCTGTGTCCCCCGCTCTCCTCTGTGTCCCCCGCTCTCCTCTGTGTCCCCCGCTCTCCTCTGTGTCCCCCGCTCTCTCTCTCTGTCATTCTCTGTCCAGTTCCTGTGATATCAAGTACACCGAGGGGGTCCAGTCTCTGAACTGGACTAAGATCATGAAGACTATAGTGGACGATCCAGAGGGCTTCTTTGAACAGGGGGGCTGGTCTTTCTTAGACCCGGAGAGCGAGGTGTGTGTGTGTGTGTTATTGCAAGATACAAAACCGTGTTAAAATGAAAATGTTGGACAAATGTATTTCTCTCTCCATCTGTCTCAGGGGGAAGGAGCAGAGGATGACTCTGAGTCGGGGGAAGACGAGACATTTAACCCCTCGGCAGACGAGAGTGAGGTAGAGGAGGAAGACAGTGATGAAGATTATGACTCGGAGAGTGAGGACTCCGGTAATGGTAAGAAGTCATGTTGAGACGCACACACACACACACACACACACACACACACACACAGAGACTTAGTAGTGTGTGTGGCCGTGTGTATTTCAGACTACAGTGCGTCGCTGGGCAGTGAAGAGGAGAGCGGTAAAGACTGGGATGAGTTGGAAGAGGAGGCCAGGAAAGGTGAGTCTACTCTACATTCTCCCCAAGGAGGGAGAAACCTAGCTTACCATCCCTGAAGCAAGAGGTACCATCGCTTGCTGCTCCATGGTAGAGGAACACTGGAAAATAATCCTACTTTGTTATCCGATGTGAATTGGAACTTCTTCGCTGACCTATGACATCTTTGTCCCCGTGTGTTTTGATATTGACACTCTTCCTGTAATGTGAAATCAGTTTCAAATGTCTTGGTATTGAGTGTCTGTCTCGCACCTCCTCTCCTAGCCGACAAAGAGTCTCACTATGAGGACGCGGAGGAGACCTCGTCGGCTAAGCGGAAGGGTCGCTCGTCAGCCCCGCCTCCCAGCGCCAAGAAGAAACGTCGCCACTGAATGGCACCACCACTAGACTGTCTCACCTACGCACACACTGCCAGAAACATTGTTGATTCAATCCCCCTCTCCTCTAATTCATCTTGGCTCTGTCATTTCCCTTTGTCTTTCTCTCACACACACACACACACACACACACGCTATACGATGTGTATATAGAGGTAGTAGCACACCCATGCGTTTGTATTAGGCCGTGAGTGTCGTGATTAAATGGGCATATCGTACCTGACGGTAGACGGTTCATTCCTCCCTCCATTCCTTTGGCAACTCATTCCTCTGTTTCCAAGGGCCAGGTGTGTGTGTGTGTGTGTGTGTGTGTTTTGAAAGGGTTTTAATTGCAAACTATTGTTTTTCTGTTAAATTGTTTCTAAACCAATATAGTAAGCAGTGATGATACAGTATCTTCTGCTAAGCATTTTTACAAGATTTAGTCTAAACAAATAATCTTCCATTCCTCCTTTCTACCGTTCTGTCCTTCTTGGACATAGTTTATTTGTTGAGAGCGGTGTGTGTGTGGGGGGTGGGGGTGGGGGGGGGCAGAGCAGAGCAGATATCAATTCCGTTTTCCAATTCCTTTTTTATGGGGGTTTGTACAGACTGACTGACGCTCAAGAACCTCAATGTCTCTAATTTCCCCACCACTTTCCTCCATCTTTCTGTTAATCCTGGATAGGTAGACTGTTGAATTGTTAATAAAAAATCCTGATGTTTTTGTAATAAAATTCAAAAATAGTGGTTATTTTGTCTTTTTCATTCATTTGAGTGTCACTGTCAATGCTGCCTATTAATAACTATGAGATTGATTAACCATTCTCTGTGCTACAGTGTTCACTTCTGTGTTGGTCTAGCATGACCAGTCTTCTGTTAAATTATTCTCATACAAAATTTGTACATAGTGATTTGAAAGTAACAAAGTGCTTCACATCGTAAAATAATGAACTGAAAGTACTAACAAATAAACACAGGACCGGAGGAAGGAGAGTGTTGTCTGGCTACCATCTCTGCCAATAACCAGGTAAGTAACAACAATTGTCAGGTGGTATGAGGGGAAACTAACAATGGGACCAGGAAGTCAAATCTAAACTAAAGGAATTCCTTCATTCTTAGCCAACCCTCTTTAAGTCTTTGGGCCACAATGAGCTCCACAGACAGAGGGGATTAAATAACTGGCTGTAACTGAAGGTACACTACATGACCAAAAATATGTGGACACCTGGCAGTCGAACATCTCGTTCCAAAAAAATCATGGGCATTAATATGGACTTGGTTCCCCCTTTGTTGCTGTAACAGCCTCTACTCTTCTGGGAAGGTGTTCCACTAGATGTTGGACCGTTGCTGAGGGGACTTGCTTCCATTCAGCCACGAGCATTAGAAAGGTCAGGGTAATTAGGTCTGGCTCGCAATCGGCGTTCCAATTCATCTCTAAGGTGTTCGATGGAGTTGAGGTCAGGGCTCTGTGCAGGCCAGTCAAGTTCTTTCACACCGATCTCGACAAACCATTTCTGTATGGATCCCGCTTTGCGCACGGGGGTAATTGTCATGCTGAAACGAAAGGGCCTTCCCCAAACTGTTGCCACAAAGTTGAAAGCACAGAATCGTATAGAATGTCATTGTATGCTGTAGTGTTAAGATGTCCCTTTAATGGAATTAAGGGGCTTAGCCTGAACCATGAAAAACAGCCCCAAACGTATTTCTCCATCAAACTTTACAGTTGGTACTATGCATTGGGGCAGGTAGCGTTCTCCTGGAATCGGCCAAACTCAGATTTGTCCGTTGGACTGCTAGATGGTGAAGCGTGAGTCATCACTACAGAGAACGCGTTTCCACTGAGTCCAATGGCTGCGAGCTTTACACCACTCCAGCCGACACTTGGCATTGCGCATGGTGATCTTCCGGTTGTGATACAGCCTGGAATTGAACAAGGGTCTGTAGTGACACCTCTAGCACTGAGCTGCAGTGCATTAGATCACTGCGCCTCTCAGGACTGACTGGAGCTGAATCAGTGGAATGGTATCAAATACATCAAACACAGGGTTGATAACTTTGGTTCTACAGAGAAGGAGAGACAGAGTTTACTAACTGGGATGACGGACAGCTGAATCATTTTGGAGGAAGTCAATACTGTGGACTGTTGTTGAGTGGAGGGAAGTGGGAAGATACTGACTTTTCCGAATGAACTTCTTTGTGTGTTGTGATGGTGAGTAGCCTTCTGTACTTGTGTACATTAGTTTTCCCATGGACAGCAATGCATAACTATAACACTGAATTATCACAGTTAAAATGCAAACCCAGGTATAAATGTTTCTCCACTTTTATCCTAACTTCCATTTAAGTAAATTCTTTACTTAGCCATACATTGATGTCAATGGGAGACTTAACGCGAAAAATGTGACTTAAGTGGAAGTTAGGATTCACACCTTATGTTTGTTCATTTGTTGTGCAGAAAGAAAGTAGGGAGTCGGACATTCTTATCAGACAGCTGACGAGTTGGTCTGAAGCTCAGAGTTGCTGCAGAGAGTACTACACAGACAGAGAGTACTACACAGACAGAGAGTACTACACAGACAGACAGTACTACACCGACAGAGAGTACTACACAGACAGAGAGTACAACACAGACAGAGAGTACAACACAGACAGAGAGTACAACACAGACAGAGAGTACTACACAGACAGAGAGTACAACACAGACAGAGAGTACTACACAGACAGAGAGTACTACACAGACCTGGCCAGTGTGAGGAACCAGGCTCAGTACCATGGAGGTACAGAGCCTAGCCCGGTGCATCAGCAGCGTGGGGATTGGTTTGTTCAGAAACAGGGAGTGGTCAGATCAGAGTGACTCCTCCTCCAGGTAACACCAACACGTTACATTGCAGTGCTCTTGCTACACTGTACTTACCCAGCACGTGGGGTTAGGGGGGTTGTTGCTCTAAATACATACCATGTATAACAGGAATAATTACACTGTAACAAGGACACTAATGTAAAGAGACTCCTCTTCCTCCTCTGCCTCCTCCTCTTCCTCCCCTTCCCCCCTCCTCCTCCTCCCTTAGATTCTGGCGTTCAGGAGTCAACTCGGGAGGGCATCAGAGGTGTACCACAGTGTTCATGTTGGATTCTGGGAAATGAACAGATGACAACTGCAGTGACAAACAGCTGCTGCAGGTAAAGGTGTGTTCACCATTTAAATGATTATTTACACAATTTAAAATGATCATTCCTGATAGTTTGGACTGCTGGCTGTTCTAATCAGCTGCAGTGGTTAAATAATGTATACAGTGTTATTCAGATAAGTGTATGTGGGTGAAATCACTTCAACAAAACAGCTGACAGCTGACATCAGAGAGCTGCACTTGAAGGAAGTGAGAGTCACTAAAACTACAGTACTGTGTGTGTGTGTGTGTGTGCGTGTGCGCGTGTGTGCTACAACTAGGGCCCAGATATGTCCCTGGTCAGATCATGAGGTGACTGTTCTAGTTGTCTTCCTCTCTTAGCTACAAGATGAACTGAGAGGGCGAGGGATATCAGAGTCTGTCAATCTGAGATGGAAGAAAAAGACTGACACGAACTCAGCCTCCACTTTTTATGCTGCAGTAGTTTATGTGTCGGGGGGCTAGGGTCAGTTTGTTATATCTGGAGTACTTCTCCTGTCCTATTCGGTGTCCTGTGTGAATTTAAGTATGCTCTCTCTAATTCTCTCTTTCTCTCTTTCTTTCTCTCTCTCGGAGGACCTGAGCCCTAGGACCATGCCTCAGGACTACATGGCATGATGACTCCTTGCTGTCCCCAGTCCACCTGGCCGTGCTGCTGCTCCAGTTTCAACTGTTCTGCCTGTGATTATTATTACTTGACCATGCTGGTCATTTATGAACATTTGAACATCTTGGCCATGTTCTGTTATAATCTCCACACGGCACAGCCAGAAGAGGACTGGCCACCCCTCATAGCCTGGTTCCTCTCGTGGGTTCTTCTTAGGTTTTGGCCTTTCTAGGGAGTTTTTCCTAGCTGTTTGGGGTTTTAGGCTGGGCTCTGTACAGCACTTTGAGATATCAGCTGATGTACGAAGGGCTATATAAATCAATTTGATTTGATTTGATGGATGGAAGAAGTGTTGATAAGGAGAAGAAAAGAAAGGAGGATGAAGAGAGAATCATATTTATTTTCAAATAGAGGAAACGTGCTACAGAAAGATGGCTTTATTCTTTGATTCTTGTCTAACTCTTCTACAGGATAACAATGTACTTCACTATATACCAATTAGTTAATGCTCTTTGTGATTCAACGTTCGTTGTAAATTCTGTATTTACAGATTTAATTGGGGTGGTAACTGAAAGGTTACTGGATTGAATCCCCGAGCTGACAAGGTAAAAATCTGTCGTTCTTCCCCTGAACAAGGCAGTTAACCCACTGTTCCCCGGTAGGCCGTCATTGGAAATAAGAATTTGTTCTTAACTGACTTGCCTAGTTAAATGTAAAAAATATATACTTTTACAACAAACTATATCCACTAAATCAGCACTTATCTAAATGTTAATATTAGCATTTGTCCTGTCGCTATAGAATTTTCTTGAATGTAATAAAGGAAATAAACATGTTTCATACACAACATACATTTTTACATACACTACCTTTAAAAAGGTTGGGGTCACTTAGAAATGTCCTTGTTTTTGAAAGAAAAGCAATTTTTTTGTCCATAAAAATAACATCAAATTGATCAGAAATACAGTGTAGACATTGTTAATGTTGTAAATGACTATTAGCTGGAAACTGCAGATTTTTTAAATGGAATATCTACATAGGCGTACAGAGGCCCATTATCAGCAACCATCACTCCTGTGTTCCAATGGCACATTGTGTTAGCTAAAAAGGCCAGTATCCCGGAGTCGCCTCTTCACTGTTGACGTTGAGACTGGTGTTTTGCAGGTACTATTTAATGAAGCTGCCAGTTGAAGACTTGTGAGGCGTATGTTTCTCAAGACACTCTAATGTACTTGTCCTCTTGCTCAGTTGTGCCCCGGGGCCTCCCACTCCTCTTTCTATTTTGATTAGAGCCTGTTTGCGCTGTTCTGTGAAGGGAGTCGTACACAGCGTTGTACAAGATCTTCAGTTTATTGGCAATTGTACATCCGTTACCATTTGGGGTCACTTTTGGAAAAAGTAACAATCACAGCAAAATATGATCTTATTTCTTTTCAAAACATTATTAGACATGAAAAATGACCAAAACATACTGTTATTTTAGCAAAATTACAGTGAATTTGCATTTTCTTTCAAACAAAAATATGGATTTTTCCTTTATATAAGTCCTAATGGCCTCTACATGTTTTATATACTATGAACTGAGTCCTAATGGCCTCTACATGTTTTATATACTATGAACTGAGTCCTAATGGCCTCTACATGTTTTATATACTATGAACTGAGTCCTAATGGCCTCTACATGTTTTATATACAATGAACTGAGTCCTAATGGCCTCTACATGTTTTATATACAATGAACTGAGTCCTAATGGCCACTACATGTTTTATATACAATGAACTGAGTCCTAATGGCCTCTACATGTTTTATATACAATGAACTGAGTCCTAATGGCCTCTACATGTTTTATATACAATGAACTGGGTCCTAATGGCCTCTACATGTTTTATATACTATGAACTGAGTCCTAATGGCCACTACATGTTTTATATACTATGAACTGAGTCCTACTACATCAACCTATTATGCATTTATTTTGGACGATACACACACCACTGGGCACACCAAGTCATTTCAATGTGGACAATTGGGTAATATTTGAAGATATGTCGATCAATGAGATTACAATTTATATTCACCCACTCAAAAAGTTTGTTGAATTCCAAACGTGTATTCATGTTGCTTTCAACCATCTAAAAGAACCACCAAATTCCAATGAAAAAATAATGTCTTATTTTTGGTTTAGTTGTCACGTGTTATCACTGCACATTATAACAATTTAAAAGCGCAACCAAATTCAAGTGGGGTAGCAGGTGTCATTGGATACTTGGACCTTGTGACCCGTCTGTATTTATTTTCTTAGTCAACCTTGTGTTCTGTTTCTTTGTGTTCTTGAACGTAGCCCTGTCTTTCATTTTTGTTAATTGATTTCACCTGTGTTAGTTACTCACCTGGTCTCATCAGCTCCCTATTTAGTTCAGTTCATTCTGTTTGTGCCTTTGCGAGGTACTGCTCATTTAGACTCTACAAAGCCTTTTCCTAGCTAAGTTTGTGAGAACCAGTTATAGCCTTCAGTCCTAGTTTGATTCACCTGCCTGTTTATGACCTCGATTCCTGCCTTCTGTGAAGGCAAAATAAACACCTGCTGCGCTCTGCGAGCTAATCTACACCCTTTTCTCCCTCAGTATTCATTACAATGGGGATGGGCTCATTGGAATGGAATAAATGGACAGAGTGAAACATGTGGTTTATATATGTTTGATAACGCTCCCAACTATTCCATTCTGATGAGCCTGTCCTCCTATAGCACCTCCTCTGGGGAGAGAGAGACACACACACGCACGCACGCACGCGTGAGGTTTGTTCCCAATATCCTTTCCCAACAGGAGGGACCAATTCCTCCAATTATTTCAGTTTGATTAATGAAAGCCAAAGTTGGTCTGAGGCGCAGAACTACTGTAGAGAGCATCACACAGACCTGGCCAGTGTGAGGAACCAGACTGAGAACCAGGAGATACAGGTTTATTGTTTTCTTCTATGTTTCGTCCCTAATATATGCCATTTAGCAGACAGTTTTATCCAAAGAAACACAGTCGTGCATGCATACAAACATTTGAACTTACTGTCTTGGCATTACAAGCACCATGCTCTACCAACTGAGCCACAAAGGAACAGAGGACCACTTGGGAGTCTTCCTGGCCACTGTGATCTCGCTTGCGCTTTGCTTTCTCTTTCGGGTTGTAGGCCGGGTTACAGTAAAGAAGTTACTTTGTGACAACTGCTGATGTAAAAAAATACATTTGATTGATTGGTACAGACAGTGGCCAATGGTAGCAGCGTGTGGACCGGCCTGTTCAGAGACTCATGGAAGTGGTCAGACCAAAGCGACTCCTTGTTCAGATACTGGCTCGAGGGAGAGCCTAATCACTTCCAAGGAACGTCTGTGGGTTGTGTTGAAGTATGGATCACTAACAATGGACTCTGGAACGATATTATCTGCACTCATCCACAGTCTTTTGTCTGCTACTACACAGGTGAGTGACGTGTGTTTGTGTGCCCAAATATTATAGTAATAATGAGAGCATGAAAATATTTGAAAGACGGAGGATGTACTAAGTGTGCGTGTGTGTGTTGGAGGATATGTTGGAGTGCAGGTGAAATTCACCTCGACAACAGCGCTAACAAATTCTAACATCACCGAGCTGGTCTTGAAGAAGGGGAGTCATTCTACCTCACCTGAAGGAAAAACTCTGGGCCCTAGTTAGTTAGGAGTTATTCCTGGTAATAATATATATAATGTATATGAATAATATATAACAGGGTTCCCCAACTGGATGATTATATTCGGCCCCCCAAGGTTTCTGAGCAATTTGTTTAACCTTTTATTATTAATTGTTGGACATAACATACTGTAAAAACACCTGTCTCCTCCCATTCATCTACAATGAATGAAGTCAATTGAACAAATCCCCAATAAGGGATCATAGCTATAAAAAAGCAGGTGTTAATGTTTTGTATACTCAGTGTATGTGATGCAAGGTTTGAATTTTTTCTTTTTGTCAAATATGGTATCTGTTGGGTCTTCTTGCACTGAATTTTCAGTCTACAAATGATTTGTGTCTATACTACTGTTCAAAAGTTTGGGGTCACTTAAAAATATCCTTGTTTTTGAAAGAAAAGCACATTTGTTGTCCATTAAAATAACATCAAATTAATCAGAAATACAGCGTAGACATTGTTAATGTTGTAAATGACTATTTGAGCTGGAAATGGCAGATTTTTTAAATGGAAAATCTACATAGGTGTACAGAGGTGTAACGATTTTCTATAGGTGAAGTAGAGTCGGACCAAAATGCAGCGTGGCTATTGCGATCCATGTTTAATGAGACAAAGTAAACACGATCAAATACAAAAACAAATAAACGTAACACGAAAACCGAAACAGCCCACGATACACTCAAAGAATATGGCTGCCTAAATATGGTTCCCAATCAGAGACAACGATAAACACCTGCCTCTGATTGAGAACCACTTCAGACAGCCATAGACTTAACTAGAACACCCCACTAAGCTACAATCGCAATACCAACACACCACATATGCCACACCCTGGCCTGATCAAATAAATGAAGATAAACACAAAATACTTCGACCAGGGCGTGACATAAACCCCCCCCCCCCCCCCAAGGTGCGGACTCCTGGACGCACATCAAAACAATAGGGAGGGTCCGGGTGGGCGTCTGTCCGTGGTGGCGGCTCTAGCGCGGGACGTGGACCCCACTCTATCAATGTCTTAGTCCCTCCTCCTCGCGTCCCTGGATAGTCCACCCTCGCCGCCGACCATGGCCTAGTAGTCCTCACCCAGAACCCCACTGGACTGAGGAGCAGCTCGGGACTGAGGGGCAGCTCGGGACTGAAGGGCAGCTCGGGACTGAGGGGTAGCTCGGGACTGAGGGGTAGCTCGGGACTGAGAGGAAGCTCAGGCAGGTAGTTGGATCCGGCAGATCCTGGCTGGCTGGTGGTTCTGGAAGAGTCTGGTTGACTGGCAGATCTGGAAGAGTCTGGTTGACTGGCAGATCTGGAAGAGTCTGGTTGACTGGCAGATCTGGAAGAGTCTGGCTGACTGGCAGATCTGGAAGAGTCTGGCTGACTGGCAGATCTGGAAAAGTCTGGCTGACTGGCAGATCTGGAAGATCCTGGCTGACTGGCAGCTCCATGCTGACTGGCTGCTCTGGCTGCTCCATGCTGACTGGCTGCTCCATGCTGACTGGCGACTCTGGCTGCTCCATGCTGACTGGCGGCTCTGGCTGCTCCATGCTGACTGGCGGCTCTGGCTGCTCCATGCTGACTGGCGGCTCTGGCTGCTCCATGCTGACTGGCGGCTCTGGCTGCTCCATGCTGACTGGCGGCTCCATGCTGACTGGCGGCCCTGGCGGCTCCATACAGACTGGCAGCTCTGGCGGCTCCTTGCAGACTGGCAGCTCTGGCGGCTCCTTGCAGACTGGCAGCTCTGGCGGCTCCTTGCAGACTGGCAGCTCTGGCGGCTCCTTGCAGACTGGCGGCTCCTTGCAGACTGGCGGCTCCTTGCAGACTGGCGGCTCCTTGCAGACTGGCGGCTCCTTGCAGACTGGCAGCTCCTTGCAGACTGGCAGCTCCTTGCAGACTGGCAGCTCCTTGCAGACTGGCAGCTCCTTGCAGACTGGCAGTTCTATGCAGACTGGCAGTTCTATGCAGACTGGCAGTTCTGAACAGGCGGGAGACTCCGGCAGCGCTGTAGAGGCGGAAGGCTCTGGCAGCGCTAAACAGGCGGGAGACTCCGGCAGCGCTGTAGAGGAGGAAGGCTCTGGCAGCGCTAGATAGGCGGGAGACTCCGGCAGCGCTGGAGAGGAGGAAGGCTCTGGCAGCGCTGGACAGGCGAGGCACACTGTAGGCCTGATGTGTGGCTGGCACTGGTGGTACTGGGCCGAGAACACGCACAGGAAGCCTGGTGCGGGGAGCTGCCACCGGAGGGCTGATGCGTGGAGGTGGTACTGGATAGAACGGACCGTGCAGGCGCACTGGAGCTCTTGAGCACCGAGCCTGCCCGACCTCACCTGGTTGAATGCTCTCGGTCGCCCTGCCAGTGCGGCGAGGTGGAATAGCCCGCACTGGGCTATGCAGGCGAACCGGAGACACCGAGCGCAAGGCTGGTGCCATGTAAGCCGGCCCAAGGAGACGCACTGGGGACCAGATGCGTAGAGCCGGCTTCATGGCACTTGGCTCGATGCTCACTCTAGCCCGGCCGATACGCGGAGCTGGAATGTACCGCACTGGAGACACCGTGTGCACCACAGCATAACACGGTGCCTGCCCGGTCTCTCTAGCCCCCCGGTAAGCACAGGGAGTTTGTGCAGGTCTCCTACCTGATGTAGCCATACTCTCTGTTAGCCCCCCCCCCCCCCAATACATTTTTGGGGCTGACTCCCGGGCTTCCTTGCGCGCCGCCGTGCTTGCTTTGCCAACTCCATTCTCCGATAACCTTCAGCGCACTGCTCCATCGAATCCCAGGCGGGCTCCGGCACTCTCCTTGGGTCGACCGCCCACCTGTCTATCTCCTCCCAAGTAGTATAGTCCATGCTCTTGCTGTCCATAACATCCTCCCATGTCCATTCCTCCTTTCGCTGCTGTTGCCCGTTACCACGCCGCTTGGTCCTGTTGAGGTGGGTGATTCTGTAACGGTTTTCTATAGGTGAAGTAGAGTCGGACCAAAATGCAGGTGTGGCTATTGCGATCCATGTTTAATGAGACAAAGTAAACACGATCAAATACAAAAACAAATAAACGTAACACGAAAACCGAAACAGCCTAATACTGGTGCAAAGTAACGCAGCGACAGAAACAAGGACACTAAGGACAATCACCCACGAAACACTCAAAGAATATGGCTGCCTAAATATGGTTCCCAATCAGAGACAACAATAAACACCTGCCTCTGATTGAGAACCACTTCAGACAGCCATAGACTTAACTAGAACACCCCACTAAGCTACAATCCCAATACCAACACACCACATACAAAAACCCATGCCACACCCTGGCCTGACCAAATAAATGAAGATGAACACAAAATACTTCGACCAGGGCGTGACAAGAGTTCCATTATCAGCTACCATCACTCTTGTGTTCCAATGGCACGTTGTGTTAACTAATCCAAGTTTATTATTTTAAAAGGCTAATTGATCATTAGAAAACCATTTTGCAATTATGTTAGCACAGCTGAAAACTTTTGTCCTGATTAAAGAAGCAATATAACTGGCCTTCTTTAAACTAGTTGAGTATCTGGAGCATCAGCCGTTGTGGGTTTGATTACAGGCTCAAAGTGGCCAGAAACAAAGAACTTTCTTCTGAAAATCGTCAGGCTATTCTTGTTCTGAGAGATGAAGGCTATTCCATGCGAGAAATTGCCAAGAAACTGAAAATCTGGCACAAAGCTGTGTCCTACTCCCTTCACAGAACAGCGCAAACAGGCTCTAACCAGAATTGACAGAGAAGTGGAAGGCCCCGGTTCACAACTGAGCAAGAGGACAAGTACATTAGAGTGTCTAGTTTGAGAAACAGACGCCTCAAGTCCTCAAGTGGCAGCTTCATTAAATAGTACCCACAAAACACCAGTCTAAACCTCAACAGTGAAGAGGCGACTCTGGGATGCTGGCCTTCTGTATACCTATGTAGATAATCCATAAAAAATCAGCTTTATCCAGCTACAATAGTCATTTACAACATTAACAATGTCTACACTGTATTTCTGATCAATTTTAATGAACATAAAATGTGCTTTTCTTTCAAAAACAAGGACATTTCTAAGTGACCCCAAACTTTGGAATGGTAGTGTATGTTCCGCCCCAATAAAGGTAAAATAAATAATAAAAAAATGACCATCCGCTCCAGAAACAATAAGCCTGCAGCTGAATCTAGTTGATGATTCCTGATATACGCAGTTTAGCATACGATTTTATCCAAACGACTTACAGTCATGCGTGCATACATTTAGATAGTCAGATCATGTGGTGATCCTTGTGTCTCTTAGCTACAAGATGAACTGAGACAGCGAGGGATATCCGACTCTGTCACCCTTCGATGGCAGAAAAATGACTGATTCTGACTGAGGTGGATGGAAGAAGGAGGGAGGAGGAGAAGGAGAGAGGAGAAGGATGGAGGAGATGAGTGGATGAAGAGAATGAAGAGAGATTCATGTATTTTTTGCATGGAAAATGTAGAGGAAATCCGGCACGGAAAGAAAGCTTTATTGTTAGATTTTTCCGACTCTTAACAAGGATAACAATGCATACTGAGTCCTTCACTAGGCTTATAACAAACTAATACCAATTAATTCATGCTATTTGTGATTGAAAATACACTGTAATAGCTGTAATCTCTCATCTAATAAATTTTTGAATATACTATATCAACTAAATCAACATTCTTCATGTTATTGCCATCTTATTATCATGTTATTGAAATGTTATTCGTCATGTTATTGAAATGTTATTCTTCATGTTATTGAAATGTTATTCTTCATGTTATTGAAATATTATTCGTCATGTTATTGAAATGTTATTCGTCATGTTATTGAAATGTTATTCTTCATGTTATTGAAATGTTATTGAAATGTTATTGAAATATTATTCGTCATGTTATTGAAATGTTATTCGTCATGTTATTGAAATGTTATTCTTCATGTTATTGAAATGTTATTCTTCATGTTATTGAAATAATTCGTCATGTTATTGAAATGTTATTCTTCATGTTATTGAAATGTTATTTGTTATGTTATTGAAATGTTATTCGTCATGTTATTGAAATGTTATTCTTCATGTTATTGAAATGTTATTGAAATGTTATTGAAATATTATTCGTCATGTTATTGACATGTTATTCGTCATGTTATTGACATGTTATTCGTCATGTTATTGAAATGTTATTCGTAATGTTATTGAAATGTTATTCGTCATGTTATTGAAATATTATTCGTCATGTTTTTGAAATGTTATTTGTCATGTTATTGAAATGTTATTTGTAATGTTATTGAAATGTTATTCGTCATGTTAGTCATATTATCTAAATCACAGACAGTTTACACCAAGTTCAACACATAGGCAGATTTATTATTGAATCAGTACTATCATCAAGAACTACAGTTCTCAACAGACCAGAATCAATCAAATTACATGTGGCCCATTCCACCTTGATTTTTAACCAATCAGCCTGTCAGCCTCTATGACTGACAGGCAGAATGACAAATCGGGCAGAGTTCAAGAATCATAAAATACCATTTATGATATCGCATATATCATTACATTTGTATACTGGCAAACAGTTCAGCAGAAGCGTTTTTAGGAAGGACACAGATGGGGATGTTTTTTTGCATTGTCTTAAAACAATGTGGCCTTTAATAAACACATTTAATGCAATTCTATGTCATTTAAGCCTACATGACAGGAGACATTATCAGAATAATTTTTTTATATTACCACACAAATGAACGAAATGAGTGGCTACTCTGACACTGTCAAACAGATTAATTAAAAATGACCTGGTCTTGACCTGGCCCATGGCTAATAAAAAGAAACGAGACAGATTGTACAACATTAGGAGGAAACGTATTATAGCAGGATTCTAAATCAACTTTCAACTGGCATTGACTCACCCAGTGATGAAGGTAGCATGAATATGTTTAGCTTTGTCACTGTACCGATGATGGTTTCAAGATAGGCCTTGTCTACTTTAAAAAACAGTGCTGTTCGTCTGAGTTGGTAGCTCCGACAGACAGATTAGTCTTCTCTTTTCAGCAGTAGGCATTTGCTTTCCTAACATATTTCCCGCAATTGTATTTAGACATTTGCAAAAGGCCTTTAGCTATTCACTGACGGCAACGGAGAAAAAGAAAACCCATAGAAATACAATCCATAGAAGCAGAATCCATAGAAGGAAAGTGTCCATTAAGTCAGGACTGGCAGCCATTTTAAGCTTACCCATGAGTTTACCAGTAAAATTGGCAAGGTGAGAATCCTTCTATGGATAATATCTCTATGGCCACAACTCAACATGCTGTTCAATATTTGGCGCACGTGCTGCACATATTCAGTCAGTGTTCAGACAGAAGACATTATATAATTTTGGCAAAATTATTTCAATTTATCAGGGGTTGCGGCAGCCCTACTTCCCTTGGCTATGTCAAGAATGAGAGTTCTCAACACACCAGAACCAATCAAAATACATGTGGCTCATCCCATCTTGATTTCTAACCAATCAGCCTGTCAGCCTCTATGACTGACAGGCAGGATGACAAATGGAGCAGAGTTTTCATCATTGTCATTGACACTAGAGTTCAGGAAGGGGAAAAGTTTCTCATTGAAGGAGCACCCAGTGAAGGAATAGATATGAACCTTGGCTTCCGAGTCGTAAAAAGAGACCAACCCTTCCTTGTGATCCACAAACACCCCCACCTTCTGGGGCTTCTCTCTCAGGGAGAGGAGGATGGAGCCAGAATCATCTGCAGCCCTGTACTCATACCTATTGGTCAGCCACAAGGTCCAGTAGCCAATCGCAGGGGTCGGGAGTGCCTTCCCCTTCCTGTCGATGGACTCCCTGGCCACTCCTAGGCCCCAGTCAGTCTTCCCAGAGACCTGCACCTTTAAGTTCAAATTCAAGTAAAAAAAACAAAAAAACATTTATAGTTATATTTTTGTCATTCAGCAGATGCTCTGATCCAGAGCGACTTACAGTTAGTGTGTTCATCGCTAGGTACGAGAACCACATCTTACAGTCATAGTAAGTACAACTTCCCTCTAATATACCCGCAAAACTGAAACATCCCTACAATGATACTCTGAGGGCTGATTTCTTACCTTGGAAACAATGATCTGAAAGGATTAGTGTGATTTTTTTTGTCCAGTCTATAATGGTGGTATAAATAAATATCTAAAAGCCCAAAAAGTCAAATATCCACCGATAATGTCAGTCAACCGATACATCCGTTTGGCTCTTCTTTATTGTACTGTATCTCACCTCGAAGTAGAATCTCCTGGAGGAGAACCCTGTCCTCCCAAGAACGCTGATACTGGTATTGAACCTCTTGAGGTTGAAAGGCAGGATCCTCCAATCGTTGACGTGTCTGGCCTGTTTCCCATCCTCAGACAGAACAAGGAAAGGATGAGCTGTGTCGGGGTCCAGAATCACGTTCACTATCGGAAAATAACAATAAAGCAGATATATCATTCATCCATTCATCAATTAATTAATTCATTCACCCATGCATTAATTCATTAATTCAGCCATCCATCCATCCATCCATCCATTAATTAATACATTCATTTATCCATCTATCCATTCATTAAAACATTCATCATACATTAATCCTTTCATCCATCCATTATTTAATCCATCCATCCATTCTGTTAGTTGTAATTAGGGACAGGGGTCTTCCATGACCACCCTGTGGTGTCACCTGACCAGGCTATAGTTAGGATCAAAACAAGAATGGATAAATTACAGTAAAATGTAAAATAATGAATTAAATGGTGTGGTAAATAATTCAATGGTGGGTTAAAAGGTTGAGAAACGAGAGATTAACATGTGAATATGTGGATTGCAAATTGTAGCATGTTTTACCTGCATTAGTCTTCAGCAATTTCAACCCTGAAAGAAAATTTAAAAAACTCACAATTGAAAATGTCATTGTTCACGATGAAGATTTAATCTAATTTAATTATAGAAAAATCTAATGGGTCCAAATAGAAAATTACTGTAAATGTGTAAAACACTGGTTGAATCAACGTTGTTTCCACGTCATTTCAACTAAATTACGTTGAAGAAATGTGGAATAGACATTGAATTGACATCTGTGCCCAGTGGGTCATGATTCTACAGTATTTGTAAACTTTTATCAAATGTATCATTATAGATAAATAAAGAATAGTAACCTTTATCCATGACTTTCTTCATCTCCTCTCTGAAGGTATCCTCCAGTTGGGACACAATTCCCCAGATGGTTTTTCCACCACCGCTAGCACTGGTCTCAGAACAGATCTACACCAGAGGACGGGATCGAGTTTTACTAAGGACTGGTCTCAGAACAGATCTACACCAGAGGACAGTTGGGATCGAGTTTTACTAAGGACTGATCTCAGAGCAGATATACAGCAGAGGACAGTTGGGATCGAGTTTTACTAAGGACAGACTTCAACTAAATGTATTTTATACATTATTTGCATAAACATTGTCACAAAGTTTTTATTTTATTCATTTTTTATTTCTCTGTTATTTTACCAGGTAAGTTAACTGAGAACACGTTCTCATTTACAGCAACGGCCTGGGGAATAGTTACAGGAGAGAGGAGGGGGATGAATGAGCCAATTGTAAACTGCATAACAGTAACCCAGCACAGAGCAGAAGAGAGAAAAACCTGACTCAAAGGGGTGGCTGGCTATACTGGATAGAGTCAGCTGAGTTGAGTTTTACTAAGAACTGATCCTAACCCTGGCTTCATGTGCACATTCCGTCTCAACGCTAAGCCTAATCCTAACCATAGCTTCAACCCTAACCATAACCCTAGCTTCATGTCCACATCCCGTCTCAATCCTAACTATAACCCTGTAGTCGACAACATTCAACTCGACCACAGAGAGAAGCAGTAGCACACCTACCTGTTGTGGGGTGGAACGGAGTTCCCCTTGTTTATTATTTCCACTCTCTAAATCTGCTACTTCCTGTTCCAGCTCCTTGATGAGACATTCAGCTTGTTTCTCCACAGCTCTCTGTTTCTCCTGGATCTCACCGACGACGTCAGCCTGGCTCCTCTCAATGGAGCGCAACAGCTCAGTGAAGACCTGCTCACTTTCCTCTATGTCTTTCTGTGAACTAGCCTGTGGAATGAAGTGAAATAGATTCAGACCAATTAATGTACTGTAAAGAAATTACCTATTGGAAATCTGGGTCACAGGTGTTACTTTATGAGGGAATAAAGCACACAATCAGACCATTCAGACTGGGTGGGCCAGAACTATTTATCAGTTTTAATTTTTTTTAATGCAGCTATGATGATTAAATTAATTAAATTGAATTACTACAACTGCAGAAGACCTGTACCCTACATAGATGAGAACAACAGTCCGATGCCTATCAGGGCCTGTATTCATAAAGCATCTCAGAGTCAGGGTGCTGATCTAGGATCAGGTTTCCCCTGTCCATAATAATCATATTCATTATGCTGTAAAAAAGCAAAACTGATCCTATATCAGCACTTCTAAGACTCTTTATGAAAACGATCCAGAACTCACTCTGCTGATCTTCACTGAGTTTTTGATCTCCTCCACCTTCTTCAGTCTGGCCTGGATCTTCCTGTTCACTCCTCCATCTGTAGCATCCCCCTGTTCTGGCTATAGGGGGAATGGGTTGATTTCAACCATAATCACAATGTTGATGGACAATTGTTTAATTGACCATACCAGGTAAAACTCTGGGCCCTGGTTATAAGTTCTAAACAGGGCCTGGAGTTTTTCCTAGTAAGGTCACATGATCAAGAACAAAAATCTTCTAGCTTTACAATTTTACTCAGCTGTCCCACACCACGTACCTCTCTCAATGGCAAAATGGTGTGTGGAGAAATGTCCTCCTGTGCCGATTTGAACTGGTTGATTATCTCGTTAATGAACGTGTTGACGTGGAGGTCAGGACGTTTCTTGAACGTCTCCTTACACAGAGGGCAGATGGCTTCCCTGATATCCCAGTAGTCAGAGATACAAGCTTTGACATACAGACAGACAGACAGACAGACAGACAGACAGACAGACAGACAGACAGACAGACAGGAACTTTATTAATCACTTAGGGCCAATTTTTATGTACATCAGTGACAGACAAAAAATAGATACAATTTACAGTTTGAAACTTAATACAAAGTTAAGATCCATAAAAGATGGCGTACATTTGCAGAAGTTGTGTCCACACGGAGTGGAGACAGGGTGGACGAAGAGATCCAGGCAGATGGAACAGCGCAACTGGTCTTCTGTCATGCTCAGAGATGCCATATCTACACACGCGCACACACACACACACACACACACACACACACACACACACACACACACACACACACACACACACACACACACACACACACACACACACACACACACACACACACACACACAATTGGATCATATAGGCTAATAATGTTAGGCATCAATGTACATTGCTTTAACCCTTTTTCCTTTGTAGAACATTTACATTTTAGTCTATTAGCTAGCAGACACTCTGATCCAGAGCTATTTACAGTCAGTAACATTGTAATCACCCTACCAATAGGATTGTATTATTATGTTGTTACATAATAGTGCAGAAATTGTCTTGACATGGACTGTTCCTACCTTAATTATTGAATGTTTTGCTGTCGACAGCGGAGAACAGTGAAGTGTAATCACCCAGTGTATGGAAAGCAGACTATACCAACGGGTCTGGCTGTTCATCTGCCCAGATGAATTATTTGTAACGGTGCCGTTTACAAGAAATGGGGAGCTGGACACTTTCACTTTCACATAGAAGTCTTCATGCATTTCTCCCTCAGTGCAATATAAATCTCTCTTAAAGCCACAGTGTGGGCTCACATGTGGGGATATTGAAATAAAGTCTTCAAAGCCTTCGCTAAGCACTTCATTTATCACGTAATTTACCAACAGGAACATTTCAGTAGGCAGGTCAATAGACAGGTCTCCACATTAGATGGCACAAATGTCATCCTCTGTGTGTCTCTATATTACTGTATTAATATTATTGGAATATTGCTTTTCTACTGGAAAAATAGCTCTTTCAACTAAAGTATATGTTTTTTTATTATAAAAAAAAACAAAAGCAATTTTTCCAATTACAGTATGATTGAATCCAAACAGTCCAGTTATTCCCTCTGTAAGGTAATACAACAGGCAAAACGTCAGTACAGAGACAAAGTGGAGTCGCAATTCAACAGCTCAGACACGACACGTATGTGGCAGGGACTCCAGACAATTTCGGATTGTAAAGGGAAAACCAGCCACATCGCGGACACAGACGTCTTGCTCTAGGACAAGATGAACACCTTTGCCCACTTTGAGGATAAGACAGTGCCGCCGACACGGGCCGCTCCTGAGGACTGTGAACTCTCGTTCTCAGTGGCCGACCTGAGTAAGACATTTAAGCATGTTAGCTCTCGCAAGGCTGCCGGCCCAGAATGCATCCTTAGCCCCGTCCTCAGCTGGCTGGCTGGCTGAAGTGTTTACAGACATATTCAATCTCTCTCTATCCCAGTCTTCTGTCCCCACTTGCTTCAAAATGTCCAGCATTGTTCCTGTACCAAAGAAAGCGAAGGTAACTGAACTAAATGACTATCGCCCCGTAGCACTCACTTCTGTCATCATTGTCACGAACCGGCTCGAAGTCCGTAACAAAAAGGGAGACCATGTGGCGATAAGGAATAACAAAAATATATTTATTTACTGAAGTAACGTAAATACAATTAACAATGGTGTGTGTAGTCAGTAATCAGTAGTGTAAGTGAGTGGTTGCATGCATAAATGTGATAATGAGGGGTGTTGAAAGGTGCCAAAGCAAACAAACAAAACGGCCACAACCAAAATCTAACAGCGTGTCTGCATGGAGAGAGTTTCCTCAATGAATGGGGAAAAGGTGTATTTATCCCGGGACACACATGAACCCAGGTGTGTGCCATGGCGCTGACGATCCTCCCAGCTCCGCCCACCGACATCCTATTAAGGAAAACAAGAGCAAAGAGAAAGAATTCGGCAGACAGAGTGGGAGGGTCATCACATCATGAAGTGCTATGAGAGGCTAGTTAAGGATCATATCACCTAACACTTAGACCCACTGCAATTTGCATACCATCCCAACAGATCGGATGATGCAATCGCCATTGCATTACAGACCGCCCTATCCATCTGGACAAGAGGGAAACCTGCGTCAGAATGCTGTTCATTGACTACAGCTCAGCCTTCAACACCATAGTACCCTCCAAGCTGATCATTAAGCTCTGGGCCCTGGTTACTCCCTGTGTAACTGGGTCCTGGACTTCCTGACGGGCATCCCCCAGGTGGTGAAGGTAGGCAACAACACATCCACTAGCATATCCTCAACACAGGGGCCCCACAAGGGTGCGTGCTCAGCTCCCTCCTGAACTCACTGTTCACCCATGACTGCATGGCCACGTACACCTCCATCCAACTCCATCATGTTTGCAGACGACACAACAGTGGTAGGCCTGATTACCAACAATGACGAGACAGCCTACTGGGAGGAGGTGAGGGCCCTGGTAGAGTGGTGCCAGGACCTCTCCCTCAACTTCAACAAAATGAAGGAGCTGACCGTGGACTTCAGGAGACAGCAGAGGGAGCACGCCTCCATCCACATCGACAGGGCCGCAGTGGAGAAGGTGAAAAGCTTCAACTGACAATCTGAAATGGTCCGCCCACACAGACAGTGTGGTGAAGAAGTCGCAACAACGCCTCTTCAACCTCAGGAGGCTGAAGAAATGTGGCTTTGCCCCTAAGACGCTCACAAACTTTTACAGATGCACCATTGAGATTATCCTGCCGGGCTATATCACCACCTGCTACAGGAACTGCACCGTCTACAACCGTAGGGCTCTCTAGAGGGTGGTGTAGTAAGACCAACTCAGTTAATCCCTACCATTGTGACAATTAATCGTCATAATGCTGCATCAAATGTACATGATCCTAGGGGCATTGGCAAACACAATGTAAGTCACTTAATTTATGTGACTCTAATTGCACCGAATACCTCTGTTTATCCTACAGCTATTGTATGCAGTAATCATGAGCCTATGAACCAGAGTTACGCTGTTAGCACTGAAGCGGTGTGCCCTAGTAGGAAGACCACTTTGTGCAGCTCACCCTGCACTATCAGCTCCAATGTAAATAACATGAGCGAGTCTACTTTTAATATGCTTCCCAGTAAAGCATTAAAAACAATCAAGCAAACCAGAAAGGTGCTAAAAATAGCTCATATTAACATATAATAAACATCAGAAACAAGGTTCATGAAGTCAATAACTTGCTATTAACAGATGACATTCATATTCTGACTATCTCTGAAACTCACTGAGATAATACCTTTGATGTTACAGTGGTAGCATTACATGGTTATAACATTTCCCGAAAATACAGAAATGCCAACGGAGGCGGTGTTGCGGTCTATATTCAGAACCACATTCCTGTAAGGCTTAGAGATGATATAATGTTAAATGCTGTTGAAGTAATATAGCTACAGGTTAATCTGCCTCACCTAAAGCCCATTCTGGTGGAAAGCTGCTATAGACAACCAAGTGCTAACAGTTAGTATCTGGATAATATATGTGAAATGCTTTATAATGTATGTGATATCAGAGAAGTATATTTTCTGGGTGATTTAAATATTGACTGGCTCTCATCAAGCTGCCCACTCAATAAAAAACGTCAAACTGTAACCAGTGCCTGTAACCTGGATCAGGTTGTCAGTCAACCTACCAGGGTAGTTACAAACAGCACAGGAATGAAATCATCAACATGTATTGATCACATCTTTACTAATGCTGCAGAAATGCGCTTTAAAGCAGTATCCAGATCCATAGGATGTAGTGATCACAATATAATAGCCATATCTAGGAAAACCAAAGTTCCAAAGGCTGGGCCTAATATAGTGTATAAGACTGGCCTGGGCAATTATTTTCCATGGAGGGCCACATTAGAATATATTTTTGCCATTGCGGGCCAGAATCATATTACAGGATTATACATCATGTGTATGACTGTGTTGATATCTACTGTAAATCACGTCCAGATATGCTACTTATTTAACTGTTTTAACATGCACAGAAATTAACCACATCCATGTTCTCCTTTTGGTAGGTATTTTCATTATTAAACATGCAAGGAACTACACAGGGGGAAAAGTACACTGTGCATTCAGCACCACGGTCAGAACTCTTGCGGGTATGCACAAAAACTAAAGAAAGAGAGAGAGCTCAACATGACATTTAAACTACTCAATCAGTGTGAGGAGTGAAGTCTCTGATGGGCATTGACTAGAGCAGTGAAGTCAGGTATAGTTTCTGACATCGATATGCGCAGGATTGCTGAGAGGTGAGTCAGTAAGAGATTATATGTGCCTTGACTTGTTATATTTCATCAATTAACATTTCTGTTCACATACATAGGTTACCCAAACTACAAACATCTTCTGAGCATGACTCCTAATGCATAGAATGCATTGAACCTAGTCAGTGACATTGTTTTGAATAGTTTTCCAATCACCGCATCAGACTGAAGATCGATAAACTCAAGTTGCAGGTCAGTGGAGCGTTATCCACATTGAAGTTGAAAGGAGAGGAAACCAACAGTATGTCATTTTCCAGCACTTTGAAATCCTCAAAATGACGAGAAAACTCACCGTTTAAAGCATGCAGCAGGATGTATACTTCTCCCGCGGGTCATCTGATAGGGAACAGACGAGTACAGTTATTCCTCCTTTAAAAGTTGCGTCATACTGCGACACACCTTCCATGCTGCCTCAGCATTATATGGCGCGTCATTTAATTCTCAGCCATTTCTTCTGTTACTGCAAGTTTTTGCTAGTTTTACCACCAGAGGGCATCTTTGAGAAGCATTTGATAGTCTTCCATATTCCAGACACACGGAAGACCGGGATTCAATCCCAAAAAGGGGAGGAAGGAGTAGACTGTCCTTGTAAATAAAAATGAGTTCTTAACTGATTCCATATGTGTTATTTCATAGTTGTGATGTCTTCACTATTATTCTACAATGTAGAAAATAGTAAAAATAAAGAAAAATCCTGCAATGAGTAGGTGTTACAAACATTTGCCTGGTACTTGCTTAATTAATTAGATGAATTTTATGGTGTTTCTATTCCATGAAAAACGAAAAACCCTCTGGGTAAATTCAGACCGTTTCGCTCTCGGAGCTCACACTGGACGTTGGTGCAGAGGCAAGTCAAGCAACCAAGCTAACATTGGCTAGCTTGCTTGCTACTTCCAGACACAAATGAGACCACTCTGACCATTTTACTCTCCCTAGCATACCTGGTTAGGCAGTTTTCGTGTTAACCAGAGCATTGGTGAATGTAATAGGCTGACCACACACGTGCGCGAGTGTTGCAAAATAAATGTAGAAATCCATGTTATTAAATTATCGCACCCACGCTGCTCGTGCGCGCCAATGAGCGTCTGCGTTACCAAGGGCTAAAATATAAATCAATTATATTTCTGACTCAGATCGCACTGCAAGTCCTGCCTCCATCTCCTCATTGGTTTATAGAAGCAGGTACCCATGTGCCATCTCCTCATTGGTTATACCCATGTGGGTGATTAAAAGACAAACTGTTTTGCCGGTTGTCGTGGTAATGCTATGAAAGTTTAGATGACAATCACCATATAAGTTCAAAGATGAAAAAGCCTGGAAGGAGGAGAGATGACTAGAAACGATTTGGTTGACCGTTTTATGTGTGGATTAACTGGCGGAGTAGAGGACCTTGTGCATTTCAGGTAAAATAACAATTTAGTGTTTACATCCCAGGACAAATTAGCTAGCAACAGCAAGCTAGCTAAATAGGACAAATTACCTAGCAAGTGCAAGCTAACTAGTTAAATTGCTATAAATGTTTAATAGTTTTCGACCTGTCCCCAAATTAATATAATTGGTTCAGAGTTTGTTTTGATATTTTAACCTGCGTGTCGTGATCACGTTTGGTTTGGGGGGACAAAATACATTTATGCACGATTGCGCACGCGGTTTGGGTTCCGTTTTAAATGGAATTGAGTGTATGTAAACTTCTGACCCAATGGAATGTGATGAAAGAAATAAAAGCTGAAATAAATAATTCTTTCTACTAGTATTCTGACATTTCACATTCTTAAAATAAAGTGGTGATTGTAAATTACCTAAAACAGGTCATTTTTACTAGGATTAAATAACTGAGTTTAAATGTATTTTGCTAAGGTGTATGTAAACTTCCGGCTTCAACTGTATGTAGCCTTGAGAATAAGTATAACTGGTGAATGTGATTGTGGGTATGTGGTTTAAGTCTCTCTGTGCACAACCATCACAAGAAACTGGGTGACGTGACAAAATCAATTACTTTTCAAAAACCTTTCAATTTCACATTCAGCAGTATATTTTAAACAAATGTTGTTACCTAATACCTCATCAGTGGGGTCTCAATGTCAGTGCTTCCTCTCGTTGGCCTTTGCCTCCCTGCCCTCGGTTGGGTTAGCCTGTCTGTCTATCATAAACGCTGGGACAGACAACGTCTCAGCCTTTCTCGTGTCCCTCCTCCTCACGGATACACTTGCAGCTGATTACCTCCCCTGTTATGTAACTTCTACCTGCCGTGCCTGTGACCCATTACTGACTCTGTTCTGAGTTGGTTTGTCTTCAGGAACAGGGGATGATGTCCTGGTTGTCTTACCTACCATAGATGAATGCACTGACTATAAGTCACTCTGGATAAGAGTGTCTGCTAAATGACCAAAATGTAAATATATATGTAGAGGCTAGTTGCAACTGAATAGCAGATGTACTTGTTTGTGATCCTCCTTGATTGGCCAACAAGTTTTCACTTTCTATCAACAACAGTTATTCTATTCATACTTTGGAAAATTGTGATGTTTATAAAAAATGTTTTAAATATTGTAAACACATTCTAATGTTCAAACGAACATTGACCATAATTCATTCAACTATTGTTTACGGGCTACATATTTTATTAAATGCTTTGGAAAATATCAAGAAGCATTTAATCAGAACAAACAATCCAAGTCATAATCATATTACTAAATATTAACAATGAGGATGTAATTAGCTACAATAAAACCATTTTGGGGTCTTGATTATATAAACTTGATATCCTATATTTTCCTCATGAACATGTGAACAAAAAAGTAGTTTTCCTCACCATATCACATGTCCTTATTTAGGGCCTATAACAATACCATAAAGTTGGATAGAGGGCACATCTTCACATCTTTGCAACAATGGCTTCTATGACAGCATGGACAGCTTCATTGATCGCCATTGATGGTTACTGAAGGCTAATTGAGGGCTATTTGAAGGCAAATAATTATTGAAAGTAATGATAGCCCAATAATTTTAATCATAGAAAACAGTTTGTCTTTAATGTGTAACGGTAATGTTTTATAACTCTGGTCCAGGGTCACATTCCCAGTCCAGAGCTTTGGTCCAGGCCTCCAGGGAGTCTCACTCTCCTCCTGCTCCACAGTCACCTGGTAATGAATCATGACAGACAATAAAACATGAACCTCGCCCATACCCGGGACCCTCCCTACAGCTACATGTTTTTATATATATATATATATATATATATATATATATATATATATATATATATATATATATATATATATATATATATATATATATATATATATATATATATATATATATATATATATATATATATATATATCTTTAAATGTAACCTTTATTTAACTAGGCAAGTCAGTTAAGAACAAATTCTTATTTGCAATGACAGCCTACTCCAGCCAATCCCGGATGGGACTATGGGACTCACGGCCGGTTGTGATACACTCTGGAATCGAACCAGGATGCACTGATATGCAGTGCCTTAGACCGCTGTGCCACTTGAGAGAACCCCACAGGACAACATTTGATTTGATTTTGATTTGATTAGGATCTCTTTTAGTCCCCATTTGGACTAATCTTCCAAGAGTCCTTAACATTAAAATACAATTTATAATACAAACACACTTTCACATTTAACACACTATTACAAACATACATAATACACTAGCATAATGACCCAATAAATACTCAATCTAAAAAAATATTGATTCTTCATCTACTATAGTCCCACAACATTTCTATATACTATATTTAAATTGTTTTAAAATAATGTTGAAACTTATTTATTGAAAGTTTTCTAGTTTGCTCAGTTAATTTATTCAATTTCTTCGCTCTAAATCGAAATGTTGTTTTGCCCATTTCTTTTTTCTGTCTGGATAACGCATAGATGGTGGACAAACTATTCATTGTATTTACGGAATGTCTGTCTCTTACCAACTGAATACCATTGTGAATAGAACTTGGCCATTTTAAATGATGTATATTATGAAATAAAATAAGCATGTTTTTTTCAATTATCTTGTCGATTGATGACCAACCAAGAACACTACGCATGACTGCAACAGAAGAACCATATCTCCGCCTTAAAACAATCCTTGCTGCTTTATTCTGTGCATTCTGCAGCCTCCTAACTTCACTAGATGATGCATTTCCCCAGACCACCGAACAATAGTTCACCTGACTCTCAACCAATGCCTGTGTTATTTGCTGAAGAATTTTCCCTGGTAAATATTTAGCTATCCTTCTGATTATGCATGCTGTTTTATTTGTATTTTTTTTTACATAGATTAGTTATTTGAGACGACCATGATAAGCAGTTGTCTAGCTGCACTCCCAGTAGTTTGGTTTCTGCCACTTCGTCAATTTGTACTCCTCCCATACTTAATTGTATCCCATGCTGTTTTGGCCTTTTCCTAGTTGAACAGACCAACATAACTTTGGTTTTCTTAGTGTTTAAAGCAAGTTTGTTTTGGCAAACCCATTTCCTGATATTCTCCAAATCTCCTTGTAAAGCTTGCTGTACCTGTTGAACCGATTGTCTTGCTGCATAAATTGTAGTATCATCTGCAAATATAGTAGCTTGAGTTTCAACCAAGGCATAGGGAAGGTCGTTGGTGTATATTAAGTAGAGAAGTGGCCCAAGGCAGCTGCCCTGCGGTATTCCACAGTTTAACACATTAGGGGAAGAAAATGAACCATTGATATAGGTGGACTGTTTCCTGTCAGTTAGATATGACTGTACCCAATTCAATGCTACCTCCTTAAAACCATAATGCGTTAATTTTGTCAAAATAATTTCATGATCCACTAAATCAAATGCTGCACTGAAATCTAAAAATAGTACACCTACAAACCTGCCATTATCCATAGCATTGAGCCACTGGTCAGTCATGGCAACCAATGCAGTGGTAGTGGAATGGTTTTTGCGATAAGCATGCAGATTGGCTGTAATCAGATCATTCTTTTCCATATACTTCCACATTTGTCTACTCACAATACCCTCCAATATCTTACTGAGTGTGGGGAGTAGACTAATTGGATGACTATTGGCAGGAGTAATGGGTTCTTTGCAGTCTTTCGGAATAGGACACAGTTTCGCATGCTTCCATACATTTGCAAACAACCCCTTTTCCGGTGACCAATTAAATATGTATCTCAGTGGAACTGCAATCTGGGGAGCAGCACAGCGAAGCAAAAAATTGTCCATAAGACCATAACCTGTAGATTTACCATCAGGTAATGACTTCAATAGGTTTAACACCTCCTCCACTGACACCGTTTGTAGACTAAAAGAGCAGATCTTATTGCTCATAATATGATCATCAATCCATTGGACAATAGCTTGTTTGGAAGAATGTATGTCTACATTGTTGCTTAGTAATTTAATTTTCTGTGTAAAAAAATCTGCAAAATGATTGGCATTATCATCTGGTTTTGTTATCATTCTCCCGTCAACCTCCACACTAGATGGGCATGATGAGATAGATGTACCAAGTAAGCCCTTAACTGTGTTACATACCTTTTTACAATCATTTTTACAATCAGTAAAAGCATTGTTGTAAAATAACCTTTTTTTCCTTCAATTCAATTTAACTGCATAATTACGTAATGTTCTATAATTCTGTTCATCAATTTCTAATTTTGACTTAGCTGCTAAGACTTTTGCCATATTTCTTTGAGAAAAAGCTTCACCCAGTTCATCATCAATCCATGGAGATGGACGGGCACCAACTGTTCTCTTTCTTATAGGGGCATGATAGTCCATTACCTCAGTGAGCAAATCAATAAAACATTCTGTAGCGTGATTTAAATCATCCTCTAGATAAATTAGCTCCCAGGGTACAGCAGCTAATTCATTTAGAAATAACTCATGATTAAATGTTTTAACATTTCTTTTGACCACAATCCTAGGGGGTGTCTTTGGAACCTTGGTGTTCATGGTTATGGTCACAATATTATGGTCTGTCCAGCCCACTGGCATTGATCTGGCTTTTAAGCATCGCAATGGTATATTACAGAAAATCAGATCAATGCATGTGTCTGAACGATGACCCAACTTAATTGAAGATCTAGTAGTATCATTAACCATTTGTTTCAAACCACAGTTCTTAGCATATCTCATCAATTTTATTCTATTCAAATTATTGTGATCCTTCCAATTTATATTAAAATCCCCCAAGATAAATACATCTCTGTTGGTATCTGTGGCCTGGTCAAACCCAGTACATAAGTCATCCAGATAGGACACCTTAGAGCTAGGAGGTCTATACACACATCCTACCAATATGGGTGCCTGGTGAGGCAGATGTACTTGAGCCCATAGTGCCTCTATTTGACCTACATTAAGGTCATCCCTCCTCTTAAAATGTATATGATTCTGAATATACAGTGCTACAGCCCCACCATTCCTGTTCCTGTCCCTTCTCAGTAGACTACATCCTTGAATGTTCATTTGCCCATCATTTACAGATGCATCTAAATGCATTTCGGTCAAAAATATGAATATTATTTATGTTGACCAAGTTAAAAACCTCATGTATTTTGTTAGGAAGGCTACATACATTAACTTGAGCTATATGCAGCCTTTCCTTATCAAGTGGATATCAATATAGCATGTATTTCTTATAGTTGAAGTTGTCATGATACACTACAACACACAAACTCAGTTTTAAACATTACATTAAAATAACCAGGGAGTTACTCTAGAGTCCTGATACAGTTGCCCGTTGATATAAAGTTTATCCATCACCATGGAGACTCGTTGTTTCAGGCAACGAATTTCCTTCATGATGGGATATAGTTTTTTTTCTCCTTTCATTGATCTCGGTGGGGAAGTTCCAAAATCAGTGTTTCTGAGTTCTCTCCCCATGTTCTTCGTCATTTCCTTTTGCTTAAATTTATCAAAACATGCAATAATAGCCTGTGGCCTATTTCCAGAGGCCTTACCTATTCTATGGACTCTGGAGAAAGTGACATTACGCACAACATCGGTGGGCAGTTTTAGTTGAGTTGACATAAAGTCTCGGACTGTGTCCTCACTGCCTCTGCTGTTGTCATTCTCTGGTATCCCTGAGAATATTAGATTGTTCCGCATTGATCGACACTGTACATCAAGCAAGGTTTCTTTAAGTTGTTTGTTCTCCCTTTGCACCACCTCCACCTTGCTGTGAATAGAGTCTACAGTACCTTTCAGCGCAGTGTTCTCTTTCCTTAGATCATCAATCTGACATTGGCTGAATTCGAGACTGGCACATAATGCATTGATGTCCTCTCCTAATATATCCAAGATATCAAGTTTGGCAAGCCTTTCATTAATGGATTTTAACAAGTCAACATCCATATCAGTAAACCTCTCCCCACTCTTACTAGGGGATGGTTTGGTTCCATCGTTGATACCTATTGGCCAACCTGGTTTTGGTTTGTTTTGTTGATTTGGTTGGTTGTCCTTAACAATGCTTGAATCCTCCGAAACCAGCGACATGTTTCTTTGAGTTCGTAAGTATCTCTCGTCAATGAATGGTTCAAACATTGTTCAACATTTATCACAGGAACAACATTCAGATGGGTAAGTGTACAGCAGTGGTCAATGACACCTGGTCATTGAGAGTTTACAGCGTGGTGCAGGTTTTCGTTGGAAAATACCAAGAAGTATTTAATCAGTACAAACATTACCAGTCATAATAATAATAAACAATTTTGCAACTAACTACCACAACCTTTTTGGGGGGTATTGAATATATTGACAAAAAATATGGCTTAGTTTTCTTTATTTACTCACCAAACAGCCACCATTAGCATCGCTGATAGTGAAACAATGGGAGTGGTATGGCCTACGACAGGATGCTTCAGAAATAACGCCCAAATCCTTTAAGTTACTGTAAACCAAATGGTATAACACCCAAAATATCAAAACAAGTTGCCCATAAATAATATTGGAGGATATTATAGAACTTCTGGATCTTCCTGTTCACTCCTCCATCTGTAGTGTCCCCCTGCTCTGGTTATAGGGGGAATGGGTTGATTTGAACCATAATCACGCTCCATCACTTTTTTCAATTACAGACATTTTATGAATTATATTTAATTACCACTTAAATTCAATTAAAACTATAAATTGGCAAACCAAATAGATATGTATAGCAGCCTAGAGGTAACCAACTCACTGGGTGCTGACTGCAGCAAAAAGTAGCACAAATAGATGTCTCTTTCCTGGTCCAAAATGCCCGGCGCTCACTTTGAGTGGGCTCAGTTCTACATAGAGCAATGACTACATGGAACTCTATTCCACATCAGGTAACTGATGTAAGCAGTAGAATCAGATTAAAAAACAGATAAAAATACACCTTATGGAACAGCGGGACTGTGAAGCAACACAAACATAGACACAGACACAGGCATACACACACACATGATAACATAAGCACTATACACACCCGTACACCTGGATTTTGTGTTGTATATATGTGGTAGTGGAGTAGGGGCCTGAGATCACACACTTAGTGGGTTGTGAAATCTGTTATTAATGTTTTGTAATGTTTTTAAAATTGTATAACTGCCTTAATTTTGCTGGACCCCAGGAATAGTAGATGCTGCCTTGGCGACAGCTAATGGGGATCCATAACAAATACAAATACAAAAATCCAGTGTAACAAGAACAGCCAAAGACGGAAAACTCTACAAGGAGTTGCTAAAACGGCTGTCCTCAAAACAGTTTGTTATGGACTTGGGGGTCATGTATGACAAAGTTAATGAACTAGCCCTGTCTGATTGTAGCCTATGTCTTTCAACATGACATAGGCCTAATGATTAATGTGTATTTTACATATCAGAACCTGAATATAATAGCATAGTAGGCCTATATTACTGTTACACCAAAAACACCTCAATCAGACAGGTTGATTTGTCAGACAGACATTTGTTGAGCTTTTAGGATGCTTACTGAAGCCGAACAGTCTTTTTTCCCTCATGTGGCTAAAACTCAACAGAGAGCCACTTGGCAGGATATATACTTTGAAACAAAATACAAGAAAGACAATAGTTTAAAACCATTTGCTCTAATTCGCTCATGAAACAGCAATTCAAGAATTTCTAAATGCATATTCCAATGAAACTGATTCTCTGTAAAAAAAAAAAAAAAGTTATGTCAACTTGAATTCACTCAACTTTTCAGCACTGAAGTTCAACAAACTTTGACTACTGATTCAAGTAATAAGTCCTCTCAACTTACATTATTTTGCTCAGCTGATGGATTTTTCATTGTTAAAAACACTTACATTTTTACATTTTAAATACTAGTGATTTCATATTGCCAGGATTCACAGCTGCACTCAGACATGCATGTTGAGAGGACTTACCTTAATATTTCAACAGCTGCTTGCTTGAGTCTTATTTTCTTCCAACAGTTTGTAGTGCAAATGTTCTGTACATTATACTGAATAAAACCCTTAAAAGGTGCTCAACTATTAAAACATTGGCTAGTAAAACAAGTAGTCCCAGTCTTGACCAGAACCAAAATCAACAATCAGTTCACACAGGACAATAATTAACCATATTGACTCTCATTATTGAGTGGAGACAACCAGTTTAATAATCTCTTTCAGGTCCATCAATATATCCTATGTAGACTTTCTGGTACATTGCTGCCAATCATGAGGGGGAGTAATTGTAACAGTGCCGAATGTTATGATAATGGACCCACAATCCATTGAGTTGAGCAACCAATGCACACGTGAAGTTGTTTTGAACCATTTGACTTTTGAATTGTATTTTTTCAAAAGGTTTTGTCATTTTTCTGGAAATGTAGTAAACATGCAATGCTGGGCTTCAGTGGCAACACAATATACTATGTGTGGAACTCCTAACAGTGCATATCAAAACATATCAAAGTCATACTCTTGAAGCCTAGTGTTGCATATTTGAAATGTTCAGAAAACTTGTTAGTAGCGCAAATATTCTGTAAAACCTCACTAAACACAACCTCACTAAATAAAACCTCTCAAGGGAGCACCTCAAAATCATTATTTTAGCTTTTTCAGGCATTTAAGGTATCATAAATGCCACACATATAAGTACTCACAAATATGTAAAGTAAATCATATTGTTTTCTTTTGTGTATTGTTTTTCAGACCTCCAACGTTGTGGCACCCCGGAAGACAACAGTCCTGGAACGCCTCCCCTGGTTTGTTGGAAAAATCCAGCAAAGCTACTGAAGACATGTTGTTAGTGTTTCATGAAAAGCACCTCTGCATATCTGAAACAGAACTTTATTATAAAGTAGAATTCCTTACTTGGGAGGTATAGATTTATTAGATATATATTTTTTAATCCAGTCGGATAAACACTCCAAACAGCCTACCCCACCGCTCTGAAGTGTCTGCATGGTCCTAAACCAAATACTTTTAGACATTTACTCAAGTGGTATTTTACTGAGTGACTTTTACTTTTACTTCAGTCATTTTCTATTAAGGTATCTGTACATCTGGACACTGTCTGTTTACCTGGAATTTTTACTTAATGTAGGCTTCCACTTTTAGTCTTAATCTTTACTACACTACTCACTGTTTAGCACATTACCTCACATGTGAATCCTTAAAGAGATGGGTGGGGCTAAGGCTTAAGAGGGTGTGAACAATGCTGAATGGGTGTAGACAAAGGAGAGCTCTCGAGTAGGTACCAAAACATTCAAAGGCCCTTTTCTCAAAAGTAAGTTCACAAGTTTATCAAATTTCAAAGCAGAATTACTTTCCCATTGTTCCTCAAATGCAGTGTATGATCAACCATTTTGTAGCTCTGAGTCTCTACTTTTTAACAATGTTAAAAAAAAGCAATTTTGCTACGTAAGCCCGAATCCAGGTGGTGAGTCACATTTGCCTTTCTCTGTTGTAGTTACAAAAATGACCATTTGCCTCATGCAACACCACACATCTCCTTTGCATATCAGGGTGTTGATTGTGGCCTGTGGAATGTTATCCCACTAATTCCTGCCAATATCCAGCAACTTCGCACAGCCATTGAAGATGAGTGGGACAACATTCCACAGGCCACAAAATGGATGTGCAAAGTTGTTGGATATTGGCGGGAACTAGAGCACGCTATCATAGATGTCGATCTAGAGCATTCCAAACACGCTCAATGGGTGAAATGGCTGGTAAGTATGCAGGCCATGGAGGAACTGGGCCATTTTCAGCTTCCAGGAATTCTGTACAGATCTTTGTGACATGGAGCCGTGCATTATCATGCTGAAACATGAGGTGATGGCGGCAGATGAATGACACGACAATGGGCCTCAGGATCTTGTCACGGTATCTCTGTGCATTCACATTGCCATCAATAAAATGAAATTGTGTTTGTTGTCCGTAGCTTATGCCTGTCCATACCATAACCCCACCGCCACCATATGGCACTCTGTTCACAATGTTGAAATCAGCAAACCACTTGTCCACACAACGCCATACATGCGGTCTGCCATCTGCTTTATTTACATGTTGCATTTATATTTTTGTTCAGTATAGGTGAACCTGGGTCGACATTCTGCTAGTTTTCTCATTGGTCTCATCTGATCTCAATACATTTTTCTGTTTCCAAAACTATAACATATTAAGAACACAGTGCACTAAGTTTTATGGACTTGACGCAATTTTATTTATTTTACTAGGCAAGTCAGTTAAGAACAAATTCTTATTTTCAATGACAGCCTAAGAACAGTGGGTTAACTACTTGTTCAGGCAGAATGACAGATTGTACCTTGTCAGCTCAGGGGTTTGAACTTGCAACCTTCCGGTTACTAGCCCAAAGCTCTAACCACTAGGCTACTCTGCCGCCTGCAATGCCAAAGTAAAAAAAAAAAGACGTGTTTTTTTTAGAATGAGTGCAACGTTGAAAGGAGTTTGGGCACATGTGCACTTCAAAGAGGAAGCGTTCCCTAATTAAAATATGCAAATAGAAGGCTCAAGGTCATTGGCCACAGATAAAATTACTTCAAATCACGTTATATGTACAGTAGCTTTGATTGGACTGATCATGTCAACATCATACTTTCTAAATCTTAGCTAGCAATTGTCATCATGAATCAAGTCAACAATCTGCTGGCAAATCCTTTTAAATTCATATGAAGAGAAATAATGACGAGAAATGATAGATAAAACGTATCAGTGCTCACCGGCCATTGAACATAAACATTACATAACAAGTTGGAAATCGTAAATTCAACAATGAGTGGTTTGAAAGGAATCAGTGACAGTGGTTGTGTGGTCCCAAATCTGGGAATAAGGGGCTCTTTTCCAATTTTAAAATGATAAACATTCAACATTGGCCATGCTGTCAATTAAGCATGATTTTTGCCGCGCTCAAAACAACTGTTAACTCTGAACTGTGAAAACTTGACTTCAGTGAGTTCAAGACAACTGGGAAGTCGGGAATAAACGAGCTCCAACTGGGAAAATACATTTTGAACGGTATTCGGAATTGGAAATCCAGCCTCTTTCTAGAGCTATGATCTGAAGATCAATGACGTCATCATGATTCAACCTTTTTTTTTTTTTTTCAGAGTTCCCAGTTGTTTTAAAAGCACCATAAATCCAGAGAATACCAGACTCTGATGCCAAAAATTTGCCACGAAGGACCGCCGAGCCCCCTTCCTGTTCAAGTTAGCACAACAAGATGAGTCCAAAAATGTTTTGTATATTGCTGCATAAATTATGTAATATGCCAGGGAAATATGTATACTGTAGCTAAGAAAGTATTACAAAGTGTATGTTGTGTAGTAAGATGTTAGTAGCCTATGTGCCTCACCCTAATAATTTGGTCTATTAATCCCTCTTAATTTCAACTACTGTTCTGACTTGGTAGTTTATAACCTATGTTAGAGAAAGGTCATCATTGAATATTGGAAGAGCTTTCATTGTCTGTTCATTGGCTTTCTATATTCCCCCTTTAATTATCCTACAGTTCTTACTTCGTGTACAGGGAGAACACTGTAAGAATGGCCCATGTTCTGAATTCTGTTGCTGTACATTTCAAAAGTGGTAAACAAATAGTTATATTGACTATGTCCGTCCTAGCTCGCTCATGAATGTCTTAATCGAAATCATGGATTGCCTCTTCTCCACTTGTCGTCCCCTTATGCCATAGTTTGTACAACTCAATTGTCGTTAGAAACCACATTTGTTTAACTTCTTTCAGCTAGGGGGCAGAATTTTTATGTTTGGAAAGATAACGTTCCCAAGGTAAACAGACTATTTCTCAGGCCCAGATCGTAGAATATGCATATAACTTAGAGACTGGGATAGAAAACACTCCAAAGTTTCCAAAACTGTCAAAATATTGTCTGTGAGTATAACAAAACTGATTTTGCAGGCGAAAACTTGAGGAAATCCAATTCGGAAGTGCCTTTTTTATTTATTTTTATCCCGGTTTCATTGCCTGCCCCTCCTCCATTTAAAGGGGTATCAACCAGATTCATTTTCCAATGGCTTCCTCAGGCTGTGACCAGCCTTTAGACATAGTTTCAGGCTTTTATTTAGAAAAATGAGCGAGATTTATCAAAACGAGTCAGGTGTCCTTTGATTAGTTCGCGCGAGAGGGGTTCTCAACATTTTCTTTCTCTCTTTTATTGAATAGGTTACCGTCCAGTTGAAATATTATCGATTATGTATGTTAAAAACAACCTGAGGATTGATTATAAAAAACCTTTGACATGTTTCTACGAACATTACTAATACTTTAGTAATACTAATACAGGACTGGAACATGGCTGTGGTTTCCTAAACATAACGCGCAAACCAAATGGCGTTTTTTGGTTATAAAACTAATCTTTATCAAACAAAAATAACATTTATTGTGTAACTGGGAGTCTCGTGAGTGCAAACATCCAAAGATTATCAAAGGTAAGCGATTCATTTGATTGCTTTTCTGACTTTCGTGACCATGCTAATTTGGGACTAGCTGTTCTTATTGTTTTGTCTAGTGATTGATAAACTCACAAACGCTTGGATTGCTTTCGCTGTAAAGCGTATTTTCTAAATTTGACACGATAGGTGGATTAACAACAAGCTAAGCTGTGTTTTGGTATATTTCACTTGTAATTTCATGATTATAAATATTTTTAGTATTATTTTTGAATTTGGCGCTCTGTAATTCAGCGGTTGTTTACAAAAATTATCCCGCTAAAGGGATCCGTGCGGCAAGAAGTTTTAAACAAGTCAGCCATATCAGCAATGTTTTTTTAAGGAAGAAAATGAGGCTGAATGAACTCTTTTGCTGCCAGAAAAGGCTCCGCTGATAGCCAGGTGTAGAGTGGTAAGATGTTGGGACTGTTGTTGGGACAGCTTTATGTAGGACCTAACAGTTTGTTGGCACCAGTTGGCACCGTTATAGTGCAATGCATGTATTGTTTAGGGTTGTGTTTTATAGTGGCATTGCTGGCATGCATCCCACAAATGTTTATTTTTTGTCCCACCAAGATTTTACATGCTAAAATCGCTACTGAGTAGGGTACTATGGAGCGTTAAGGGAGGTGAGGGTATGAGGTCGAATCCCGTTGAAGACACTATTTGGAATATAGTTTTATGTGAAAGCACACTTTCTGTACTGTTGTTTAAATAATTAGTATTATTTAGTATAGTATAAGCTTCTGTGTTAAGCATCCTAAATAATGCCATAGATTCCGTTTTTGAAAAATAGTAAACTTGAAGGAAAAAACGGGAAGCATGATGTGAGATACAAACCTGGTATTCCATCTGATTATACAAAGGCAACTACTTACTGCTGTGCCACAGAACAGAATACAGAAGAAAACAGTGAAGAAAACAAACGGTCTGCTATTTATTGCTGACCAGCAGATGTCCCTACTGTGCATTGTGAATGAAGCCCAGCGTAATGAACCATTTTCTGGCACAACATTATGAAAGCGCAAAAGCCTTCAGAAAGCCTCAGTTTCCCATTACTAATAGTTACTAGCCAGCCCACTCCAGACACAGCAAACGTTATCTGTTGAATAATACACGCAAAGCCAAACCAGCGATTATCTGCTGCATTTAACACAATTATGAATCCAAAAACAGTATCAAATTATTTTAATCAAAAAGTTTATAACTTACAATGTTGTGTATGAAATATGCAAAAATTATGCTTCAATGGCTGCAGGTGTAAGTTTGTAGCAGGGTTGCCAGGTCAAGCAAAAAATTTCTAGCCCAATGACCACTCAAAACCTGCCCAAAAGGCCTGAAAACAAACCCATTTTTTTTCAAGCAAGAGAGGAGTTGCCATATTTATACAATGCAACTTTTTCAATAACGTTATCGAAACAATTAAGAAGAAATATAATAATAACAACTTGTAATGACGTTAGAAGCAAAATTAGGGTTTCCTCAAAATAATAATTATTCCAAGCTATGACAGGACATAATAAAGGAATTCGAATAGGTGATGTGGTGGCTTATTTCTGCTTTACCAAATGAGAAGAGTTATAAACTTCACAATACAAGCATTATAACATAATCTTGCAATTTTCAACAACAGTGGCAAGAGTAAAGAGAATTCGCCCTTGGTATGTGGCCAATATACCACGGCTAAGGGCTGTTCTTAAAACTTCTTTGGGATAGGGGGCAGCATTTTCACTTTTGGATGAAAAGCATGCCCAAAGTAAACTGCCTCCTACTCAGTCCCAGATGCTAATATATGCATATTATTAGTAGTATTGGATAGAAAACACTCTGAAGTTTCCAAAAGTTTTTGAATGATGTCTGTGAGTATAACAGAACTCATATGGCGGGCAAAAACCTGATAAAAAATTCAAACAGGAAGTGGGAAATCTGAGGTTTGAAGTTTTTGAACTCAGCCCCTATCGAATACACAGTGGGATATTGGTTATGTTGCACTTCCTAAGGCTTCCACTAGATGTCAACCGTCTTTAGAACCTTGTTTGAGGCTTCTACTGTAAAGGGGGGCTGAATGAGAGGGGATTGAGTCAGAGGTCTGCCAGCAGCCTCGATCTCAGTCACGCGCATTTCACATTTTTGGATATAAATATGCACTTTATCGAACAAAACATACATGTATTGTGTAACATGAAGTCCTATGAGTGTCATCTGATGAATATCATCAAAGGTTAGTGATTCATTTTATCTCTATTTGTGCTTTTTGTGAGTCCTCTCTTTGGCTGGAAAAATGGCTGGGTTTTTCTGTGACTTGGCTCTGACCTAACATAATCGTTTGTGGAGCTTTTGCTGTAAAGCATTTTTGAAATCAGACATTGTGGCTGGATTAACGAGAATTTTATCTTTAAAATGGTGCCTAATACTTGTATGTTTGAGAAATGATTTATGAGATTTCTGTTGATTTGTATTTGGCGCCCTGCAATTTCATTGGCTGTTGACAGGTGGGACGCTACCGCTAGCGGAACTCCGTTCCCAGACATTAAGCATGACGCATTGCGAAGTGCCTGGATACAGCAGTTAGATGTGGTATATTACCGCAAACCCCGGGGGTGCTTTATTGCTATTATAAATTGGTTACCGATGTAATTAAAATAGTAAAAATTAACGTTTTGTTATAGCAGTGGTATATGGTCTGATATACCACGGCTTTCAGCCAATCAGCATTCAGGGCTTGAACCAGGTTTATAATTGTAAATAAATCCCCTTTGTGCATGTGCATAACTATGGATACATCAAACAGGAGGGTTTGAATGATGAAAGTTGGACAGAGGATCTCTAAATCTCCTGGATTAACATAAAAAACAAATGTTAGTCTATGTTCTGCCAATTGTGATGTTATTATTATTTATTTTTTTTACCTTTAATTAAGTAGGCAAGTCAGTTAAGAACAAATTCTTATTTTCAATGACAGTGGGTTAACTGCCTCTACAGGGGAAGAATGACAGATTTGTACCTTGTCAGCTCAGCTTGAACTTGCAACTTTCCGGTTGCTAGTCCAACACTCTAACCACTAGGCTACCCTGCCGCCCCAAATGAGCCAAATGCTAAGGCTACAAATGGCCCATTTGCGAGATTGATTGAGAACTTGCACAATTGGTGGCTGACTAAATACTTTTTTGCCCCACTGTGTGTATATATATATACACACACACACATTTTACTAATTTGATCATGACAATGCTACCATTGTGGATTAAAATTTAGAATGGGTCATTTGGAATAGGTGAATGAACTCTTGACTCATTTTTGTCATTAAAGGTGGAGCCTGACTTGTGTTTTCACAGTTGAAGGAGATGAAGTCACACTCTCTTGTACTGTGGATAGAATGTGAATAAAAATGAATTAATTACTATTATTGGTCATGTCAATGCTACATTGTGGACATGTTTTTTGCATTAAAGATTGAGTCTGTAATTTAGTTTACCTTGGCTGACATCTGTTGGGATTTTCACTGTATGAGGAGGTGGAGTCACACTGTAGGACTGTGGAGACAATGAACCAAGATGAGGACAGACTTTAGGCAAAACATGTATTTTAATGGACAGTCTTTGAAGTAATGTCATTGTTTTTAACATGAAATAATTATACATCATACAATTTAAATGACTAAAAACACATTTAGTCTGAAAATGTTTGGATAAAAATGGTTCTGCCAAGCCCTTTCATTTACAGGCAAGTGCACGGGCAATACTTTTATAAGCCAATTCAAGTTAGAGAATCCACCTTCTAGAGCTTGCTAAACTTTTATACTTACTGCCGTAGAGGTAGCTGAGTGAGGCTGGGCATCTCCAATCATTCCATTTCCTCTCTTGAATGTAAACACAGCGGTGATCGTTGTTATCATTAGTGGGTTGTGAAAGCCACCAGTATCTGAAGGAGGAGTCACTCTCATCCAACCACTTACAGGAGTCTCTGAACAGTTCGATCCACACTTTACTACCCTCAGACACCATCTCAGACACCATCTCCTGGTTCTCAGTCTGGTTCCTCACACTGGCCAGGTCTGTGTGGTACTCTCTTCAGTAACTCTGAGCTTCAGACCAGTTCTCTTCTGTCAATGAAAACATGGCTGTTATTCTTACCTGAAAATACCGTGGAAAATATAGAATGACTGCCTAAGACTGATGTTATGTCTTATGTAGCTGTTATAAAGGCTTTATGAATGTATAAATAAAGGGCTACAGGAAAGTCTTACCGTCATAGCAAACAAAGAACATTTAATCAGAACATGCTTCATCTCTCCATCATCGATGATGCAAACACAATGTTGGGTTGACATGTTGTTGTTAGAGAGGGAGCGACTGAGTGGAGAAACCTATAGAACTCTTCCAGAGACCATCTCCAGCTATTAACATCATCATAGAGTCCTATCCAGATAGTGGAAGATACCAAGGACCCGAACTCTATGACCATCTCCATATCCTCCATGTTGTCTATGGTGGACAGGTCAGTGTATCTCTCTTTGCAGTAGCTCTGTGCTTCAGTCCAGCTGGTTTTGTTAGTCAGAAGGATGTACTCTAGAAGACAGGAGGAGGAAGAACAGGGGCCTGCGGAGAACAAACTACATTAAATTAATACATTAATAAATACATTAATAAATGAACAAATTAATACATAAATGTAGAACAAACAACATTAAATACAAATGAATGAATGAATAAATGAATGACTAAATAAATAAACTGAATGGAGTACCTTCTGTCGAAGCCAGTGAAAGCTTAGTAGTGCCTAATCCTTCCACCTCACACAGAGTGAGAGTTTTTCCCTGTCCAGGGATGACCACAATGATGTAGCGACCCTCCATCTAGTTACACTGGAAAGCGTGGGTCTCTCTTTTACATTTTTTTTTTTTTTTTTTAACTCGACAAGTCAGTTAAGAACCAATTCTTGTTTACACTGACGGCCTTCCGTCATTTGTTGGGATCCAGGAGATGATAGCACATCGGAAAGAGAGAGGGAGGGCGAGGGAGAAAGCGAAGTGAGAGAGGCTCCCTCTCCCTCTCAGGATTGGGGGATAAAGAGAGATGGAGTCGGAGAGAGAGAAAGAGAAGGGTTGGGGATAAAGAGCGATGAGTCAGAGAGAGAGAGAGAAGGGTTGGAGATGGAGCCAGAGAGAGAGAAAGAGAGAAGGGTTGGGGGATAGAGAGAGATGGAGTCAGAGAGAGAAAGAGAGAAGGGTTGGGGGATAGAGAGAGATGGAGTCAGAGAGAGAAAGAGAGAAGGGTTGGGGGATAGAGAGAGATGGAGTCAGAGAGAGAAAGAGAGAAAGGTTGGGGGATAGAGAGAGATGGAGTCAGAGAGAGAAAGTGAGAAGGGTTGGGGGATAGAGAGAGATGGAGTCAGAGAGAGAAAGAGAGAATGAGAGAGAAAGTGTGTGTGCAAGATAAAGTGAGAGAGAGAAAGTGTGTGTGCAAGATAAAGTGAGAGAGAGACATGGAAAGCAAGATTATGATACTGTTTTGGGTTGATTCCTCACAAAACCAGGACAACACAAAAATCATGATTTGGGGGATTGTCATGACATTTAATTTAAAAAAAATTCACCTTTAATTAACCAGGTAGGCCAGTTGAGAACAAGTTCTCATTTACAAATGCGACCTTGCCAAGATAAAGCAAAGCAGAGTGACAAAAAAACAACACAGAGTTACACATAAACAAACGTACAGTCAATAATACAAAATCAAATAAAAATAGAAAAATCTATGTACAGTGTGTACAAATGTAGTAGAGTAGGTAAGTAGGCAATAAATAGGCCCTAGAGGTGAAAATAATTACAATTTAGCATTAATACTGGAGTGATAGATGTGCAGATGATGATGTGTAACTTTAATCCATAGAATGGTCCTTCTGTCACGAATCCCGTTTCCTGAGTCTGTTTTTTGCCTGTGTTCTGTCCTGGAATGTTTTTTCCGGCGTTCTGGAACGCACCCTGTCTGGTTGCCGGGCAATGTAGCCAGTTGGGAGTTCTGATTACCCGCACCTGTATCCCATCAGCTATCTGCACACCTGGTCCTGATCATCATCTCTCCTCTTCATAAGCCCGGACCTGACATCCATTCCCTGCCAGATCGTTAGCCATGAACAGTATGTTGTGCCATAGTATCAGCCTCAAGTTGGATAGAATTTGTTTTGTTGTTTTTTACGTATTGCTTGCCTTAAACTTACCTCCGTTTGTTCTGTCTTCAGTTACTCACCCGGATCATTTACCCCATTCCCGCCTGGTCGTCGGAGGATTCCGCTTCCCCATTGGATCCACCTATTTACTCCCATCAACTCACCACCGCTGCCCGCTACGCCACCTTGATATTTCGACCCATTCACATTCACTTGTAAATAAATACTCACCTTCTTCCTACTCTCCTTGTCCTGGTCTGCTTCTGGGTTCGAATTTGAAGAAACGTGACACCTTCGGAGAAAGGATTGCTGACATACACTGAGTACATAAACACCTGCTCTTTCATGACATAGACTGACCAGGTAAATCCAGGTGAAAGCTATGATCCCTTATTGATGTCACTTAAATCAGAGTAGATGGATTGTTTGTGTGTGCAATCCAGAGATTGAATGGGCAAGACAAAACATGTAAGTGCCTTTGAACAGGGTATGGTAGTAGGTGCCAGGCGCACCGGCTTGTGTCACGCTCAACAGTTTTCCGTATGTACAAAGAATGGTCCTCCACCCAAAGGACATCCAGCCAACTTGACACAACTGTAGGAAGCATTGGAGTCAACTTGGGCCAGCATCCAAATGGACGTTTTCGACACGTTGCACAGTCCATGCCCCTACGAATTGAGGCTCTTCTGAAGGTGTTCTTAACGTTTGGTATACTCAGTGTATGCTTGACCACTTTGAATACATTTATTACATTCACTTTGTTGGTAATACTTACAAATTTGATCATAACTTTAAAAGTAGGCGAGATCCCCCTCTGGAACTTTGAGATCCCCGTAGAGTACATTATAAGACACATTAGTAGAAATCCCATGCAGCCATGTTCGAACCCTGGCAAGTTCGAACCCTGGCATATGTGATGTAATCTACACCTCGATTAGGCCGATATAAATCCTAATTACTTTGTTTCCACCTCCAGAGGAATTTGCCGCCCCTACTTCGATCATTCTAGTCTTAGAGCGGAAATGCTCCTTTAGGTTCCACCTCCGAATAATGACGCTGACTACTTATTCACAAATTGTGGGTGGGAAGGAACGTCATGGGGATTTCCTCGTGGAGTGGAGAAACATCAACAAATAGGGCCTTGACAGCTGTCAGTGTAGCTAGCTATCTTGCTAACCTTATCTAGCTAGCTATCTTGCTAATCTTATCTAGCTAGCTATCTTGTTAACCTTATCTAGCTAGCTATCTTGCTAACCTTATCTAGCTAGCTATCGTGCTAACCTTATCTAGCTAGCTATCGTGCTAACCTTATCTAGCTAGCTATCGTGCTAACCTTATCTAGCTAGCTATCGTGCTAACCTTATCTAGCTAGCTATCGTGCTAACCTTATCTAGCTAGCTATCTTGCTAACCTTATCAAGCTAGCTAATGTTATACATTTTGTTTTACTACACATATTCAAAAGATGGCTAGCTGGCTAGGCTAGTCAAGCCGCCATTGAAATAGTTAGAAAGAATAAGATAAAGCTCATCTTATAATATAGATAACTATCGAAAGATATGGGATAGAGATGCGTTTTTCTACATTTTAATGGACACAGTGCAGACTTTGGTAGGTAGGCTGCTGGCAGGCTTCAGCTGCGGTACAGCAAAGCCAAGTCAGCCCGTGCTCATGGTTCTCATAGGGGAAGTGAAATGATAGGCTACAAAGACTTTGCTCACGATGCACACCGCAAATGACATGTAACAACACCCTGAGCGCATCAGACACAAAACACCAATATATCTGTAAAAACAACAGATAAACAAGTTCCTTGAATTTTCTTTCGCGGGTGCCTTTTCGTTCATTATAGGAGAGACACTTGTCGAGCGTGTAGTGTGTGGAGTGAAGCAAAACTTTAGTGGCTGTATCATGTATGAAATGCAGAGGGTAAAGTAAACATTGGACATTTGTACATTGACAGTAAAGTTGTCAGACTCCCTTATTCACCCACGCATTTACGTGGTGTCAGAAGTGGGATTATGGCACAGGGATTGCGCTGTATCAACCACCTGGTTTTCAATGAAAACATTGTTGACAACTGGAAAAAGTTTGAGAAGGAATGGCGGATATTCTGGCAAAGAAATGTGACTTTGGTCCACTAACTGACAAACTGGTGTCGTGGAAATTTTCTTAATTACCAAATGATGAGAGAGCAAATCACACACCAGTCAGAGTTATGCTTAATCTTCACCTTTAATAATAATTAAGCTTTTGCAATAGCATTTTGACTTTCAACATTTCAGTATCTCTAATGAAAAGTTGAGAGTGGTCAACATAATGGCAACTAAGATCTTTTATAGTAAAGTTCCACCCCCCTAGTCGACATGACAAACCACAGGTCTTAGGAACATTACACAAAGAAAGACTTTACTTCAGAGAGGAGTATCCCATAGCCAGACAGCATTGGCTATAAATTATCGTTCAGTTTTCCCTCTTAGACTAAGTTCTTATCTCGTTCTTGGTACCACTTAGGACCAAAACATTACCTCATCCAATGGCATATATCAATTGTCAATCCTAGATACTCCCATCTCAAATACAATCCCTCCTGGACAAGCTCACGAAGAGGAGAGTGAGCCTCTAGGTCAAGATAAGGGCAACCTCAGAGGGAACATACAATGGTTCCAGACACTGCCATCCTCCTCTCCCCAATAAGTAAAGTAGGGAGTGACTGGCACACAGACATTGTGGAGCCAAGAGATAATTGGTTCCCCCTCAATCATCTCTTCACATGGTTTAAAAGATACGTTTACATATGAAGACAAGCCTGACCTCTTCCCTCTCTGGGGCCCAAGTAACTGAGCCCTGACAGAGAAAGGATAACTGCAAACGGCCAACACTATAGTACAAAAAGATACATTCTAAATGACAAGTATCTCACAAGCATATTATGAAAATAAAACATCTTATCTATGTTACCCAACTAATTCTGATTCATCCCCCACATTGGTTAGAGACTGTATTGTGTGGTATACAAAGTGACACTGTGCTCAAGCAACCTCAACGTAATTTAAAAAAATAATCAGCTGTTAATCTGTGCATGCTAAATGAGCAGTAAGAAAGGGGTACAAAGGGACTGAGGAGGGAGGCAGAGGTTTTTGTCGTTCAAGGTCCTGATGTGCACATGTTGAACCAACAGGCCCCAGAGCTCCAGGAGTATAGTGACCTGTCTAACTACCAGTGGTATACCACATGAAACTGAACGAGTCAGTAATGCCCACAGTCTGTTCACCCAGAAAGGTGCCAGTGGCAAATGATTTGGAAAGGCACACACCTGTCTATATAAGGTCCCACAGTTGACAGTGCATGTCAGAACAAAAACCAAGCCACGAGGTCGAAGGAATTGTCCGTAGAGCTCCAAAACAGGATTGTGTCGAGCCACAGATCTGGGGAAGGGTACCAAAACGTTTCTGCAGCCTTCAAAGGTCTCCAAGAACACAGTGGCTTCCATCATTCTTAAATAGAAGACGTTTGGAACCACCAGGACTCTTCCTAGAGCTAGCCGCCTGGCGAAACTGAGCAATCGGGGTAGAAGGGCCTTGGTCAGGGAGGTGACCAAGAACCCGATGGTCACTCTGGCAGAGCTTCAGAGTTCCTCTGTGGAGATGAGAGAACCTTCCAGAAGGACAACCATCTCTACAGCACTCCACCAATCAGGTCATTATGGTAGAGTGGCCAGACAGAAGCCACTCCTCAGTAAAAGGCAGCCCACTTGGAGTTTGAAAAAAGGCACCCAAAGGACTCTCAGACCATGAGAAACAAGAGACTCTGGTCTGGTGAAACCAAGATTGAACTCTTTGGCCTGAATGCCAAGCGTCCTGTCTGGAGAAAACTTTGCACTCTCCCTACGGTGAAGTATGGATGTGGCAGCATCATGCTGTGGGGATGTTTTTCAGCAGCAGGTACAGGGAGACTATCAAGGGAAAGACGAACAGAGCAAAGTACAGAGAGATCCTTGATGAAAACCTTCTCCAGAGCGCTCAGGACCTCAGACTGGGGTGAAGGTTTACCTTCCAACAGGACAACGACCCTAAGCACACAGCCAAGAAGGAGTGGCTTCAGGATAAGTCTCTGAGTGTGCTTGAGTGGCCCATCCATAGCCTGGACTTGAACCCGATCGAACATCTCTGGAGAGACCTGAAAATAGCTGTGCAGCTACGCTTCCCATCCAACCTGACAGAGCTTGAGAGGATCTGCATAGAATGGAGGAAACTCCCCAAATACAGGTGTGCCAAGCTTGTAGCGTCATACCCAAGAAGACTCAAGGCTGTAATCACTGCCAACGGTGCTTTAACAAAGTGCTGAGTAAAGGGGTCTGAATACTTACGGAAATGTGATATTTCAGTAGTTTTTTTTTATACATTTGCAAAAATGTCAAAACATGTTTTTTCTTTGGCATTATATGGTACTGTGTGTAGATTGAAACAAATCAAAAATATATATAAATCCATTTTAGAATAAGGCTGTAACATTACAAAATGTGGAACATTTGGAAGGGGTCTGAATACTTTCGAATGCACTGAATTTAAGGTGCCTTCGGGAAGAATTCAGACCCTTTGACTTTTCCCACATTTTGTTACTTTATATATTTTCTGTATTATGTATTTATTGTTGAAAAGCATGTTTTAATGGATGTATATGTTGACATGACAAGCTATATTCTCACTTGACTGAGGAGAAAGAAAAAGGCAAAAAGTCCCTGCAAATAATATGTTGTACTATCATTTATATTAGTGATTTTAGTTGAAGTTGCATTAGTAATGGAAGTTGTACTGGTAGTTGTGTTCAGTATGGTGATAACCAGATGAATTCAAAGTCTGTTGATAATTACTGTTTGTGATTCAGACGATTTACTGAATTCTACATTGTGATCCAATATTCACATGCAAATCCTCATTTACACTTTGTCATTTAGCAGACGATCTTATTCAGAGCAATATGCAGGGACAAATTACAGATTTTTCAACTAGGTGGCACTGGGATTCAAACCACCGACGCTCTTAACCACTAGGGTACTTGCCACCCTGTCATATCGTTGATAATAAAGAGATGTATAATAATGCCCACCACAGAAAAGTAGGGCTTTCCAACTCAACTCCTTGGGACTACAAAAAAGGTGAGGTATGATGATGATCATGATGACTCATCCGTCTTTTACAGTTACACTGAAGAGACTCTTGTCTTAAGAGACTCAAAGATCATTTTTAGAATTCTATCTATCTAGTGGGAAACTCAAACTAGATCCTAAACTCTATAAAAATTTACTTTCTAAAATTCTCCTATATAGACTGTAAGGCAAAAGGAGGTTATCATCAAATCAAATGTATTAGTCACATACAGTTTACAGCAGGTATAAAAGGTGCAGCAAAATGCCTACTATCAATACTTACAGCAAAAAATATAAACATACCTGGATGCAGGGGGAGTCTCCTCCTCTCTGTCTGTATCTCTCCTGAGGATGTCAAGTCTTTGTGGACGCGTTCCAGGCCAACTACATTGCAGAGGTTGCACTGACTGCATCAACCAATGGTTCCGTTCCACTTCATCAATAGCGCAGTCAGGCATCTATCCAGGCGTTGTGAGATGTGAGATCTGGTATTGTCTGCAATGTAGTCAGTCTGGAACGTGGCCAAAGTCTCAGGTATCTCCTCCTCAGCATGCTAAATGTGTTCCTACACCTGTTTAACCCCATTATGAGTCCCAAATGGCACCCTATTTTGTATAGTGCACTACTTTGACCAGGGCCTTGTGGGCCTTGTGTGCCCTGGGCAAAGGTAGTGCACTAAATATGTAATAGCGTGTAGAATAGCAGGGGACTAGCTTTAAAAAGGAAACATTCTCTCTGCCTCATTACAAAAGCTGTAGAATCGAAGGGGATTAGCTTTGAAAGGGGAAAATTATCTCAGCCTCATTACAAAAGATGTAGAATAGAAGGGGATTAGCTTTAAAAAGGGAAAATTCTCTCTGCCTCATTACAAAAGCTGTAGAATAGCAGGGGATTAACTTTAAAAAGGAAAAATTCTCTCAGCCTCATTACAAAAGATGTAGAATCGAAGGGGATTAGCTTTAAAAAGGGAAAATCCTCTCAGCCTCATTACAAAATGTGTAGAGTAGCATGAGATTAGCTATAAAACTGCAAATGTTTATCTCTGCTCCATGACAGTTTGTGTTGAATTTCAGGAAATTAGGTAGCGCACTAAATAGGGAGTAGGGTGCCATTTTGGTATGCAGTCCGAGGCTAGCATCAGCCAGGTGGTGTTTTTGGCTACTAATGGTCCATAACACAGGTGTGTGTGTATTTTCTCTCTCTGCGTGTGTGCGTGTGTCTGTATGTGTGAGTGTGTATTTGGTAATGTTCCACAAAGTCCCCCCATGGATTATGAACTGGTCATATGGTTACTTGAGGTCAGACCAAACACACACGCAGGCTGAAATCATCTAGATTAAACAAATTGTAAATGCAACAAGTACTGATACTGTATCATATAATAGCACTCAGCTTTGCAAAAAAATATATTTTAGACATTTATGGTGCTACATATATTTTAAAGGTTATTTATGCAGCAAAATTTGTGTAAAACATGTATAATCTTTATTTATGATTATATGACAATATTTTAGGTTGACAATACTTATATAACACAATTTCTGATCAATTTTGTTTTATTTTCCTGTAAGTAAAATCAGGATTATGCATCTAATGCCACCTCTCCCTCCTGTTCCCTGGGTGCCGATGACGTGGATGTTGATTAAGGCAGCCCCCAGCACCACTCTGATTCAGAGGGGTTAAGTTAAATGCTGAAGACACATTTCAGTTGAATACATTCAGTTGTACATCTGACTAGGTATCCCCCTTTACCTTTTCCTTTCACTCCCCAGATAGGATATGAACACGTAAGCTATGTCAAAAGTAAGTAAGATGGCGCCGACAAAGATGGTCGCCTTGCTTCGAGTTCTTAGGAAACAATGCCGTATTTTTTTTTTATGTATTATTTCTTACAGTGTTACCCCAGGAAATCTTAAGTCTTATTACATACAGCCGGGAAGAACTATTGGATATAAGAGCAACGTCAACTTACCAACATTACTGTTACGTTCCCCAGTTTCTGTGTTGTTGTGGGATTGTATGCGTGTGTATTTCAGGAAATGGCTTCCTGGATTCCTAAAGCAGCTGATTGGTCGGCCCCATTGCTGATTGGAGCTCTGACCCCTCCCTCTCGTCAGCAGATACAGCTGTCTTCAATTACCAACTCTTTCTCCAGCTTGATAAAAGCCAGTGTTCCTTCATCAGAGGGGAGAGTTTCTTGTTATGTCCTGTGTTGTTTTTTTTTTTGTTATGTAGCTGCTCCTTCAGAGGTATGTGTATGAAAATAGGACTTAGTGTTTGTGCTTATTGACCATTTTCACTTAAAATATTGGTCAATTATTCTGTTTCATTTGTTCCCAGTGGGAGAAGGGGAACACACCTTGGGAATGTTTAGGCAAGAGGCCTGCGGACTTACATAACCTGTCATATTTAATCTGTCTTTGCACACTAGGTAAGACCTGGGCGGACCACCCCCTGTATTTTGGTTAGCGAGCCAGGTGGTGCTAAAGGTTAGGTGGGAAGGCAGGTAAGGTAGGAGAGGGACTTACTTTGACTTACTTTTCTTTGGTTCCATCCCTCCCCTTTTCCCCACATTACAGCGTTCAGGAATAATAAATTCCCTGTAAATGCTATTTTTCTATGCCTCTGTCTTCATTCCCCTGACCTACAATCACATACTTTTTTTTCACTCCATGGGGAGTTGAGATGTAGCAGGGTGTTGTGTTCCTCCAAGAGGCGTACGTAACAATTACAACTTTCCTGAAGCGGATCCTCTGTTCGGACCACCACCCTGGGAAATGGATCTAATACCAGTAGTCGACCCAAATCAACGGCACCGCAGAAGAGGCACCTATGAAGCGGCCACCTGTTCAATCTATTCTGAAACACACCAATCAGAAAATCAACCACTCAAAGCTCTGTCTTAATACAGTGCTCAGGGTATACCAGTGTGTTTTCATTTCCTGCTACACAAAGCAATGTAAAATAAGGTGCTAACAATGATCTTTATTGATTTTTAGTGCAAACAATGATCTGTAATGCTAACAATGATCTCCATGAGATGAGTCACAAATCCTCCCAGTGTCACGTTTTTCCTTGTGTAGATTGGTGGGTTTGGATGTTTCCTGTTTTAGCGAGGATGACGTTTTGTTCAACTTTGTTCTCATCTTTTTTTCCCCCCAACCATTTTGTTATTTGGCGCAAGTGAGATTCGTCATCGTTCTTATCAAGACAGGAAAGAAGCCCAGGGAAAGTAAATGGCCTTTTCTTCTTTGAGCTTCTGGAGGGGTACACCTATTGCAGACTGAGTGTATAGGTGTGCATGTCACCACGTATTTGTGGTAGCAGTTCTTGACACCACCAAGTAATGTGGGTAATCTTCTGTTTCTGTCTTTGAGTAAGTCAGTTAATGGTTAAAAAAAAAATCCCCTCATCCCTGAGGCTGAGTGACTGTTTGTCCGATTGATGAAAAAGGAGTCAGCTGACATTTCCATGGTAAGGACCTTTTGACAGTTTTTGTCAAGAGACAAGTGAGTCAAAAACAATGTCAACCTGTAGCTGACAGTTAAAGACGTGAGACTTTGGTCATAACATCTTGCATATCTGCTTCCTGATCATTTTCAGCAGCCCTTTGATCGTCTTTGAAAACCTCAAAGGCGGTTTCTGCCAGTTCCGAAATGTCTTGTGCAGAGATGGAAAGAACTTGGACCCTGCTTCAAATGGTTGTTGATCCTGCTCTTCAAATGCTTATTGTATACGTGCCCCAGTGTATCAGCAAAAAATGTTTTTTTCCTTCTCCGCTTCAACATAATCCCTCATCTCAATGTAAAAAAACGAGCAAGAGCTTGAGTGAAAAACGGGTTTGCATTAACTTCTCTGACGCTAATCGTAAAACAGACACACAATTTCATTTGGATCCTTTGGCTTCAATAACTTGAATCAACCTGAAACTTCCCTCTTCTCCCGTTTCCCTTTTCATTAGCATGTCTCTTCCAAAAACCAGTTTACATTCTGCGTTCTGACAATCATCCACAGTGATTTCCCTCTTAGTGTATCTTTGATGACGGCCAGCAAATATTGCTGCACCTCTTCTCCATAAGTTTGTCAGGAAGGTCCTTGCAGTATCACACCTGCCATAGCCAATAACTCAACACACTGCTCTGTAATCAGTGGGTGAGCCATGCTGACTGCAGCAGACATTAAGACTGCAGGTGGTGGGATCCAAGGACGTAGGCATTCACCAGTGATAAGGAAGCAAGAAGTTAGGAATTTTTTGGTCTTCTATTTTTCCTGACATCTCCCGAAAAGGTACACATTTTTGAACACAATCTCCACTAAAATGTTCTCTCCTTATGTTAATAATGTCATGAAACCAGCAGTTGGAGCACAGTGTTCGGGTGGCCTTTTTCTGCCTGCAGCGAAAAGCTGAATCACCTACTTGGCGATAGCGGTGATGTCTGAGGTAGGGCCTGTTAGAACAGCACATCTGAGTGTTTTCCTCATATCCCAGAGCACCTGCTTGGCCAGAGTGGTTCCTCCGCTGCCGGGTTGATGCAGCAGATTCATGGTAAAAGGCAGGTCACCCTTATGCCATTTCTGAATATTTTGTATCAACTCATCGTAACCATCTCTTTTGATAAAGGGTGTTGCTTTAGAAGTTGACATTGCCCTTTCAGCCCAGTAGAGGTTAAGCCGTTGAGGTGGGGCTCCTCTGTAAAAATCTACCTCGGTCTTAGCTACTGCTGAGTCTATGTCCTCTTCTTCAAATGCATTTGAGTACAAAACATCCAGGAGTTCAGTGGAATCCCTGATTTCACTTCCAACACACATTTCACGACCGCGGGCATTGGACAGAGATGACCCCTTGTTGTGTCCCATCTTTACTGTGTCCCGCCTCAAGTGTAAACCAGAAATGAACAGTTTCCTGAATACTAGTTGTACCTTATGTGGTGGTATGGACTCTGATAAAGGAGACGGTAATGTAAGAATGTCGAAGGGCATTAAGGGCATTAACGGATATGAACAAAACACTGATTTACAGTATATATTTGACTTTGTTGGGACTTTCATTGATATAGCTAATGGATTGACAATGGACGTCTCTGAAAATTACAGACTGTGTGCTTTTCTTCTTGTTGCTACCCTCTAATCTACTGTGCATTCGGAAAGTATTCAGACCCCTTAACTTTTTACACGGAGAAGCGGAGAAGCGGAGAAGGGAAAAAAACATTTTTTGCTGATACACTGGGGCACGTATACAATAAGCATTTGAAGAGCCGGATCAACAACCATTTGAAGAGCAGGGTCCAAGTTCTTTCCATCTCTGCACAAGACATTTCGGAACTGGCAGAAACCGCCTTTGAGGTTTTCAAAGACGATCAAAGGGCTGCTGAAAATGATCAGGAAGCAGATATGCAAGATGTTATGACCAAAGTCTCACGTCTTTAACATGCAAATTATAATAGTGAAAAAGTAAAAGTGAGAACGAAAATAACCACAGACAACTAAATTACCGTCAAACACATGGTTTATTAGAAAATATAGATATAGACAGGTGTGTGCCTTTCTAAAAAGTCCAATCAATTAAATGTACTACAGGTGGACTCCAATAAAGTTGTAGAAACATCTCAAGGATGATCAATAAAAACAGGATGCACCTGAGCTCAATTTCGAGACTTAGGATGAGGCTGTAACGTAACAAAATATGGAAAAAGTCAAGGGGTTTGAATATTTTCCGAATGCACTGTGACTAACCATGGGAAATACTGGTAACTGGGTTATTCACCATCACTTAAACCATCCACGTTATATGCATAGTTCTGCGCCCATATTTACAAGGTATCCAAGACTGAGTGCTGATCTAGGGTCACTTTTGCTTTTCAGATCATGAAAAATAAGACAAACGGGAACCATATCATGATTCTCAAAGTAGGAATTATATTGGATGCCTTTAAAAAAAAAATTGAACAGTGATCTTTCACACAATGTTTTATATTTTACAGTTAGTCTAAATTCTGCATTTGAACGGATTTAGAAATCTGGACGAAATAAAGACATCCCTTTTTTATTACTAGAGAATTTCTGATCCTCAATTTCATTGTTATGCTCTTATTCATAAGAAAGTTTAATAAGAATATTTGAATAATAGATGAATTGATTATAATTCTTCAAAGTAAGATGTATTCTGAGTAAAAGCTCTGTTATTAAATAAACTACTGTTGACTTATTTCACCTCAGCGAGGGGTTAAGGTTGTATGAATGACTGATAATCAAATACACCCAGGAAGCAACACACACACACAGGGTGGTGGGCTACGGACCATTGCTAAACAAATACACCTCACCTTACCTTCCCCGTGCTTGGCTAATAGAGGGTTGTCTTCAACCCTGTGCTTTGGCAAAGTGGGTGGGGTTATATCCTTCCTGTTTGGCCCTGTCCGGGGGTGTCATCGGATGGGGCTACAGTGTCTCCTGACCCCTCCTGTCTCAGCCTCCAGTATTTATGCTGCAGTAGTTTGTGTCAGGGGGCTAGGGATAGTTTGTTATATCTGGAGTACTTCTCCTGTCCGGTGTCCTGTGTGAATTTAAGTATGCTCTCTCTAATTCTCTCTTTCTCTCCCCTTCTTTCTCTCTCTCAGAGGACCTGAGCCCTAGGACCATGCCTCAGGACTCCCTGACATGATGACTCCTTGCTGTCCCCAGTCCACCTGGCCGTGCTGCTGCTCCAGTTTCAACTGTTCTGCCTGTGATTATTATTATTTGACCATGCTGGTCATTTATGAACATTTGAACATCTTGGCCATGTTCTGTTATAATCTCCACCCGACACAGCCAGAAGAGGACTGGCCACCCCACATAGCCTGGTTCCTCTCTAGGTTTCTTCCTAGGTTTTGGCCTTTCTAGTGAGTTTTTCCTAGCCACCGTGCTTCTACACCTGCATTGCTTGCTGTTTGGGTATTTAGGCTGGGTTTCTGTACAGCACTTTGAGATATCAGCTGATGTACGAAGGGCTATATAAAAACATTTGATTTGATTTGATTCACAAGGCACCAAATGGACGAAAACAGATTGAAACAGGGAGTGAGGGACTACCTGATCTTATCCAATAACAAACACTATTTTTGTTTCCCATTGAAAAAGGTTGCTACATTTTTCCTGTTGCATGCCCTAATGAACATGACCCAGGTTTGCATGTTGTCCAGACAGAGAGAATAATAAGAGAGTGAGAAGAAGATCCATCAACATGAGGAAGACTTTTGGCCTACATGTTTTTTTAACATATACAATGAAGTATTTCCTTTCCAGCAGATGCACACAGTTTCCAACAGGGTCATTTTTGAATAAAGGTGGCAATTGGCCATTGGCATTTGGATTTGTTGTAAACTTTTTGTCTCCCCATTCTAAATCAACTATTATCATAGCTTAAAGACATGAAATATGTTTTACCATTATGATAACATTCTGCCACCAGTAGCCGTAGTAACACAAATGATGGTAACACCAATGAGACATTGTAGGTAAAAGGAGGATTTTCTGAAATGCTGGACAGTAGCCGTAGTAACACAAATGATGGTAACACCAATGAGAAATTGTAGGTAAAAAGAGGATTTTCTGAAATGCTGGACAGTAGCCGTAGTAACACAAATGATGGTAACACCAATGAGACATTTTAGGTAAAACAATTTCTGAAATGCTGGACACAAATGCTGAAATCTAAGGTCATCAATCATGAAAAAGTTGTTTACTGAAGTGATATGATTAATAATTTTACTCACAGTATTATTTCCCTTCAATTAATTTGACAAACACCAAATGACAGTTTGGATTTAGGCACACCAAATTATCAATGGAATCCACAATTAATGAAGTACGAAAAGGGTTTGATTAGCTAATAATTGTCTTGAATCTAGACCCCTCCACCGATAACATTTTGCCACTGGAGAGAATGCTCAACGTCCTTGAATATATTTGGAATCAGTGATTTTTAAAGCAGTAACAACAATTAAATAAAACTGAGGTAAAAACAGGTATTTTAATAGCCTTCCACGTTTTTATTGATCCTTACAATATAATAAATACTTTTGTTCACTTTCTAGCATTTAAAATAGTAGATATCTCAAAATAGTAGATATCTCTAAATCCCAGAAACACACCTCTACAAATTACCAGTGGATCAACACGATTTGCTAGTGCCCAGTCGTTTCTAGTTCATAAAAATATATGTTTTGCTGTATAAAGAACACGTGTGTTTTCATATTAAATAACGGTTAAATGGGAAATATATTATTTTTCATGTTTTTGTCATTTGAAAGTGGGTTTTTTTACAAGTCGAGGGACAGCATTTACTGCCACAATTCAATAATGACTCAACAGATTCACACAGTCAGTGATGATGAGACAGACAGGGACAGAAACGTTTGAAGTTATGTAAGTATTGACACGTCAGGGAAGGGATGAGGTTCTATGGATGACTGCTAAACAAATACCCTGGAAAACAACACCACACACACACACACACACACACACCACACCACACCACACCACACACACATAATTAGTTGTGTAACATAGATGGGACAGAAGAATCAGAATTAGTTGTGTAACATAGATAATTAAGATGTCTTATCTGCATAATATTCTTATGTGATATACTTATTAGAATGTAACCCTTCAGACTCTGGTGTTGACAGTTGTACTTTCTCCCTCAGCTGGGGCTCAGTCACCTGGGGACCAGAGAGGGGAGAGGTCAGGCTTGTCTTTCACATGTCTCTGTTGCTATGCAGAATATCAGAAAGAGAAGAGGACAAGGGGGAACATTCTCTTCATATGTGAATGTGTCTTTACCTATTCTAAACCATGTGAATGTGTCTTTACCTATTCTAAACCATGTGAATGTGTCTTTACCTATTCTTAAACCATGTGAAGGGATGGCGTGATTAATGGGGAACCAATTACTTGTCTCTACAATGTCCATTGTATGTCATCTCTGATGTTGTACCTATCCTATCCTGGGGTAGTGTATGACCTAGAGGCTCACGCCCCTCAGTCAGCTTGTCCAGGCGTGTGGTCAAGAAGGGGTTTTACTTGAGATGGGAGTATCTGGAGTTGACAATCGATCTATGCCATAGACTGAGTTGGTGTTTCTGTGCTATGAAGTACCAGGAACGAGATCGGAGCCACGTCTTAGGGGCCAAACTGAACAATTAGAACAGTCTTCATAGCAAATGCTATCTGGCTGCGGGATACTCCTTTCTCATATATCAAGTCTCACCTTGTGAGCCATTCCACACATCTGTTGATTGTCATGTAGACTGAGGGGTAGATCTTTGCTATAAAATATTTTTGTAGCCTTTGTGTCGGGTCTCTCAACGAATCATCCGAGGGTGGTTCGGCGACCAGCCATCGCTATTACAGAGCTCTCACTAATAAAGATTCAGTTCAAGTATAACTATCACTTGTGTGATAAGCTTGTCTCTCCTCATTTGATAATACATAATTTAACCACCACACACACAAATGTAAACACACATGGGGTGGTGGGCTACGGACCACTGCTAACCAAATACACCTCACCTTACCCTCCCCATGTTTGGCTAATAGAAGGTTGTGTTCATAAGGCACCAAACGGAAGAAAACAGATTAAAACAAGGAGTGAGGGACTATCTGATCTTTACCAATAACAAACCCACATTTTTGTTTTCCGTTGAAAAAGTTGCTACATTTTTTCTGCTGTGTGCTCTAATGAACATGACCCAGGTTTGCATGTTTGCCAGACAGAGAGAGAAAAAAGAGAGTAAGAAGAATCCATCACGCACACTGAGACGGAGGAGAGGAGCGAGGGATTCAGCGGAGGACAAGATAGCCCTGTCAATACAGGTATGTTAATCTTATGTTTGGATATACTGTTTTATTGTTCAAAACCTTGGCGAATACTATAATAAAGAATTATGATAATATATCAGTAAAGAAATGGTTTATTATCACATTAATAAAAGGTTATTGTTGTGGTGGTATGTGTGGTAATGTCTAATGCTGAAAAGGACAAGAATAGTACATCCACATCCTATACATGGCAGGTGTTGGATGTCCAGAAATAGATCATATTAACTGATCATTTGAAGGGGGAATTGTTTTCTGTTATTAATTCATATTGACTGATGAATATGTTGCTACATCCCAGATCCATGGAGTGGAGTAGGAGAGCTGTCCCTGTCTCTGGTGAGAACTAAATCCCTACAAGGGTTCGGGTCAATTCTATTTCAGTTCCTGTCAAAACAGACAGTAAATCACATTCCAATTAACCTCTGAGAGATTCTTATGACATTGCCAGGAATAAGAATGAGTTGCATTTCCAAAAAGACAAGTCCTGTAGCTTTCAAATGAACCAATCAGAATTGAAAAGATCATTCAAATTTCAGTGCACTTCCTGAATTGACTGAAATTGAAATTGAGTTGACCCCAACCCTTTCATCTAAAAGTCAGAGATCTTTAATGATCAGCATTACCCTATAGCATGTTACACAATTTGTCATATAATGTTAAAGTGTATTCACAATATTATTCTCTATGACAAATTCATAATATTATTCATTCATAATATTGTTGTTTTACAGGGATCTTCCTACTCTTTTGGAGGGTCACCATGCAGATAGGTAAATGCATTTTTAATAAAGCAGACAGACAGACAAACAGACAAAAACAAACAAACCAAATCAACTAATCAATGAATTAAGTATCAGTATTGGCCACTGACAGAACCTAGGCCTAATAATTAATTTTGTTCAGTTAATGTCCCAATTAACGGTTACTAATTACATTTGATAATGTTGGTGCAGGCAGGTGTGTGTGCAGGGGATATTTCTATATATTTGAGGTGTATTCACTAGGAACCAAAAGGAACAAAATGGCCGACACAGGGAGGGACTAATCTGAACTAAACAGTAAAATGTTGTCAGTTGAAAAATATATGGTTATGATATGCACTAATGTATAAACCTGTGCATTATATCTGTCTCTGTCACTCAAACAGACAACGTGGCTTTGAAAGGAGTGGCCAGCCAGTCATCACTGAATGGGTATGGCAATGCTCACAATGCCATTGATGGGAACAGAGAATCATACTATCACCTAGGATCCTGCACCCACACTGCACAGGAGACCAACCCCTGGTGGAGAGTGGACCTGCTGGATGTGTACAGAGTGACAGCTGTCACCATCACCAACAGAGGAGATGTTAGTGCTGAGAGACTTGATGGTGCTGAGATCCGCAACGGTAACTCACTGGAGAACAACGACATCAACAACCCCAGGTGAGTAGTGAAATAGAATAAATAACATTGTACTGTGATTCTGTACTGTAATACAATAATCATGTATCTCGCTCTCTTCGCCACCCCCTTCTCACTCTCCATCTTTCTCCCCACCCCCTCACTCTCTCTCCATCTCTCTCTCCCCCAACCCCCTCTCTCCCCACCCCCCATCACTCTCTCTCACCCCCACTCTGTACCCCACTTCCCTATATCTCTCTCCTCCCAAACACCTTCTATCTGTCCCACCACCCCCTTTCTTTGTCCCCCCACCCAACCTCTGTAAAATAACAATGTCCTTTGCTTTCTCCACCATCCCCTTCTCTCTCTCCCGCCACCCTCTCTTTCTTTCAGATGTGTTGTCATCTCCCACATCCCAGCAGGATAGACCTACACCTTCCGGTGTAATGAGATGGAGGGTCGCTATGTTGTTGTGGTCATCCCTGGACAGAAAAAGATTCTTACTCTTTGTGAGGTGGAAGTATTTGCCACTGTCAAAACTCAAGAGTCTTCCACAGAAGGTACTTCTTTCCTGGTACATTTATTTATTCTGTCAGAGAAGGTACGTTGAATAATAACATTTTTAATGAACATACTTATTTTCGTATCGGACTTCGGTTTAGTGGAGATTATACTTTTTTTCCCACAATTCATGTTTTGTTATATTGAATGTTATTTTGTGACTATGTGGGAGACATTTTCACAATGCAAATTAGTACAAATCAGTGTAATTTACACATTGCTCAGCTTACTAAACTTTAGTAAAACAATCAAGTTTTTGTACAGCGCATTGTTAAAGAAATATGTTAAATAAAATCATACTGTCAAGACATTCAGTTTTGTGGTATTTACGGTATTTTGCATAGATTTGAACTATTCTGCACCATAAAAATATCAGCAAATGTATTTCAGCCCCCAAGTCAAAGAAAACGGTGGTGAGGATGAAGATCCAATCAGATGCTGATCTGACAAACCAGGCAGTCGGTGACCAGCTACTACAGCAGGTAAGGGGGAGGAAGGGGGAAAGGGGGAGGAAGGGGGAAAGGGGGAGGAAGAGGGACAGACGGACAGTCGGAGTGAGAGAGAAAATAATCTAACAATTTAACCGAAAAGCTTGTGCTTTAATCTAGCTGAATGTAGAGCTTGTGAAGCAGGGGGTGTCTGACTTTCAACTGCGCTGGAGGACTCAGCCAGGTCGACAGATTTTCCACCGTGAGGAAGAAGAGAAGGAGGGTGGATCCACACAGACAGGTAACAACAAAGTGCATATTACAGACTGTTGTCCTTATTGCAACAGACAGGCAATAAAGACATTGTGTTTTTATCAGAGTTGGGGTCTATTCCATTTCAGGAAAAAAACTTTTATTTATTCCAGTTTCAATATACCTTAACGAGTTTCAATTATGAAAATGTGGAAGTGGAATTTCAGTTTACTCCCTGAATTGACTGAATTGAAATGTAATCAACCCTAACTCTGGGTCTTATTAACTTATTGCCAAGTTGTTATTGTAAGAAGAGAACGTGTTAGCGAGTCATAACTAAATTAGTACATGAAAGAGTTTCTGTATGTCATTTCTCTTCCAGGTGTCTGTGGAACTGAAGGGGGCTAGCCTGGTGAGAGACTCCAAGGAGACACAATAGTTTAAGATTGGACTGTATTGAGGACAATCAATCTACGTAAAACTTTAATTAAACCCAGTCTCATATAGCTATGCAACAACACATTTCAGCAACTAAACGCCTGTTTCAAATAAACTCAGGGTCTAAATCAAATCTCAATGTTATTTGTCACATACACATGGTTAGCAGATGTTAATGCGAGTGTAGCGAAAGTGCAATACATGGTATAAAATACAGTATATACATGTGATATTTCTTCATTTTACTCGGCAAGTCAGTTAAGAACAAATTCTCATTTTCAATGACGGCCTAGGAACAGTGGGTTAACTGCCTTATTCAGGGTCAGAACGACAGATTTTTACCTTGTGAGCTCGGGGATTCGATCTTGCAACCTTTCGGTTACTTGTCCAACGATCTAACCGCTAGGCTACCTGCCGCAGAATATGAATAATGTAAGATATGTAAACATTATTAAAGTGGCATTATTTAGAATGCATTGTATAAAGTGACTAGTGATAAATGAATTGTTTACCAGGTTACCGTGAATTGTTTACCAGGTTTAATGTTTGATTTGTTACATTAAATCATTCAGTAATGACTCTAAAAAATGGTCAATCTTCTGTTTTTATTGCCAGTAAGAAACTGCTAGCCATTGGCTGCTAACAGTTGAGAACTGCTATGTATAAACTGGCAAGCCCAAAAACACTCAACAACGTCGGGAGTACAAACCCCAAGAAATGGGCAAGAACTCACGAACACATGTACTCGCTGTTTGTTTGTTACCTATGCATAGTCACTTTGGGCTTGCCAGTTTATACCTAGCAGCCCCACCTACAGTACATATACAGATTACCCCTACTAGCCTGTACTCCTGCACACTGACTCGGTACCGGTGTCCCCTGTATATAGCCTCATTATTGTTATTCTTATTGTGTTACTTTTTATTATTACTTTTGATTTTAGCCTACTTGGTAAATACTTTCTTCTTCTTGAACTGCACTGTTGATTAAGGGCTTGTAAGTCAGCATTTCACGGTAAAGTCTTCACTTGTTGTATTCGGCACGTGGGAAATAAAGTTTGATTTCATTATTCTGTTAAGGATTTTATTTTATGGGGGCATTCTAAGACAAAAGACATGCAACACAGTGTGTAAATGATAAAACATTAGTGCAAATAAAAAGGTTGAATGCTGGAATTAAACAACTAACTATGTTAATTAGTCAAATCTGCGTGCATTAAAGAAATAGATGCCTGGCTCAAATAGAAGCCTGTATCTAATATGCAACTGTTCTGTTCAGTGATTTAAGCACATGAACCCTGGGGCTTTTAATTAAAATTTTACTGTATTTAAAGCTGTATACGGTATTTTATTATATACCGGTATTGATGCAGGGACCGGTTTGGGTGTTTACTTTACCTTCTATGCCGGTATTTGAATGTTTGGTTTGTTAAATGTGATACGCCATGTATAATATACATTTTTATAGTTTTCTTCGCTACTAGTCATCTCTCTCCGGCACTTTCTCTTTGTGCCACTTTCCACACAGACCTAGCCACACCCCCTGTCACTCAAGGAGCACATTTGATGTTCCTCAACCACGAGAAACTTGTGTTCAGTCTGCATGGTCAATGCAGCACATGCAACAATGCTGTTTTCACTTTGCTTCTTAATATAAATCCACTAGCGTTCTATAATGACACTATTAGTTTGTGTTTCTTACATCTAGTTTCTCTTTTCTTAGCAAGTTGCCCTACATCTTGTTAGCCGCTAATGATAATAGCTAGCTAGCTAATAAATGTACTGAGTCAGAGCAAACGTAGCTAGCTAATACAGCCTGATAATACCAGTGATGGTGTAGACCTAAATCAACATGCTGTTTGTGCAACAGTATCTTCTAAATCAAAGAGGAATATGCAAAGCAAGAATATGTTAGCTATATCAAGTAGCCAAGAAAAAAAACATGCAATGTAGCCAAAGTTTATAGGGTCCCCTAGGAAACACTTATCAACACTTTAGTTCCTACCCTGTCACAACAACTCCTCCCTGGCATTTTAGTTCGGACCATTTACTCAGTACTTTGTTGAAGCACCTTTGGCAGCAATTACAGAATCGAGTCTTCTTGGGTATAACGCTACAAGCTTGGCACACCTGTATTTGGGGAGTTTCTCCCATTCTTCTCCGCAGCTCCTCTCAAGCTTTGTCAGGTTAAATGGGGAGCGTCGCTGCACAGCTATTTTCAGGTCTCTCCAGAGATGTTCAATCGGGTTCAAGTCAGAGCTCTGGCTGGGCCACTCAAGGACATTCAGAGACTTGTCCTGAAGCCACTCGTGCGTTGTCTTGGCTGTGTGCTTAGTGTCTGTTACGAATCCCTTTTGGCCCGACAGTCTAGGGGAGATGGTAACGAGACCCGTAACATAACTCATGCAAATTATAATAGTGAAAAAGTAAAAGTGAGAACGAAATAACCACGGACAACTAAATTACCGTCAAACACATGGTTTATTAGAAGACACACGGTAATGGAGGGGGGCAGGAAAAGGGGCTGAGCTGGACCCAAGGAAATAAACAATAAGCATCCAAAACACCCCTGAGCTAGACTAGCCTATTTCAACAACAGCTAACTAACTAACCAAAAATACAGTGGGTGGTCCGCCCAGTTCTAACTAGTGTTTTTAACTAAGTTTACCTACGGGTAGTGTATGCCCATGGGCGACTTGTCTTGGTTCCCCCTTTTCCCACCAGCAAACAAACACCATAACTAAAAACAATACTCACAGGTGAGGACAAAGTGATATGGAGGTGCTCAATACATAAAGAGCGATAGAGAGACATAGTAGGAGAGGGTGAAACAGAGCGATCTACAGACATAGGGCATTTACAGAGAGATTGAGCTCTAGAGCAGACAACTGACAGGGTTTTTAAACCAAAGGAAAGGAACCCTGATTGGGTAGGAAACAGGAGGAGGTGTGTCTTCTGATTGATGATTGGTGACTGATTGGGGAGTGATGATTTTTACCTGTGAGGGGAGAAGGAGAGAAAAGAACACACACACACACACAGGATACCTGTATCCGTAACAGTGTCGTTGTCCTGTTGGAAGGTGAACATTCACCCCAGTCTGAGGTCCTGAGTGCTCTGGAGCAGGTTTTCATTAAGGATCTCTCTGTACTTTTCTCCGTTCATCTTTCCCTCGATCCTGACTAGTCTCCCAGTCCCTGCTGCTGATAAACATCCCCACAGCATGAGGCTGCCAAAGCCATTCTACACTGTAGGTATGGTTTGAGGTTTCCTCCAGATGTGATGCTTGGTATTCAGGCCAAAGAGTTCAATCTTGGTTTCATCAGACCAGTGAATATTGTTTCTCAGGGTCTGAGAGTCTTAAGGTGCCTCTTGGCAAACTCCAAGCATATGCCTTTAACTGAGGAGTGGCTTCCGTCTGGTCACTCTACCATAAAGGTCTGATTGGTGGAGTGCTGCAGAGACGGTTATCCTTCTGGAAGGTTCTCCCATCTCCACAGAGGAACTCTGGAGTTCTGTCAGAGTGACTATTGGGTTCTTGGTCACCTCCCTGACAAAGGCCCTTCTCTGCAGATAGCTCAGTTTGGCTGGGTGTCCAGCTCTAGAAAGAGTCTTGGTGGTTCCAAACTTCTTCTATTCAAGAATGATGGAGGCCACTGTGTTCTTAGGGACCTTCAATGCTACATATATTTTTGGGTACCTTTCTCCAGATCTGTGCCTCGACACAATCTTGTCTCGGAGCTCTACGGACAATTCCTTCGACCTCATGGCTTGGTTTTGCTCTGACATGCACTGTCAACTGTGATATAGACAGGTGTGTGCCTTTCTAAAAAGTCCAATCAATTAAATTTACCACAGGTGGACTCCAATAAAGTTGTAGAAACATCTCAAGGATGATCAATGAAAACAGGATGCACCTGAGCTCAATTTCGAGACTTATAGCAAAAGGTCTGAATACTTATGTAAATAAGGTATTTCTGTCAAAAATTTCTGAAAGCCTGTTTTCACTTTGACATTATGGGGTATTACAGTATGTGTAGATTGAGCAATTTTATTTAATCCATTTTAGAATAAGGCTGTAACGCAACAAAATATGGAAAAAGTCAAGGGGTTTGAATATTTTCCGAATGCACTGTGACTAACCATGGGAAATACTGGTAACTGGGTTATTCACCATCACTTAAACCATCCACTTTATATGCATAGTTCTGCGCCCATATTTACAAGGTATCCAAGACTATGAGTGCTGATCTAGGGTCACTTTTGCTTTTCAGATCATGAAAAATAAGACAAACGGGAACCATATCATGAGTCTCAAAGTAGGAATTATATTGGATGCCTTCAAAAAAAACATTTGAACAGTGATCTTTCACACAATGTTTTATATTTTACATTTAGTCTAAATTCTGCATTTGAACGGATTTAGAAATCTGGACGAAATAAAGACATCCCTTTTTTATTACTAGAGAATTTCTGATCCTCAATTTCATTGTTATGTTCTTCTTCATAAGAAAGTTGAATAAGAATATTTGAATAATAGATGAATTGATTGTAATTCTTCAAAGTAAGATGTATTCTGAGTAAAAGCTCTGTTATTAAATAAACTACTGTTGACTTATTTCACCTCAGCGAGGGGTTAAGGTTGTATGAATGACTGATAATCAAATACACCCAGGAAGCAACACACACACACACACACCCAGGAAGCAACACACACACACACACCCAGGAAGCAACACACACACACACTCAGGAAGCAACACACACACACACAGGGTGGTGGGCTACGGACCATTGCTAAACAAATACACCTCACCTTACCTTCCCCGTGTTTGGCTAATAGAGGGTTGTCTTCAACCCTGTGCTTTGGCAAAGTGGGTGGGGTTATATCCTTCCTGTTTGGCCCAGTCCGGGGGTGTCATTGGATGGGGCCACAGTGTCTCCTGAACCCTCCTGTCTCAGCCTCCAGTATTTATGCTGCAGTAGTTTATGTGTCAGGGGGCTAGGGTTAGTTTGTTATATCTGGAGTACTTCTCCTTTCCGGTGTCCTGTGTGAATTTAAGTATGCTCTCTTTCTCTCTCCTTCTTTCTCTCTCTCAGAGGACCTGAGCCCTAGGACCATGCCTCAGGACTCCCTGACATGATTACTCCTTGCTGTCCCCAGTCAACCTGGCCGTGCTGCTGCTCCACTTTCAACTGTTCTGCCTGTGATTATTATTATTTGACCATGCTGGTCATTTATGAACATTTGAACATCTTGGCCATGTTCTGTTATAATCTCCACCCGACACAGCCAGAAGAGGACTGGCCACTCCACATAGCCTGGTTCCTCTCTAGGTTTCTTCCTAGGTTTTGGCCTTTCTAGTGAGTTTTTCCTAGCCACCATGCTTCTACACCTGCATTGCTTGCTGTTTGGGGTTTTAGGCTGGGTTTCTGTACAGCACTTTGAGATATCAGCTGATGTACGAAGGGCTATATAAATACATTTGATTTGATTTAATTCACAAGGCACCAAATGGACGAAAACAGATTGAAACAGGGAGTGAGGGACTACCTGATCTTATCCAATAACAAACACTCTTTTTGTTTCCCATTGAAAAAGGTTGCTACATTTTTCCTGTTGCATGCCCTAATGAACATGACCCAGGTTTGCATGTTGTCCAGATAGAGAGAATAATAAGAGAGTGAGAAGAAGATCCATCAACATGAGGAAGACTTTTGGCCTACATGTTTTTTAAACATATACAATGAAGTATTTCCTTTCCAGCAGATGCACACAGTTTCCAACAGGGTCATTTTTGAATAAAGGTGGCAATTGGCCATTGGCATTTGGATTTGTTGTAAACTTTTTGTCTACCCATTCTAAATCAACTATTATCATAGCTTAAAGACATGAAATATGTTTTACCATTATGATAACATTCTGCCACCAGTAGCCGTAGTAACACAAATGATGGTAACACCAATGAGACATTTTAGGTAAAACAATTTCTGAAATGCTGGACACAAATGCTGAAATCTAAGGTCATCAATCATGAAAAAGTTGTTTACTGAAGTGATATGATTAATAATTTTACTCACAGTATTATTTCCCTTCAATTAATTTGACAAACACCAAATGACAGTTTGGATTTAGGCACACCAAATTATCAATGGAATCCACAATTAATGAAGTACGAAAAGGGTTTGATTAGCTAATAATTGTCTTGAATCTAGGCCCCTCCACCGATAACATTTTGCCACTGGAGAGAATGCTCAAGGTCCTTGAATATATTTGGAATCAGTGATTTTTAAAGCAGTAACAACAATTAAATAAAACTGAGGTAAAAACAGGTATTTTAATAGCCTTCCACGTTTTTATTGATCCTTACAATATAATAAATACTTTTGTTCACTTTCTAGCATTCAAAATAGTAGATATCTCAAAATAATAGATATCTCTAAATCCCAGAAACACACCTCTACAAATTACCAGTGGATCAAGACGATTTGCTAGTGCCCAGTCGTTTCTAGTTCATAAAAATATATGTTTTGCTGTATAAAGGACACGTGTGTTTTCATATTAAATAACGGTTAAATGGGAAATGTATTATTTTCCATGTTTTTGTCATTTGAAAGTGTTTTTTTTTACAACTCAATAATGACTCAACAGATTCACACAGTCAGTGATGATGAGACAGACAGGGACAGAAACGTTTGAAGTGATGTAACTATTGACACGTCAGGGAAAGGATGAGGTTCTATGGATGACTGCTAAACAAATACCCTGGAAAACAACACCACACACACACACACACACACACCACACCACACCACACCACACACAGAATTAGTTGTGTAACATAGATGTGACAGAATAATCAGAATGAGTTGTGTAACATGGATAATTAAGATGTCTTATCTGCATAATATTCTTATGTGATATACTTATTAGAATGTAACCCTTCAGACTCTGGTGTTGACAGTTGTACTTTCTCCCTCAGCTGGGGCTCAGTCACCTGGGGCCCAGAGAGGGGAGAGGTCAGGCTTGTCTTTCACATGTCTCTGTTGCTATGCAGAATATCAGAAAGAGAAGAGGACAGGAGGGAACATTCTCTTCATATGTGAATGTGTCTTTACCTATTCTAAACCATGTGAATGTGTCTTTACCTATTCTAAACCATGTGAATGTGTCTTTACCTATTCTAAACCATGTGAAGGGATGGCATGATTAATGGGGAACCAATTACTTGTCTCTACAATGTCTGTGGCCTTAGGGGAGATAATGTCTGAGAAAAGATGTGTGTGGTAGTGTCTGGAACCAGTGTATGTCATCTCTGATGTTGCACCTTTCCTGGGGTAGTATATGACCTAGAGGCTCACTCCCCTCAGTCAGCTTGTCCAGGTGTGTGGTCAAGAAGGGGTTTTACTCGAGATGGGAGTATCTGGAGTTGACAATCGATCTATGCCATAGAATGAGTTGGTGTTTCTGTGCTATGAAGTACCAGGAACGAGATCGGAGCCACGTCTTAGAGGCCAAACTGAACAATAAGAACAGTCTTCATAGCAAATGCTATCTGGCTGCGGGATACTCCTTTCTCATATATCAAGTCTCACCTTGTGAGCCATTCCACACATCTGTTGATTGTCATGTAGACTGAGGGGTAGATCTTTGCTATAAAATATTTTTGTAGCCTTTGTGTCGGGTCTCTCAATGAATCATCTGAGGGTGGTTCGGCGACCAGCCATCGCTATTACAGAGCTCTCACTAATAAAGATTCAGTTGAAGTATAACTATCACTTGTGTGATAAGCTTGTCTCTCCTCAATTGATAATACATAAATTAACCACCACACACACAAATGTAAACACACATTGGGTGGTGGGCTATGGACCACTGCTAACCAAATACACCTCACCTTACCCTCCCCATGTTTGGATAATAGAAGGTTGTGTTCATAAGGCACCAAACGGAAGAAAACAGATTACAACAAGGAGTGAGGGACTATCTGATCTTATCCAATAACAAACCCACATTTTTGTTTTCCGTTGAAAAAGTTGCAAAATTGTTTCTGCTGTGTGCCCTAATGAACATGACCCAGGTTTGCATGTTTGCCAGACAGAGAGAGAGAGAGAGAAAAGAGAGTAAGAAGAATCCATCACGCACACTGAGACGGAGGAGAGGAGCGAGGGATTCAGCGGAGGACAAGATAGCCCTGTCAATACAGGTATGTTAATCTTATGTTTGGATATACTGTTTTATTGTTCAAAACCTTGGCGAATACTATAATAAAGAATTATGATAATATATCAGTAAATAAATATATTATTATCACATCAATAAAAGGTTATTGTTGTGGTGGTATGTGTGGTAATGTCTAATGCTGAAAAGGACAAAAATAGTACATCCACATCCTATACATGGCAGGTGTTGGATGTCCAGAAATAGATCATATTAACTGATCATTTGAAGGGGGAATTGTTTTATGTTATTAATTCATATTGACTGATGAATATGTTGCTACATCCCAGATCCATGGAGTGGAGTAGGAGAGCTGTCCCTGTCTCTGGTGAGAACTAAATCCCTACAAGGGTTCGGGTCAATTCTATTATAGTTCCTGTCAAAACAGACAGTAAATCACATTCCAATTAACCTCTGAGAGATTCTTATGACATTGCCAGGAATAAGAATGAGTTGCATTTCCAAAAAGACAAGTCCTGTAGCTTTCAAATGAACCAATCAGAATTGAAAAGATCATTCAAATTTCAGTGCACTTCCTGAATTGACTGAAATTGAAATTGAGTTGACCCCAACCCTTTCATCTAAAAGTCAGAGATCTTTAATGATCAGCATTACCCTATAGCATGTTACACAATTTGTCATATAATGTTAAAGTGTATTCACAATATTATTCTCTATGACAAATTCATAATATTATTCATTCATAATATTGTTGTTTTACAGGGATCTTCCTACTCTTTTGGAGGGTCACCATGCAGATAGGTAAATGCATTTTTAATAAAGCAGACAGACAGACAAACAGACAAAAACAAACAAACCAAATCAACTAATCAATGAATTAAGTATCAGTATTGGCCACTGACAGAACCTAGGCCTAATAATTAATTTTGTTCAGTTAATGTCCCAATTAACGGTTACTAATTACATTTGATAATGTTGGTGCAGGCAGGTGTGTGTGCAGGGGATATTTCTATATATTTGAGGTGTTTTCACTAGGAACCAAAAGGAACAAAATGGCCGACACAGGGAGGGACTAATCTGAACTAAACAGTAAAATGTTGTCAGTTGAAAAATATATGGTTATGATATGCACTAATGTATAAACCTGTGCATTATATCTGTCTCTGTCACTCAAACAGACAACGTGGCTTTGAAAGGAGTGGCCAGCCAGTCATCACTGAATGGGTATGGCAATGCTCACAATGCCATTGATGGGAACAGAGAATCATACTATCACCTAGGATCCTGCACCCACACTGCACAGGAGACCAACCCCTGGTGGAGAGTGGACCTGCTGGATGTGTACAGAGTGACAGCTGTCACCATCACCAACAGAGGAGATGTTAGTGCTGAGAGACTTGATGGTGCTGAGATCCGCATCGGTAACTCACTGGAGAACAACGACATCAACAACCCCAGGTGAGTAGTGAAATAGAATAAATAACATTGTACTGTGATTCTGTACTGTAATACAATAATCATGTATCTCGCTCTCTTCGCCACCCCCTTCTCACTCTCCATCTTTCTCCCCACCCCCTCACTCTCTCTCCATCTCTCTCTCCCCCAACCCCCTCTCTCCCCACCCCCCATCACTCTCTCTCACCCCCACTCTGTCCCCCACTTCCCTATATCTCTCTCCTCCCAAACACCTTCTATCTGTCCCACCACCCCCTTTCTTTGTCCCCCCACCCAACCTCTGTAAAATAACAATGTCCTTTGCTTTCTCCACCATCCCCTTCTCTCTCTCCTGCCACCCTCTCTTTCTTTCAGATGTGTTGTCATCTCCCACATCCCAGCAGGATAGACCTACACCTTCCGGTGTAATGAGATGGAGGGTCGCTATGTTGTTGTGGTCATCCCTGGACAGAAAAAGATTCTTACTCTTTGTGAGGTGGAAGTATTTGCCACTGTCAAAACTCAAGAGTCTTCCACAGAAGGTACTTCTTTCCTGGTACATTTATTTATTCTGTCAGAGAAGGTACGTTGAATAATAACTTTTTTAATGAACATACTTATTTTCGTATCGGACTTCGGTTTAGTGGAGATTATACTTTTTTTCCCACAATTCATGTTTTGTTATATTGAATGTTATTTTGTGACTATGTGGGAGACATTTTCACAATGCAAATTAGTACAAATCAGTGTAATTTACACATTGCTCAGCTTACTAAACTTTAGTAAAACAATCAAGTTTTTGTACAGCGCATTGTTAAAGAAATATGTTAAATAAAATCATACTGTCAAGACATTCAGTTTTGTGGTATTTACGGTATTTTGCATAGATTTGAACTATTCTGCACCATAAAAATATCAGCAAATGTATTTCAGCCCCCAAGTCAAAGAAAACGGTGGTGAGGATGAAGATCCAATCAGATGCTGATCTGACAAACCAGGCAGTCGGTGACCAGCTACTACAGCAGGTAAGGGGGAGGAAGGGGGAAAGGGGGAGGAAGGGGGAAAGGGGGAGGAAGAGGGACAGACGGACAGTCGGAGTGAGAGAGAAAATAATCTAACAATTTAACCGAAAAGCTTGTGCTTTAATCTAGCTGAATGTAGAGCTTGTGAAGCAGGGGGTGTCTGACTTTCAACTGCGCTGGAGGACTCAGCCAGGTCGACAGATTTTCCACCGTGAGGAAGAAGAGAAGGAGGGTGGATCCACACAGACAGGTAACAACAAAGTGCATATTACAGACTGTTGTCCTTATTGCAACAGACAGGCAATAAAGATATTGTGTTTTTATCAGAGTTGGGGTCTATTCCATTTCAGGAAAAAAACTTTTATTTATTCCAGTTTCAATATACCTTAACGAGTTTCAATTATGAAAATGTAAAAGTGGAATTTCAGTTTACTCCCTGAATTGACTGAATTGAAATGTAATCAACCCTAACTCTGGGTCTTATTAACTTATTGCCAAGTTGTTATTGTAAGAAGAGAACGTGTTAGCGAGTCATAACTAAATTAGTACATGAAAGAGTTTCTGTATGTCATTTCTCTTCCAGGTGTCTGTGGAACTGAAGGGGGCTAGCCTGGTGAGAGACTCCAAGGAGACACAATAGTTTAAGATTGGACTGTATTGAGGACAATCAATCTACGTAAAACTTTAATTAAACCCAGTCTCATATAGCTATGCAACAACACATTTCAGCAACTAAACGCCTGTTTCAAATAAACTCAGGGTCTAAATCAAATCTCAATGTTATTTGTCACATACACATGGTTAGCAGATGTTAATGCGAGTGTAGCGAAAGTGCAATACATGGTATAAAATACAGTATATACATGTGATATTTCTTCATTTTACTCGGCAAGTCAGTTAAGAACAAATTCTCATTTTCAATGACGGCCTAGGAACAGTGGGTTAACTGCCTTATTCAGGGTCAGAACGACAGATTTTTACCTTGTGAGCTCGGGGATTCGATCTTGCAACCTTTCGGTTACTTGTCCAACGATCTAACCGCTAGGCTACCTGCCGCAGAATATGAATAATGTAAGATATGTAAACATTATTAAAGTGGCATTATTTAGAATGCATTGTATAAAGTGACTAGTGATAAATGAATTGTTTACCAGGTTACCGTGAATTGTTTACCAGGTTTAATGTTTGATTTGTTACATTAAATCATTCAGTAATGACTCTAAAAAATGGTCAATCTTCTGTTTTTATTGCCAGTAAGAAACTGCTAGCCATTGGCTGCTAACAGTTGAGAACTGCTATGTATAAACTGGCAAGCCCAAAAACACTCAACAACGTCGGGAGTACAAACCCCAAGAAATGGGCAAGAACTCACGAACACATGTACTCGCTGTTTGTTTGTTACCTATGCATAGTCACTTTGGGCTTGCCAGTTTATACCTAGCAGCCCCACCTACAGTACATATACAGATTACCCCTACTAGCCTGTACTCCTGCACACTGACTCGGTACCGGTGTCCCCTGTATATAGCCTCATTATTGTTATTCTTATTGTGTTACTTTTTATTATTACTTTTGATTTTAGCCTACTTGGTAAATACTTTCTTCTTCTTGAACTGCACTGTTGATTAAGGGCTTGTAAGTCAGCATTTCACGGTAAAGTCTTCACTTGTTGTATTCGGCACGTGGGAAATAAAGTTTGATTTCATTATTCTGTTAAGGATTTTATTTTATGGGGGCATTCTAAGACAAAAGACATGCAACACAGTGTGTAAATGATAAAACATTAGTGCAAATAAAAAGGTTGAATGCTGGAATTAAACAACTAACTATGTTAATTAGTCAAATCTGCGTGCATTAAAGAAATAGATGCCTGGCTCAAATAGAAGCCTGTATCTAATATGCAACTGTTCTGTTCAGTGATTTAAGCACATGAACCCTGGGGCTTTTAATTAAAATTTTACTGTATTTAAAGCTGTATACGGTATTTTATTATATACCGGTATTGATGCAGGGACCGGTTTGGGTGTTTACTTTACCTTCTATGCCGGTATTTGAATGTTTGGTTTGTTAAATGTGATACGCCATGTATAATATACATTTTTATAGTTTTCTTCGCTACTAGTCATCTCTCTCCGGCACTTTCTCTTTGTGCCACTTTCCACACAGACCTAGCCACACCCCCTGTCACTCAAGGAGCACATTTGATGTTCCTCAACCACGAGAAACTTGTGTTCAGTCTGCATGGTCAATGCAGCACATGCAACAATGCTGTTTTCACTTTGCTTCTTAATATAAATCCACTAGCGTTCTATAATGACACTATTAGTTTGTGTTTCTTACATCTAGTTTCTCTTTTCTTAGCAAGTTGCCCTACATCTTGTTAGCCGCTAATGATAATAGCTAGCTAGCTAATAAATGTACTGAGTCAGAGCAAACGTAGCTAGCTAATACAGCCTGATAATACCAGTGATGGTGTAGACCTAAATCAACATGCTGTTTGTGCAACAGTATCTTCTAAATCAAAGAGGAATATGCAAAGCAAGAATATGTTAGCTATATCAAGTAGCCAAGAAAAAAAACATGCAATGTAGCCAAAGTTTATAGGGTCCCCTAGGAAACACTTATCAACACTTTAGTTCCTACCCTGTCACAACAACTCCTCCCTGGCATTTTAGTTCGGACCATTTACTCAGTACTTTGTTGAAGCACCTTTGGCAGCAATTACAGAATCGAGTCTTCTTGGGTATAACGCTACAAGCTTGGCACACCTGTATTTGGGGAGTTTCTCCCATTCTTCTCCGCAGCTCCTCTCAAGCTTTGTCAGGTTAAATGGGGAGCGTCGCTGCACAGCTATTTTCAGGTCTCTCCAGAGATGTTCAATCGGGTTCAAGTCAGAGCTCTGGCTGGGCCACTCAAGGACATTCAGAGACTTGTCCTGAAGCCACTCGTGCGTTGTCTTGGCTGTGTGCTTAGTGTCTGTTACGAATCCCTTTTGGCCCGACAGTCTAGGGGAGATGGTAACGAGACCCGTAACATAACTCATGCAAATTATAATAGTGAAAAAGTAAAAGTGAGAACGAAATAACCACGGACAACTAAATTACCGTCAAACACATGGTTTATTAGAAGACACACGGTAATGGAGGGGGGCAGGAAAAGGGGCTGAGCTGGACCCAAGGAAATAAACAATAAGCATCCAAAACACCCCTGAGCTAGACTAGCCTATTTCAACAACAGCTAACTAACTAACCAAAAATACAGTGGGTGGTCCGCCCAGTTCTAACTAGTGTTTTTAACTAAGTTTACCTACGGGTAGTGTATGCCCATGGGCGACTTGTCTTGGTTCCCCCTTTTCCCACCAGCAAACAAACACCATAACTAAAAACAATACTCACAGGTGAGGACAAAGTGATATGGAGGTGCTCAATACATAAAGAGCGATAGAGAGACATAGTAGGAGAGGGTGAAACAGAGCGATCTACAGACATAGGGCATTTACAGAGAGATTGAGCTCTAGAGCAGACAACTGACAGGGTTTTTAAACCAAAGGAAAGGAACCCTGATTGGGTAGGAAACAGGAGGAGGTGTGTCTTCTGATTGATGATTGGTGACTGATTGGGGAGTGATGATTTTTACCTGTGAGGGGAGAAGGAGAGAAAAGAACACACACACACACACAGGATACCTGTATCCGTAACAGTGTCGTTGTCCTGTTGGAAGGTGAACATTCACCCCAGTCTGAGGTCCTGAGTGCTCTGGAGCAGGTTTTCATTAAGGATCTCTCTGTACTTTTCTCCGTTCATCTTTCCCTCGATCCTGACTAGTCTCCCAGTCCCTGCTGCTGATAAACATCCCCACAGCATGAGGCTGCCAAAGCCATTCTACACTGTAGGTATGGTTTGAGGTTTCCTCCAGATGTGATGCTTGGTATTCAGGCCAAAGAGTTCAATCTTGGTTTCATCAGACCAGTGAATATTGTTTCTCAGGGTCTGAGAGTCTTAAGGTGCCTCTTGGCAAACTCCAAGCATATGCCTTTAACTGAGGAGTGGCTTCCGTCTGGTCACTCTACCATAAAGGTCTGATTGGTGGAGTGCTGCAGAGACGGTTATCCTTCTGGAAGGTTCTCCCATCTCCACAGAGGAACTCTGGAGTTCTGTCAGAGTGACTATTGGGTTCTTGGTCACCTCCCTGACAAAGGCCCTTCTCTGCAGATAGCTCAGTTTGGCTGGGTGTCCAGCTCTAGAAAGAGTCTTGGTGGTTCCAAACTTCTTCTATTCAAGAATGATGGAGGCCACTGTGTTCTTAGGGACCTTCAATGCTACATATATTTTTGGGTACCTTTCTCCAGATCTGTGCCTCGACACAATCTTGTCTCGGAGCTCTACGGACAATTCCTTCGACCTCATGGCTTGGTTTTGCTCTGACATGCACTGTCAACTGTGATATAGACAGGTGTGTGCCTTTCTAAAAAGTCCAATCAATTAAATTTACCACAGGTGGAATCCAATAAAGTTGTAGAAACATCTCAAGGATGATCAATGAAAACAGGATGCACCTGAGCTCAATTTCGAGACTTATAGCAAAAGGTCTGAATACTTATGTAAATAAGGTATTTCTGTCAAAAATTTCTGAAAGCCTGTTTTCACTTTGACATTATGGGGTATTACAGTATGTGTAGATTGAGCAATTTTATTTAATCCATTTTAGAATAAGGCTGTAACGCAACAAAATATGGAAAAAGTCAAGGGGTTTGAATATTTTCCGAATGCACTGTGACTAACCATGGGAAATACTGGTAACTGGGTTATTCACCATCACTTAAACCATCCACGTTATATGCATAGTTCTGCGCCCATATTTACAAGGTATCCAAGACTGAGTGCTGATCTAGGGTCACTTTTGCTTTTCAGATCATGAAAATTAAGACAAACGGGAACCATATCATGAGTCTCAAAGTAGGAATTATATTGGATGCCTTTAAAAAAAACATTTGAACAGTGATCTTTCACACAATGTTTTATATTTTACATTTAGTCTAAATTCTAGCATTTGAACGGATTTAGAAATCTGGACGAAATAAAGACATCCCTTTTTTAATACTAGAGAATTTCTGATCCTCAATTTCATTGTTATGCTCTTATTCATAAGAAAGTTTAATAAGAATATTTGAATAATAGATGAATTGATTGTAATTCTTCAAAGTAAGATGTATTCTGAGTAAAAGCTCTGTTATTAAATAAACTACTGTTGACTTATTTCACCTCAGCGAGGGGTTAAGGTTGTATGAATGACTGATAATCAAATACACCCAGGAAGCAACACACACACACACACACACCCAGGAAGCAACACACACACACACCCAGGAAGCAACACACACACACACAGGGTGGTGGGCTACGGACCATTGCTAAACAAATACACCTCACCTTACCTTCCCCGTGTTTGGCTAATAGAGGGTTGTCTTCAACCCTGTGCTTTGGCAAAGTGGGTGGGGTTATATCCTTCCTGTTTGGCCCAGTCCGGGGGTGTCATCGGATGGGGCCACAGTGTCTCCTGAACCCTCCTGTCTCAGCCTCCAGTATTTATGCTGCAGTAGTTTGTGTCAGGGGGCTAGGGATAGTTTGTTATATCTGGAGTACTTCTCCTTTCCGGTGTCCTGTGTGAATTTAAGTATGCTCTCTCTAATTCTCTCTTTCTCTCCCCTTCTTTCTCTCTCTCAGAGGACCTGAGCCCTAGGACCATGCCTCAGGACTCCCTGACATGATGACTCCTTGCTGTCCCCAGTCCACCTGGCCGTGCTGCTGCTCCAGTTTCAACTGTTCTGCCTGTGATTATTATTATTTGACCATGCTGGTCATTTATGAACATTTGAACATCTTGGCCATGTTCTGTTATAATCTCCACCCGACACAGCCAGAAGAGGACTGGCCACCCCACATAGCCTGGTTCCTCTCTAGGTTTCTTCCTAGGTTTTGGCCTTTCTAGTGAGTTTTTCCTAGCCACCGTGCTTCTACACCTGCATTGCTTGCTGTTTGGGTATTTAGGCTGGGTTTCTGTACAGCACTTTGAGATATCAGCTGATGTACGAAGGGCTATATAAAAACGTTTGATTTGATTTGATTCACAAGGCACCAAATGGATGAAAACAGATTGAAACAGGGAGTGAGGGACTACCTGATCTTATCCAATAACAAACACTCTTTTTGTTTCCCATTGAAAAAGGTTGCTACATTTTTCCTGTTGCATGCCCTAATGAACATGACCCAGGTTTGCATGTTGTCCAGACAGAGAGAATAATAAGAGAGTGAGAAGAAGATCCATCAACATGAGGAAGACTTTTGGCCTACATGTTTTTAAAACATATACAATGAAGTATTTCCTTTCCAGCAGATGCACACAGTTTCCAACAGGGTCATTTTTGAATAAAGGTGGCAATTGGCCATTGGCATTTGGATTTGTTGTAAACTTTTTGTCTACCCATTCTAAATCAACTATTATCATAGCTTAAAGACATGAAATATGTTTTACCATTATGATAACATTCTGCCACCAGTAGCCGTAGTAACACAAATGATGGTAACACCAATGAGACATTTTAGGTAAAACAATTTCTGAAATGCTGGACACAAATGCTGAAATCTAAGGTCATCAATCATGAAAAAGTTGTTTACTGAAGTGATATGATTAATAATTTTACTCACAGTATTATTTCCCTTCAATTAATTTGACAAACACCAAATGACAGTTTGGATTTAGGCACACCAAATTATCAATGGAATCCACAATTAATGAAGTACGAAAAGGGTTTGATTAGCTAATAATTGTCTTGAATCTAGACCCCTCCACCGATAACATTTTGCCACTGGAGAGAATGCTCAAGGTCCTTGAATATATTTGGAATCAGTGATTTTTAAAGCAGTAACAACAATTAAATAAAACTGAGGTAAAAACAGGTATTTTAATAGCCTTCCACGTTTTTATTGATCCTTACAATATAATAAATACATTTGTTCACTTTCTAGCATTCAAAATAGTAGATATCTTTAAATCCCAGAAACACACCTCTACAAATTATAAATGAATTTTGCACGCCCAATTTTTCAGTTTTTGATTTGTTAAAAAAGTTTGAAATATCCAATAAATGTCGTTCCACTTCATGATTGTGTCCCACTTGTTGTTGATTCTTCAGAATAAAATACAGTTTTATATCTTTGTTTGAAGCCTGAAATGTGGCAAAAGGTCGCAAAGTTCAAGGGGGCCGAATACTTTCGCAAGGCACTGTAGATGTGACAGAATAATCAGAATTAGTTGTGTAACATAGATAATTAAGATGTCTTATCTGCGTAATATTCTTATGTGATATACTTATTAGAATGTAACCCTTCAGACTCTGGTGTTGACAGTTGTACTTTCTCCCTCAGCTGGGGCTCAGTCACCTGGGGCCCAGAGAGGGGAGAGGTCAGGCTTGTCTTTCACATGTCTCTGTTGCTATGCAGAATATCAGAAAGAGAAGAGGACAGGAGGGAACATTCTCTTCATATGTGAATGTGTCTTTACCTATTCTAAACCATGTGAATGTGTCTTTACCTATTCTAAACCATGTGAATGTGTCTTTACCTATTCTTAAACCATGTGAAGGGATGGCGTGATTAATGGGGAACCAATTACTTGTCTCTACAATGTCCATTGTATGTCATCTCTGATGTTGCACCTATCCTATCCTGGGGTAGTGTATGACCTAGAGGCTCACTCCTCTCAGTCAGCTTGTCCAGGCGTGTGGTCAAGAAGGGGTTTTACTCGAGATGGGAGTATCTGGAGTTGACAATCGATCTATGCCATAGACTGAGTTGGTGTTTCTGTGCTATGAAGTACCAGGAACGAGATCGGAGCCACGTCTTAGGGGCCAAACTGAACAATAAGAACAGTCTTCATAGCAAATGCTATCTGGCTGCGGGATACTCCTTTCTCATATATCAAGTCCCACCTTGTGAGCCATTCCACACATCTGTTGATTGTCATGTAGACTGAGGGGTAGATTTTTGCTATAAAATATTTTTGTAGCCTTTGTGTCGGGTCTCTCAATGAATCATCCGAGGATGGTTCGGCGACCAGCCATCGCTATTACAGAGCTCTCACTAATAAAGATTCAGTTCAAGTATAACTATCACTTGTGTGATAAGCTTGTCTCTCCTCATTTGATAATACATAAATTAACCACCACACACACAAATGTAAACACACATGGGGTGGTGGGCCATGGACCACTGCTAACCAAATATACCTCACCTTACCCTCCCCATGTTTGGATAATAGAAGGTTGTGTTCATAAGGCACCAAACGGAAGAAAACAGATTAAAACAAGGAGTGAGGGACTATCTGATCTTATCCAATAACAAACCCACATTTTTGTTTTCCGTTGAAAAAGTTGCTAAATTGTTTCTGCGGTGTGCCCTAATGAACATGACCCAGGTTTGCATGTTTGCCAGACAGAGAGAGAGAGAGAAAAGAGAGTAAGAAGAATCCATCACGCACACTGAGACGGAGGAGAGGAGCGAGGGATTCAGCGGAGGACAAGATAGCCCTGTCAATACAGGTATGTTAATCTTATGTTTGGATATACTGTTTTATTGTTCAAAACCTTGGCGAATACTATAATAAAGAATTATGATAATATACAAGTAAAGAAAATGGTTTATTATCACATTAATGAAAGGTTATTGTTGTGGTGGTACGTGTGGTAATGTCTAATGCTGAAAAGGACAAGAATAGTACATCCACATCCTATACATGGCAGGTGTTGGATGTCCAGAAATAGATCATATTAACTGATCATTTGAAGGGGGAATTGTTTTATGTTATTAATTCATATTGACTGATGAATATGTTGCTACATCCCAGATCCATGGAGTGGAGTAGGAGAGCTGTCCCTGTCTCTGGTGAGAACAAAATCCTTACAAGGGTTCGGGTCAATTCTATTTCAGTTCCTGTCAAAACAGACAGTAAATCACATTCCAATTAACCTCTGAGAGATTATTATGACATTGCCAGGAATAAGAATGAGTTGCATTTCCAAAAAGACAAGTCCTGTAGCTTTCAAATGAACCAATCAGAATTGAAAAGATCATTCAAATTTCAGTGCACTTCCTGAATTGACTGAAATTGAAATTGAGTTGACCCCAACCCTTTCATCTAAAAGTCAGAGATCTTTAATGATCAGCATTACCCTATAGCATGTTACACAATTTGTCATATAATGTTAAAGTGTATTCACAATATTATTCTCTATGACAAATTCATAATATTATTCATTCATAATATTGTTGTTTTACAGGGATCTTCCTACTCTTTTGGAGGGTCACCATGCAGATAGGTAAATGCATTTTTAATAAAGCAGACAGACAGACAAACAGACAAAAACAAACAAACCAAATCAACTAATCAATGAATTAAGTATCAGTATTGGCCACTGTGACAGAACCTAGGCCTAATAATACATTTAGTTCAGTTAATGTCACAATTAACGGTTACTAATTACATTTGATAATGTTGGTGCAGGAACAAAATGGAACAAAATGGCCGACACAGGGAGGGACTAATCTGAACTAACCTGTAAAATGTTGTCAGTTGAAAAATACATGGTTATGATATGCACTAATGAATAAACCTGTGTATAATATCTGTCTTTGTCACTCAAACAGACAATGTGGCATTGAGACGAGTGGCTGCTCAGTCTTCCCTTTTTTCTTGGGAAAATAGTCCAAGTAAAGTCATCGATGGAAACCGCAACTCTAACTATAACTATGGTGGATCCTGCAGCAGCACTGCATTTAACACCAACCCCTGGTGGAGAGTGGACCTGCTGGATCTGTACAGAGTGACAGCTGTCACCATCACCAACAGAGGAGACTGCTGTCCTGAGAGACTTGATGGTGCTGAGATCCGCATCGGTAACTCACTGGAGAACAACGGCATCAACAACCCCAGGTGACACATACTGTAGACATGTGTACATATTTATTTATTCTCTTGTAGGTGTTCAGATATGGTCTTCATTCTTCTGGAGCTGTTCTGTGTCTGTATTACACCGGCATCAACAACTCCAGGTGACAAATGGACATCAGTACATTTTTATGTCCAGTCTTGAAGGAGATTGGATACATTGGTCTTGATCCATGCTTCTGTAGCTATTCAGTGGCTATTTATTTAACAGAATGACTGTATTCTCTATGGTACATTGTAGAGAGTCCTCATTCCCCCTATCTCTTTCTCTCTCCCTCTTCCTCCCTCCCTCTCTCCCCCCCTCTCCCTTTCAGGTGTGTTGTCATCCACCACATCCCAGCAGGAGAGACCTATACCTTCCAGTGTAATGAGATGGAGGGTCAGTATGTTGTTGTGGTCATCCCTGGACAGAACAAGATTCTCACTCTGTGTGAGGTGGAAGTATTTGCCACAGTCAAACCTCCAGGTACTTCTTTACCAGTACATGTATTTATTCCGTCAGTGATGGTATGCCGAATAATAACTTTAATGACCAGAATTTATTTCCTGTCGAACACATTTAGTGGAGATGATAATTCTTTTCCAATGCATGTTTTTTGTATTGAATGTTTTTTTTTGGTGGGAGACAATGCCAATTAGTAGAAATCTGTGTAAAATAAACCGCAAAACTCATAATCTGGCAGTGTGACATTTTCTTTTCTTCAACAATGTGCGTTATAAAAATAACTCTGTTTATGCTTCACTCAGCTTACTAAACTCTAGTAAAACAATCACCGTTTGAGTTTTGTGGTATTTACGGTATTTTGCACAGATTTGAACTATTTTGCACCATGAAAAATATCAACAAATGTATTTCAGCCCCCAAGTCAAAGAGAACGGTGGTGAGGATGAAGATCCAATCAGATGCTGATCTGACAAACCAGGCAGTCGGTGACCAGCTACTACAGCAGGTGAGAGAGATGGAGAGGGAAGGGGGAGGGAGAGAGAAAGGGAGAAATAGAATGTATCTGTGTATTTGAACATTTATCTAACCGCTTGAACTTTCATCTAGCTGCATGTAGAGCTCGTGAAGCAGGGGGTGTCAGACTTTCAACTGCGCTGGAGGACTCAGCCAGATGGACAGATTTTCCACCATGAGGAAGATGAGAAGGAGGGTGGACCCACACAGACAGGTAACAACAAGGAGCATATTATATAGACTGTTGTCCTTCTTGCAACAGACAGGCATTGAAGACATTGTGCTTTTATCAGAGTTGGGATCTTCCATTTCAGAAAATAAATTGATATTTTAATTCCAATTCCAATTTTCCTCATTGTGTTTCAATTATGAAAATGTGGAAGTGGAATTTCAGTTTACTTCCTGAATTGACTGAATTGAAATGTAATCAACCCTAACTCTGGGTCTTATTAACTTATTGCCAAGTTGTTATTGTAAGAAGAGAACGTGTTAGCGAGTCATAACTAAATTAGTACATGAAAGAGTTTCTGTATGTCATTTCTCTTCCAGGTGTCTCTGGAACTGAAGGGTGCTAGCCTGGTGAGAGACACAAGGAGACACAATAGTTTTAGGATTGGACTGCCTTGACGACATAATCTATCTACCATAAAACTTTAATTAAATGCAAAATCTCAAATAGCTGCCTGTCCCTTCTAATAGCCAATCCAGAAAATAAACGCCTGTTTCAAAGAAACACGGGGTCTAAATGAATTGTTTACAAGGTTCCCATGAATTACTGATAGATATGAAATGGCAAGAAAAAAACATCAACAACTTTGGGAGTACAGACCCCCAGAAATTGGCATCCCCAGTAAGAACTGACAAAAAACACAGTAAAAGATGTGAGTAATGTTTCTGTCAAGGATTGTTTTTGTTTTTTATAGAGGCATGCTGAGACAAAAGAAATGTGACACAGTGTGTAAATGATAACACATTAGTGTAGGAAATTGATTAAAAGGCTGGAATTTAACAACTAACTATGCAAATGTGTAAAAACCTGTGTGCATTAAGGAAATAGATGCCTGGCTCAAATAGAAGCATTTATCTAATATGCGGCTGTTTTGTTCAGTGATTTAAGCAAATAAATGCCGGGGCGATAAATTGAAGTTGTCCTGTATTTAAATTAATGTATAAACAACATTATTCCTTTCAACATGTAAAAGTTAATATGCAGTTTGGTTCATTTTTATTTCAAGTAATGAACATGGTTTAGTCAAGTATATTACTTCAAGCCTGCATTCTTTTGACGAACCAAAGCAGCACCAATGAGTTAGCCAGCCAACTTTGAAAAACAACCAAAATAAAGACTGATTTTCAGGTACATTATGCTTTTGGTTTAGACCATGCCCATTTCAAGCTTATCGTTCTACAATATATAGTTATTTTAGAATATTTAGGCATGTTTGTGGCTAACGCATTGATTCTGCTTGGCAGTATACCCAATCTGGTCTTTTCTAAATAGAAGCTTAGCTTTAGGTGTTTTAATTTAATTGTGCAGAAACCATACAAATGTGTGACATAAATTCTCTACAAATTGATGTACTCCCCTGTTAAAACATCGAGACAGAGTTGGGAAATAATATAAGTTAATGTATGAACAGTTTATAGAATATAAATAAATGCAATAACCTGAGAAATATCACAGTGTATCGTCTGCTCTTGGAATGTACCTGCTGTATTACAATGATATTCACTCATTCATTACTGTATTTCAACTGATATTCACTCATTCATTACTGTATTTCAACTGATATTCACTCATTCATTACTGTATTTCAACTGATATTCACTCATAAGGGCCAGGATAGACCATAACTACTGTGATACTGCAGTGTTCTTTCTCACACCATGTCCAAGAAAACTAAAATGTACATCTGCCCCCAAATAATAACTTGAACTAAATAATCTCACCCCTAGCGTGGTAACCTGACTCAGTTAGCCAGCTAACTTTGACAAAACACCAGATATAACTATTGATTTTCAGGTTCATTAAGAAATCTAAACTTAGATCTGTGTTTAAGGTTGTTGAGTTAATTACACCATGCCCATTTCAAGCTTTCTCTTTCAAAAAAGAAATAAAGTTATTTTGAAAATATTTCAGCAAGTTATCCATCTCTTACTATTGTTGTCAACATAGTAGAGGAGTTTGTTTATTTTAATCTATTTATGTCCCCAATAGGGCAAAATCTTCCAAGAGTCCATGAAAAACAGAAATTGATTAGAGGACCATATTTTGTCCCCTTGACATGGCTGGGGAGGAGGCATAACCTCTTTGTAATGGCTAGCCTAAATAAGTTCACGAGTAAAATTGTGCTTAACAGATTCAACCACAAAGACCAGGGAGTTTGTCCACTGCCATGCAAAAATGGGTTAACATTATTTTGAATATCCCTTTGAGTATGGTTATTAATTACACTTGATGGTTATCAATACACCCAATCACGGGAAAAATGCAGGCATCCTTCCTAACTAACTCAGATGCTGGAGAGGAAGGAAACCACCCAGGGATTTTATCACGAGGCCAATGGTGACTTTAAAACAGTTACAGAGTTTAATGGCTGTGATAGGAGAAAACTGAGGATGGCTCAACAACATTGTAGTTACTCCACAATATTAACCTAAATGACAGAGTGAAAAGAAGGAAGCCAGTACAGAACATTAATATTCCGGAACATACATCATATTTGCAGTAAGGCACTAAAGTAAAACAGCAAAAATTGTGGCAAAGAAATTCACTTTATGTCCTGAATACAAAGAGTTATATTTGGAGCAAATCGAACACAACACATCACTGAGTACCACTCCATATTTTCAAGCATAGTGGTGGCTGAATCATGTTATTGGCCTCGCATTTGTAACTTGCTAGCGAACGTATCACATCAGCAACTGTAAAGCATTTTACTAGCTACCTATGTAACATAATTGACGAGGGTTGACATTGGTTATGATTATGACTTTGGATGCATTTCAATCACAAAGCTATAGGCATGACGCAAAACAGGATTCCAAACAGGATTCCAAACAGATGTAAATTAGAAGTATTGGATATCCAGCAAGCAGGCTAGCTAAGTTTACTAGCAAACAGTGAGGTGAATCAATAGTACAACAATTTACTGTTGTAAATCTGTAAAACTGAAGCTGATTGTACTATAAAACATATTTGCCTAAGCATGCTTGATGGACATGGCTGTAGGTAGATACTGTCTGCCTACCTACCTAGGCTAATTTGTATGGTCTGGTCACTGCAAAGGTTGAGGGTTGTGCCCCATTTCTTTCTATTAGGCTAGATATTGTTGTATATGTAATCTTTGTGCCTGTGCCCATGTATGCATGTTCAACTAGTCTACCCTAATGTTGAAGTTATGCTGGCACGGTTCAACTGTTGTTCAAACTGCAGAATAGAGTATAATTTTGTTTGTTCATTTGTCTTCCAGACGATATCGTGTGGTTCCTGGGCATCATCCTGAATTGTATTCTAGATACAGAAACAGAAGGCCTTTACATGCGTCATTGTAGCAGAACTGTATCCCGTGAACTGTATCCCTCTCGAGGGATTAGACATTATGCTCGATTTCAAGCAGATGACTCATCAGGAACTGAATGGCAGTTTGAGCATCACACTCCTCCCACAACATTACCTATTACCTACATATTCCCTGAACTTACTGCATGTTTCTTTGGAATTACAATTTCATAATGACCACCTCTCCCATCATCTGTGATCACCAGTTCTTTTAGCTACAGATTGTTACACCAGGTTACTGGAAGATACAGTATAGGTACTGTTTGGTGTAGCACAGAATGTTCTACCAACCTTAGCGATGCGGTCTCCATCCTCAATTTGGAGAAACAGGAGTCTCATAAAAGGTCTGTCAGTTTGATTTTAGAAAATGCTCCATTATGAAATTAAATACTTTTTTTGCTCCATAAAGTAATCCAACAATATGTGCGCCACCATCGTGATCGAGACAGGTCTCAGTCATCAGAAAATGCAGCACTTTGGGGTGGACACCCACCTGTCTCGATCAATGAGAGAAGACTTGAAAAAGACAAGATGTCAGCAAAATCCTTTGGGTAAATCACATTATAGGACTATTTCTCTCTATATCATTTGTATTTCATATACCTTTGACTATTGGATGTTCTTATAGGGACTTTAGTATTGCCAGTGTAACTGACTAGGTAACAATCTGTCGTTCTGCCCCTGAACAAGGCAGCACTGTTCCTAGGCCGTCATTGTGAATAAGAATTATTAACTGACTTGCCTAGTTAAATAAAAACACACACACACTCTTGAGGTTGTGGGTTATGGACATGTGAGACCCCAGCACCAAGACCCTCCAGGGAGACAAAATAGTTTTAGATTAAACGGAATAAATTATACAAATAGTAGAATATGTTATTCTTTCTTACTGGGAGAAAACATGTAAAACTTAATTATAATGGATTTTTCTGTTTGGTTTTGTCTTTAAGTGTATGTCACCTCTAAGATACAGATAGTAGAGGTTTAATAAAAATACAACTTCCAAGTTGAATATACATTATTATACATTTGAGTAATAGATTAATTGATTGTAATGATTTAAAGTGAGATGTATTCTGAGTAAAAGCACTGATGTTAAATAAACCACAGTTTACATATTTCACCTCAGGTAGTAGATGAGGTTCTATGGATGACTGCTAACCAAATCCCCCCGGGAAACACCACACATACACGCACACACACACACACACACACACATGGGATGGTGGGCTACGGACCACTGGTAACCAAAGAAACCTCACCTTACCTTCCCATTGATTGGATAATACAGGGTTGTATTCATAAGGCAACAATGGAAAGAAACCAGATTGAAACAGTGAGTGAGGGACTACCTGATCTTATCCAATAACAAATAAGAATTTTTGTTTCCTGTTGGAAAAAGTTGATTTTTTATTTATTTTGTGTGTCCTAATGAACATGACCCAGATTTGCATGTTTGCCAGACAGAGAGGGAGGAAAAAAAGAGAGCAAGAAGATCCATCACGCACACAGAGGAGAGGAGCGAGGGATTCAAGCGAAGGACAATATAACCCTCTCAATACAGGTACAATATGTTTATTTATATTGTTTGATTGTTCAATAACCTTGGCTAATATTACAATAAAGAATGATGATAATATATAAGTTAATACAATTAGGAGGTAAGGAGGAAACTGAAATAGAGAGCAGATTCAGCAACTTGGAGGGGAATGGAAACAAATAAAAAAGCTGCATTATTGTTAAAGTAGAAACGACTCATTTCAGCTTTTGGCTTTATTTATGGTATTGGAATATTTACAATGACATATTTAATTTCCAACAGATTCACATAGTTTCCATCAGATTCACAGTTCCCATCAGATTCACAGTTTCCAACAGACTCACAGTTTCCAAATGGGTTATTCTTGAGTTACGGTGGCAATTAGGCATTTAGAAAATGTCCCTTTTTACCTACATTCTAAATCAACTAAAATCCTGTCTTAAATGACATGGAAAATGTTTTATCATTATGATAACATTGTGCCACCAGTAGCAGCAGTATCACCAATGAGACAGTTCAGGTAAAGAAGGGTTTTCTGAAATCAATCATAAAACAAATATTGTCTAAAGTGACATGATTAATAATTATGCTCAAAATCTTATTTCCCTTCAATTAGTTACAGTAACAACAAATGACACTGGATTTAGACAACAAATGATCAATGGAATCCTCAAATGTATGAAATACTAAAAGAGCGTGACTAGCTAATAATTGTCTTGAATCTAGACCCCTCCACCGATAACAGTTTGCCACTGGAGAGAATGCTCAACGTCCTTGTATATATTTGCAATTAGTTATTTTGAATGCATTACACGAATTACACAAATGACACAAAACGGAGGGGGGGGGAAAACAGTTAAATTAAACAAGAATTGTATTATTTGTCATGTTTTTGTCTTTTTTCTTTTACATGGGGCCAAAGTCAAGGGACAGTTTAACACCAGAACTCAAGAATGACCCAATAGATTCAAACAGTATCCAACATATTCACACAGTTTCCATCATATTCACACAGTTTCCATCAGATTTACACAGTTTCCGTCAGATTTACACAGTTTCCATCAGATTTATACAGTTTCCGTCAGATTTACACAGTTTCCGTCAGATTTACAGTTTCTGTCAGATTTACACAGTTTCTGTCAGATGTACAGTTTCCATCAGATTTACACAGTTTCTGTCAGATTTACAGTTTCTGTCAGATTTACACAGTTTCCATCAGATTTACACAGTTTCTGTCAGATTTACACAGTTTCCATCAGATTTACAGTTTGTCAGATTTACACAGTTTCCATCAGATTTACACAGTTTCTGTCAGATTCAAAACAGTTTCCGTCAGATTTACAGTTTCAATCAAATTCATACAATTACCATCAGAATATCACAGTTTCCATCAGATTAACACTGATTCTATCTAGCTGCGGTCAATGTCGTGTATGATGAGGGAGGACAACATTTTTTCACATGAACATGGCCTAATTTCTATTACAGCATGCATATTGGATGAATCTCATTCATATCCCATTCATCCAGTTCAATGTAACAGCGATGGGTTCAGACTACATGATACTCAAATTTTCCTTATACCCATAACGAAGTTACTACAACTTAACCTATGAATGAAAGTTTATGCAGGTGCACAAAGATCGAGAGACAATTTTGAGGGGGCAGACAGTGACACATGGACAGACAGTGACATTCAATACCGCCTTGCACAATATTGCTTGCATATTTTATTGATTTATTTCACCTTTATTTAATCAGGTAGGCAAGTTGAGAACAAGTTCTCATTTAGAATTGCGTCCTGGCCAATATAAAGCAAAGCAGTTTGACACATACAACATATAGCGGATATAGTGTGTAATCATTAGTCCAACAGTTGCAAAAGAGAGTTGCTATTGGACAAATTAATGTATGTTTATCCCCATTTTGTTCCGTTTGCTTCCGTTTAAGAAACTTTTTTTCAACAGAATCGGTGGAATGAATACACCCCTGATCATGCGTAAACACAGTTCACTTTTATAGCAGCCACAATGTATTCCTTCTATGCGCTCTCCTCCTCTCACCTTGTCCGTTCGCTTGTGGACTTCAATGCACAACACATCAGCTGTATGTGACCAGCCGAAAACACCTTTCCAAGCCAAACTGCTACACACAGCCTACATCGTTGTCACCATATTAGCTAAAGTAACGTCATAGTCAGCATAGCTAACAGAACTAACGCGTAAGTAACTCACTTGCCTAGTTAAATAAAGTTTAAAATAAATAAATAAAAAATTGGAAGAGTTCCAGTGTTTGTTTCAGTATGATGTGTTGGATAAAGGAATAAAGACAGACACCAATGTCAAGTTCAATTGCCTTGGTTGTGCATTGTACAAATCCCTACACGTGGAGTCCGGGGAACAGTCCGACTAGTCGATTAACTATCAACTAGACTCCGTAACAGTGTTGCTAGTCATAGCCAGCTAGCTAACATAGCATCCCTCTCTTTGAGCAGGGTGTTTCAGTAGGCTAAACTAGCCAGGTAAACTAGCCAAGTATCTGAAAGTGAAAAAAATCTCTCTCTCTTGCTTCTCCTTCATTTTGTAATACATTAACGTAAACTCACGTAAACATCGCCCTTATTTTAGCGGCCCACAAACGTAATACTTCCAGATCAACTGTAATGTCAATACCAGTGTAAAGCACAATTTCTCCCCTTTCCAACAGAATCTATTACATGACCTAAACGCTGCCCGTTTCTGCATAATTCAAGCAGGCAATGAGCCCTGTTGGGTCTTTTTAAAAATGGCGGATCGGGAAGCGAAACTAATGCGTGGTAAGTGAGACCGAGATAATTATTTATTTTTTCACTCCATCTGTCCAATTTATCAGCTTATCGCCTCTGAAATGTAAATAAAACACTATAAAGAGTTTATATAATGTGTCATTACATACCTATTTGAATGTTTTTTTTACGAATTTAAATCGGGTTTTTAGGGCGGTGCTAAAGTGATCTAAGAAGTAAACAGCGGCTTTGAGAATGATGATCGCATGCAATGATGACGCAAAAAATGACCAGGTATCCCCCCTTACCCCCGTCACTGTCCATTTCTTGTTTTTAAAGGATAAGAGAAGTGCTACACCTGGTGGAAAGAGATTGTAAGACATAAATAGTAGCTTTATGCCTGCTGTACGTTACGACATGACACGTTTAGATGTAACGGAGGGTCCATTTTTTTCTACTTTTCTCCAATACTATAGAGCCATTACCATGTCGATCAACGCTTGAATAGAAACCTAGTTCACACCCCCGATTTTGAAGTCAACAGTCGCTACAGTCCCATTAGCTTTCTTTGTAGCCTCGTTTGAATGTCGTGGTTACGCACATTTGTAAGGAATGGGGTGAGTTTACTTTACATTTGTTCAAAACTGTTCCACTATTGTCTTTCTCACTCTTTGAGTCAACTACTCACCACATGTTATGCAATGCTGTGCTAGCTAGCTGTATCCTATGCATTCAGTACTAGATTAATTATCTGATCCTTTGATTGGGTGGACAACATGTCAGTTCATGCTGCAAGAGCTCAGATAGGCTGGAGGACGTCTTCCAGATGTTGTCATAATTACTGTGTAAGTCTATGGAAGAGTGTGAGAACCATGAGCCTCCTAGGTTTTGTATTGAAGTCAATGTACCCAGAGGAGGACGGAAGCTAGCTGTCTTCTGGCTACACAATGGTGCAACCCTACAGAGTGCTGTTGAGGCTAATGTAGACCTTCTTTGCAAACTAGTGTGTTTTAATCTATTGTTTGGTGACGTGATTATATTTAATATACTAGTTGTATCTAAAAAAGATCACTTAAAAATGTTTACACCGTTTATTAAATGTGTATGAAATTCACCAAGGAGGATGGTCCTCCACTTCCTCCTCTGAGGAGCATCCACTGTTTCCATCAGATTCAAACAGTTTCCATCAGGGACGGGAAAGGCTGAAGTTGTGTAACTATTGACACCTCAGGGAGAGGATGAGGTTATCTGGATGACTGTTAAACAAATCCCCAGGAAACAACACCACACACACACACACCGGCAAACACATCGGCACACACACACACACACACACACACACACAGGCAAACCCACCGGCACACACAGGGTGGTGGGCTACAGCTCACTGCTAACCTCACCTTAACCTCCCCAACTTTGGCTAATAGAGGGTTGTGTTCATAAGGCACCAAACGGAAGAAAACAGATTGTAACAAGGAGTGAGGGACTATCTGATATTTTCCAATCACAAACACACATTTTTGTTTTCAGTTGCAAAAAGTTGCTACATTTTTTCTGTTGTGTTCACTAATGAACATGACCCAGGTTTTCATGTTTGCCAGACAGAGAGAGAGAAAAGAGAGTAAGAAGAATCCATCGCACACACTGAGACGGAGGAGAGCAGCGAGGGATTCAGCAAAGGACAAGATAGCCCTGTCAATATAACATACCCTGTCAGGTATGTTAATCTTATGTTTGGATATACTGTTTTATTATTCAAAACCTTGGCTATAATAAAGAATGATGATAATATATAAGTAAAGAAAATGGTTTATTATCACATTAATGAAAGGTTATTGTTGTTGTGGTATGTGTGACATGGAAATGCTGAAAAGGACAAGAATAGTACATCCACATTCTACAGCAAATTTCAGGTGCTGGATATCCAGAAATAGATCATATTAACTCATAATTAAAAGGGGGAAATGTTTAACGTTATTAATTCATATTGACTGATGAATATGTTGCTACATCCCAGATCCATGGAGTGGAGTAGGAGAGCTGTCCCTGTCTCTGGTGAGAACTAAATCCCTACAAGGGTTCGGGTCAATTCTATTTCAGTTCCTGTCGAATCAGAACGTGAACCGTATTCCAATGAAGTTCAACTCTAAGAGATTCTTATGACATTGTCAGCAGTAAGATTTTAGTTCCATTTCCAAAAAGACAAGGCCTGTAGTTTTCAAATGATGTGTCACTTTCTATTTTCATGTACAGAGCCCAAAACAACCACTCAGAGTTTAACAAATAATTAGAATTTCAGTGTACTTCCTGAATTTACAGAAATTGAATCGACCCCAACCCTTCCATCTCTAAGTCAAAGATCTTTAATGATCAGCATTACGTAATAGCACATTAGAGAACTTGTCATATAGTGCATTCACATTGATTAATTATGACTAATCATTCATATGCTTATTGTGGCTTTACAGGGATTTTCCTACTCTTTCTGAGGGTCACGGTGCAAATAGGTAAATGCATTTTTAATAAAGCAGACATGCACAAAAACAATTACACAAAAAAGACAGACAGACAAAACAAACAATCTAAATCAATGAATCAATGAACGAAGTATCAGTATTGGCCACTGTGACAGAAGCAATACATTAAAAAAAAGAATAAATAAAAACATGAATGAATAAGTAAATAAATCAACTAATCAATGCATGAAGTACAAGCATTGGCCACTGTGACAGAAGCTAGGCCTAGTAATAACTTTCATTCAGTTAATGTCACTAAACCCTAAAACCTCTACTAAGTATCGTAATAAATATTGTGGAAATTGAGCAAGTTGAGCAAGCTGCTTGGAGTAACACTAGATTGTAAACTGTCATGGTCAAAACATATTGATGCAGTAGTAGCTAAGATGGGGAGAAGTCTGTCTATAATAAAGCGATGCTCTGCCTTCTTAACAACACTATCAACAGGGCAGGTCCTACAGGCCCTAGTTTTGTCGCACCTTGACTACTGTTCAGTCGTGTGGTCAGGTGCCACAAAATGACTTAAGGAAATTGCAATTGGCTCAGAACAGGGCAGCACGGCTGGTACTTGGATGTACACATGGAGAGCTATATGAATAATATGCATGTCAATCTCTCCTGGCTGAAAGTGGAGGAGAGATTGACTTCATCACTACTTTTATTTATGAGAGGTATTGACATGTTGAATTCACCGAGCTGTCTGTCTAAACTACTGACACTCATGCATACCCCACAAGAGGTCTCTTCACAGTCCCAAAGTCCAGAACAGCCTATGGGAGGCACACAGTACTACATAGAGCCATGACGACATGGAACTCTATTCCACATCAAGTAACTGATGCAAGCAGTAAAATTTGATTTAATAAACAGATTAAAAAAACACCTTATGGAACAGCGGGGACTGTGAAGAGACACAAACATTGGCACAGACACATGCACACACACACACACACGAATGATAACATACGCACTATACATACACATGGATTTAGTACTGTAGATATGTGATAGTGGTGGAGTTGGGTTTGAAAATAAAAGAGAGCTGCACACTCTAGGCGCTCAGATGCAAAAATTGTATTACCAACGTTTTGACAGCCAAGCTGTCTTCATGAGGGTATAGTCACAAACACTGCGGGATGACTCGTTTATTTATTTTTTTATTTATTTATTTCACCTTTATTTAACCAGGTAGGCAAGTTGAGAACAAGTTCTCATTTACAATTGCGACCTGGCCAAGATAAAGCAAAGCAGCTCGACACATACAACGACACAGAGTTACACATGGAGTAAAACAAACATACAGTCAACAATACAGTATAAACAAGTCTATATACGATGTGAGCAAATGAGGTGAGATAAGGGAGGTAAAGGCAAAAAGGCCATGGTGGCAAAGTAAATACAATATAGCAAGTAAAACACTGGAATGGTAGATTTGCAATGGGAGAATGTGCAAAGTAGAAATAAAAATAATGGGGGTGCAAAATAAATAAATTAATTAAATACAGTAGGGAAAGAGGTAGTTGTTTGGGCTAAATTATAGGTGGGCTATGTACAGGTGCAGTAATCTGTGAGCTGCTCTGACAGTTGGTGCTTAAAGCTAGTGAGGGAGATAAGTGTTTCAAGTTTCAGAGATTTTTGTAGTTCGTTCCAGTCATTGGCAGCAGAGAACTGGAAGGAGAGGCGGCCAAAGAAAGAATTGGTCCTGGGGGTGACTAGAGAGATATACCTGCTGGAGCGCGTGCTACAGGTGGGAGATGCAATGGTGACCAGCGAGCTGAGATAAGGGGGGACTTTACCTAGCAGGGTCTTGTAGATGACATGGAGCCAGTGGTTTTGGCGACAAGTATGAAGCGAGGGCCAGCCAACGAGAGCGTACAGGTCACAATGGTGTGTAGTATATGGGGCTTTGGTGACAAAACGGATTGCACTGTGATAGACTGCATCCAATTTGTTGAGTAGGGTATTGGAGGCTGTTTTGTAAATGACATCGCCAAAGTCGAGGATTGGTAGGATGGTCAGTTTTACAAGGGTATGTTTGTCAGCATGATTGAAGGATGCTTTGTTGCGAAATAGGAAGCCAATTCTAGATTTAACTTTGGATTGGAGATGTTTGATATGGGTCTGGAAGGAGAGTTTACAGTCTAACCAGACACCTAAGTATTTGTAGTTGTCCACGTATTCTAAGTCAGTGTCAAATAGTTATATAGTGTCAAAAAACACAGGTGTCTGTAATCATGGCCAAGAGTGGCCTAATATCATTGGTTAATAATCAAATATTAAAATGGCATACAAAGAACAGCATACAAACAACAAACAACAAATGGATAGCATACGATCATAAATTCATTTTCGACTTCACAAGCTTACAAACAATTACAAAGTCACAATAATCACAAGAATGGCTTCAAAGTCTACTTGAGACCGAAGGGAGCAAGGGTCTTTAAGTTAAAGATCCAGGCAGCTTCTCGTTTTAACAATAAATCATCAAGGTCACCCCCTCTCCTAGGGAGGGTGACATGTTCGATGCCAATTTAACGCAGAGACGAAATCGAGTGGCCTGCCTCCAAGAAGTGGGCCGCAACTGGATAAGTAAAGTTTTTACACCTAATGGTGCTACGATGCTCTGAGATACGTACTTTTAATTCGCGCTTTGTTTTATGTTTTACCCACATAAATGTTACCACAAGGACAAGTTATAAGATGAATGACTGCCTTAGTGGAGCACGTAATAACACCTTTGAATGGGTTCAATTTCCCTGTTTGTGGGTGTTTGAAGGATCTACATTTATAAGTGCCATTCCATTGAGCACAGCCATTACACTTGTAATTTCCATCCAGTAGGGGCGCAAAGAGACGTTGTTCAGGAATATCTTGGGGTGGTAAATCAGAGTTTACCAATTGGTCTCTGGGATTTCTGCCCCGCAAGAATACGACCAAGGGAAGGTCCGAAAACACATTACCGAGACTATCATCGGATTTTAGAATGTGCCAATGTTTGTGAACGATTCCCTTAATTTGTTCAGAACGCTTTGAAAAGCAGGTAGTTAGAACACAAGAATGCGTCTTGATAATTTATTGTTAAAACGAGAGGCTGCCTGGATCTTTAACTTGAAGACCCTTGCTCCCTTCGGTCTCAACGTAGACTTTGAAGCCATTCTTGTGATTTATTGTGACTTTGCCATTGTAATTGTTTGTAAGCTTGTGTAGTCGAAAATGAATTTATGATCGTATGCTATCCATTTGTTGTTTGTATGTCATTTTAATATTTGATAATTAACCAATGATATTAGGCCACTCTTGGCCATGATTACAGACACCTGTGTCTTTTGACACTATATAAACGAGTCATCCCGCAGTGTTTGCGATTATACCCTGATGAAGACAGCTTGGCTGTCGAAACGTTGGTAATTACATTTTTGCATCTTTCTACTCCGCTAGCCGGCAACTCACCTAAATAGGTGTGCGTTTCTTTTTCTTCTAGTGGTGGAGTAGGGGCCTGAGGGCACACAGTGTGTTGTGAAATCTGTGAATGTATTGTAATGTTTTAAAATTGTGTAAACTGCCTTAATTTTGCTGGACCCCAGGAAGAGTAGCTGCTGTTTTGGCAGCAGCTAATGGGGATCCATAATAAATTACAAATACAAAGTGCCCAATTAAAGGTAACTATCTACATTTAATACAAGTTGGTGCAGGTGTGTGTGTACAGGGGGATGGGGATGTGTATATCTGAGGTGTATTCACTAGGAACCAAACTGGACAAAATGGAGACTGACTAAACTGAACTAACCTGCAAAACGTTTTCAGTTGCAAAACGTATTGCTACGGTGTGCACTAATGAATAAACCTGTGTATTATATCTGTCTCTGTCACTCAGACAACGTGGCATTGAGAGGGGTGGCTGCTCAGTCATCACAGTTTTCGGATCGCAATGCTCACTATGCAATTGATGGGAACAGAAACACAAACTATGGATCCTGCACCCACACTGCACAGGACACCAACCCCTGGTGGAGAGTGGACCTGCTGGATGTGTACAAAGTGACAGCTGTCACCATCACCAACAGGGATGACGTTCCTGAGAGACTTGATGGTGCTGAGATCCGTATCGGTAACTCACTGGAGAACAATGGCATCAACAACCCCAGGTGAGTAGTGAAATCGAATAAACAACATTGTACTCAAATCAAATCGTATTTGTCACATACGACGAACACAACATGTGTAGACCTGACAGAGAAATGCTTACTTACAAGCCCTTAACCAACAGTGCAGATCAAGAAATAGTTATGAAAATATTTACTAAATAAAGTCAAAAACAAAAAGTAACACAGTAGAATTACATAACAATAACGATGCTACATACAAGGGGCCCAGGTTACTCAAGGGGCCCAGGTTACTCAAGGGGCCCAGGTTACTCAAGGGGCCCAGGTTACTCAAGGGGCCCAGGTTACTCAAGGGGCCCAGGTTACTCAAGGGGCCCAGGTTACTCAAGGGGCCCAGGTTACTCAAGGGGCCCAGGTTACTCAAGGGGCCCAGGTTACTCAAGGGGCCCAGGTTTCTCAAGGGGCCCAGGTTTCTCAAGGGGCCCAGGTTTCTCAAGGGGCCCAGGTTTCTCAAGGGGCCCAGGTTTCTCAAGGGGCCCAGGTTTCTCAAGGGGCCCAGGTTACTCAAGGGGCCCAGGTTACTCAAGGGGCCCAGGTTACTCAAGGGGCCCAGGTTACTCAAGGGGCCCAGGTTTCTCAAGGGGCCCAGGTTACTCAAGGGGCCCAGGTTTCTCAAGGGGCCCAGGTTACTCAAGGGGCCCAGGTTTCTCAAGGGGCCCAGGTTACTCAAGGGGCCCAGGTTACTCAAGGGGCCCAGGTTACTCAAGGGGCCCAGGTTACTCAAGAGGCCCAGGTTACTCAAGGGGCCCAGGTTACTCAAGGGGCCCAGGTTACTCAAGGGGCCCAGGTTACTCAAGGGGCCCAGGTTTCTCAAGGGGCCCAGGTTTCTCAAGGGGCCCAGGTTACTCAAGGGGCCCAGGTTTCTCAAGGGGCCCAGGTTACTCAAGGGGCCCAGGTTACTCAAGGGGCCCAGGTTTCTCAAGGGGCCCAGGTTTCTCAAGGGGCCCAGGTTTCTCAAGGGGCACAGGTTAGTCGAGGTAATTTATACATGTAAGTAAGGGTAAAGTGACTGCATAGATGATAAACAGCGAGTAGCAGCAGGGGGTCAATGTAAATAGTCAGGGTGTCCATTTGATTAATTGTTCAGCTGTCTTATAGCTTGGGGTAGAAGCTGTTAAGGAGGCTTTTGGACCTAGACTTGGCGCTCCAGTACCGCTTGCCGTGCGGTAGGAGAGAGAGAACAGTCTATGACTTGGGTGACTGGAGTCTGACAATTTTATTGGGCCTTCATTCCCCTGACACCACCTGGTATATAGGTCTTGGATGGCAGGAAGCTTGGCTCCAGTGATGTATTGGGCTGTATACCTTTGTTATGATCTGGGGGCCCAATCTAAATAGTTTCAGTCTCCTGAGGGGGAAAATGTGTTGTCGTAGCCCCTTCACAACTGTCTTGGCGTGTTTCGACCATGATAGTTTGTTGGTGATGTGGACACCAAGGAACTTGAAACTCTTGACCCGCTCCAATTCAGCGATGTCGATTTAAATGGAGTCCTGTTTGGCCCTACTTCTCCTGTGGTCCACAATCATCTCCTTTGTCTTGCTTACATTGAGGGAGAGGTTGTTGGCCTGGCACCACACTGACAGGTCTTTGACCTCCTCCCTATAGGCTGTCTCATTGTTATCGGTGATCAGGCCTACCATTGTTGTGTCATCAGCAAACTTACTGATGGTGTTGGAGTTGTGCTTGGCTACGCAGTCATGTGTGAACAGGGAGTACAGGAGGGGACTAAGTACGCACCCCCGAGGGGAACCGGTGTTGAGAATCAGCATGGCAGATGTGTTGTTGCCTACCGTTACCACCTGAGGGCGGCCTGTCAGGAAGTCTAGGATCCAGTTGTAGAGGGAGGTGTTTAGTCCTAGGTTCCTTAGCTTAGTGATGAGCTTTGTTGGCACTATGGTGTTGAACACTGAGCTGTTGTCAATGAATAGCATTCTCACATAGATGTTCATTTTGTCCAGGTGGGAAAGGGCAGTATGATGTTTGATTGAGATTGTGTCATCTGTGGATCTGTTGGAGCAGTATGCGAATTGCAGTGGGTCTAGGGTTTCCGGGATGATGGTGTTGATGTGAGACATGACCAGTCTTTCAAATCACTTCATGGCTACCAACGTGAGTGCTACGGGGTGGTAGTCATTTAGGCAGGTTACCTTCACTTCCTTGGGCACAGGGACTATGGTGGTCTACTTGAAACATGTGGTTATTACAGACTCGGTCAGGGAGAGGTTGAAAATGTCAGTGAAGACACTTGCCAGTTTGTCCGCGCCTGCTCTGAGTACACGCCCTGGTAACAGGGGCCTTGTGAATGTTGACCTTTTTAAAGTTCTTGCTTACATTGGCTATGGAGAGCCAGAACATTCAGAACAGCTGGTGCTCTCATGCATGCTTCAGTGTTGCTTGCCTCGAAGCGAACATGAAAGGCATTTAGCTCATCTGGTAGGCTCGTGTCAATGGGCAGCTCGCAGCTGGGTTACACTTTGTATTCCATAATAGTTTGCAAGCACCGCCGCATCCGACGAACGTCAGAGCCGGTAGTTCTGATTAATTGTCAAGTTTATGGGATTCAGTAAAAATAACAGTTATTCATTAAATGTGTTGATATTTTCAGTAATACTTTTGTGAAGTAGCATTTGAACTACAGCACCCAGCACTCATGCATCTCTCTCTCCCCCACCGTCTTTCTCTCCCTCTCTCTCTCTTTCAGATGTGTTGTCATCTCCCACATCCCAGCAGGAAAGACCAACACCTTCCAGTGTAATGAGATCGAGGGTCGCTATGTTGTTGTGGTCATCTATGTCAGGAAGGAATATCTCACTCTGTGTGAATTGGAAGTATATGGCACTCCTGCAGGTAATCATCTGTCACTGTCTTCACATCCATCACCAAGTCAAGTTTACATTACTTTTATATAGTAGAACATCAATGTTCTGGAAGTATAAATAATGTGCTTGCTGACAGAACATCACTCTAGATTTCTGTCATATTCTTATTAGTGTTACTTGCTTCTGCATTCACACTTTTAATGTTGTATTTATGTCTTATATAGAGATTGTAATAATAACTGAACTCTTAACCTCTTATTTCAGACCCATAAACTCCTCTTTCCACTCCCCCTCCCACCACTAATATCACCTCTCTTCTCTAACATCCACCCCTCTCCCCTCCACTCCCCCTCCCACCACTAATATCTCCTCTCTTCTCTAACATCCACCCCTCTCCCCTCCACTCCCCCTCCCACCACTAATATCTCCCGTCTTTTAAACATGTCAAATGTATACACTGTAAGATGATAAAGAATAACTTGCATTTCTATATTAAAACATTCTATGTCCCGGTAGTAAATGTAGCATTGAAAGGAGTGGCCAGCCAGTCATCACTGAATGGGTATGGCAATGCTCACAATGCCATTGATGGGAACAGAGATTCAGACTATTACAAAAGATCCTGCACACACACTGAACAGGAGACCAACCCCTGGTGGAGAGTGGACCTTCTGGATGTGACCAGAGTGACAGCTGTCACCATCACCAACAGAGGAGATGTTGTTCCTGAGAGACTTGATGGTGCTGAGATTCGTATCGGTAACTCACTGGAGAACAACGGCATCAACAACCCCAGGTGAGTAGTGAAATAGAATAAATAACATTATACTATAATCTGATTGTACATTTTATGTGATTAAAAAAAAACTGTTTCATGAAATATGTTAATATGTTCAGTCTTCCTGTAGTGAAGAGGCATTTTCACTATTTCAACACACTGTATAATAATCATGTCCCTCTCTCTCTCCCAATGATTGTCTATATTGTAATTGTTTTTAATAACCTGCCCAGGGACTGCGCAGGAAAATTAGCCGGCTGGCTAAAACTGGCACTTTTACTGAAATGCTGATTAATGTGCACTGTCCCTGTAAAAAATAAACTCAAACTCCACCCCCTTTCTTTCTCGACCCCACCCCCCACGTTCCCCCTACCCCCTCTCTCCTCTCACTCCGCCTCACTCTCTCCCACAACCCCCCACTCTCTCTCCCCCACTCCCTCTTTCATCTCACCCCTCTCTCCCACCACCCTTATCTCTCTCTCTCCCCCCACCCCATCTCTCTTTATCCCCCACCTCCTTCTCTCTCCTCTCACCATCTCTCTCTCTTTCAGATGTGTTGTCATATCCCACATCCCAGCAGGAAAGACCTACACCTTCCAGTGTAATGAGATGGAGGGTCGCTATGTTGTTGTGGTCATCCCTGGCAGGTCTGAGTGGCTCACACTTTGTGAGGTGGAAGTATTTGCCACAGTCAAACCTCCAGAGTCTTCCACAGAAGGTACTTCTTTCCTGGTACATTTATTTATTCTGTCAGAGAAGGTACGTCGAATAATGACTTTAATGAACATATTTTCGTATCGGACTTCGGTTTAGTGGAGATTATACTTTTTTTTCCCACAATTCATGTTTTGTTATATTGAATGTTATTTTGTGACTATGTGGGAGACATTTTCACAATGCAAATTAGTACAAATCAGTGTAATTTACACATTGTTTTACTAAAGTTTAGTAAGCTGAACAATCACCTTTTTGTACAGCGCATTGTTAAAGAAATATGTTAAATAAAATCATACTGTCAAGACATTCAGTTTTGTGGTATTTACGGTATTTTGCATAGATTTGAACTATTCTGCACCATAAAAAATATCAGCAAATGTATTTCAGCCCCCAAGTCAAAGAGAACGGTGGTGAGGATGAAGATCCAATCAGATGCTGATCTGACAAACCAGGCAGTCGGTGACCAGCTACTACAGCAGGTGAGCGAGAGGGAAAGGGGGAGGGAGAGACAGACAGAGAGAGTGAGTGAGAAAATAATCTAACAATTTAACCTAAAAGCTTGTGCTTTAATCTAGCTGAATGTAGAGCTTGTGAAGCAGGGGGTGTCTGACTTTCAACTGCTCTGGAGGACTCAGCCAGGTCGACAGATTTTCCACCGTGAGGAAGAAGAGAAGGAGGGTGGACCCACAGACAGGTAACAACAAGGAGCATATTACAGACTGTTTTCCTTATTGCAACAGACAGGCAATGAAGACATTGTGCTTTCATCAGAGTTGGGTTCTATACCATTTCAGGGAAAAAACATATTTTATTTATTCTAATTTCAATATACTTTAATGAGTTTCAATTATGAAAATGTAAAAGTGGAATTTCAGTTTACTTCCTGAATTGACTGAATTGAAATGTAATCAACCCTAACTCTGGGTCTTATTATATTATTGCCAAGTTGTTATTGTAAGAAGAGAACGTGTTAGCGAGTCATAACTAAATTAGTACATGAAAGAGTTTCTGTATGTCATTTCTCTTCCAGGTGTCTGTGGACCTGAAGAGGGCTAGCCTGGTGAGAGACTCCAATGAGAAACAATAGTTTTAAGATTGTCATCAATACAGTCCAATCAACCGACCGTAAAACTTCAATTAAACGACGAGTCTCAAATAGCCGCCTGTCCCTTTTAATATCCAGGCAACGGCACACATTTCAGCAAATAAATTCCTGTTTCAAATTAAATGAATTAAATTAACTAAAGTAATTGTTTACGATGTTACCATGAATTACCGTGAATTGTTTCCAAATAGTTTAATTCAGTAATGACTGAAAAAAATGATGCCAAAAATACATTTTTTATCGACAGTAAGCAACTTCTAGCCATGGGCTGATAACAGCTGAGAACTGCTATCTAACTGGCAAGCACAAAAGCAGTCAACATCTTTGAGGGTACAGACCCCCAGAAAGCAACTGATTGCCCTCTAGTGGTGAACGTAGGAATTGCCTTAAATGCACAGTCAAAGAGGAGAATAACTTTCTGTCAAGGATTCTTTTTTATTTTTATTATAAAAGCCTACCAAGATAAACCAAGTGTGATACAGTGTGTAAATGGTAACACATTAGTGAAAGAAATTAATAAAAATGCTGGTAGTGAATTCTGGAATTAAACAATGAACTATGCAAATGAGTAAAAGCTGTGTGCGTTAAGGAACTAGACGCCTGGCTGAAATAGAAGCCTGTATCTGTTGTGTTCAGTGATTGAAGCAAATAAACTCTGGGGTGATTCATTGAAGTTTTACGGTATTTGAATGTATGTAGAAACAACATTATTCTTTTCAACATGTAAAAGTTAATATGCAGTTTGGTTCATTTTTATTTCAAATAATGAACATGGTTTAGTCAAGTATATTACTTCAAGCCTCAATTCTTTTGACGAACCAAAGCAGCACCAATGAGTTAGCCAGCCAACTTTGAAAAACAACCAATGTAAAGACTGATTTTCAGGTATATTAAAAAAGCTAAACTTCAATATATGTTTTGCGTTGTTGAGTCAATTAGGCCATGTCCATTTCAAGCGTATATTTTTTAATTTTTTTTATAAAAAGTTATTTCTAAATATTTAGGGAAGTTTGTGGCTAACTCATTGATCCTGCTTTGCACTATACCCAATCTGGTCTTTTCTCAATAGAATAAAAGCTTTAGGTGTTTTCATTTCATTGTGCAGTGACCATTCAAATGGGTGACAGAATCACCTGTTAAAACATTGAGAAAGAGCTGGCAAGAATGTAAGTTAATGTATGAACAGTTTATAGAATATAAATAAATGCAATAACCTGAGAAATATCACAGTGTATCGTCTGCTCTTGGAATGTACCTGCTGTATTACAATGATATTCACTCATTCATTACTGTATTTCAACTGATATTCACTCATTCATTACTGTATTTCAACTGGTATTCACTCATTCATTACTGTATTTCAACTGGTATTCACTCATTCATTACTGTATTTCAACTGGTATTCACTCATTCATTACTGTATTTCAACTGGTATTCACTCATTCATAAGGGCTAGGGTAGACCATAAGTAGGGCACATAGTTTTCCCTGGTCAGATCATGTTGTCAGGGAAAACTCAGGGCCCTACATGTAAGGGATAATCAACGAGGGTAATCAACGTTCTCTGAACAATAATTAGCGACTTGGATGGTGTGTTTCACGACGCGCTAGTGGAGTAAGAGCTCTTTCTTAATTCTTTGTTATTTGAATATGCTGGTAACAGTTTTCTAAAAGCAATAAGGCATGTATCAGGAATACAGTCACAGGTAAATGGGTTGACAATCCCGTGGGCCGAACAACACCATTTGCCTGTGACTGCAGTCATGATACAGCCTCTTGTGCCTTATTGCTTAATTAACATTCCTATTACATCACAATAACTATGACTTATAAGTTTCAATTTATGTGGAAGGAATGTGATGATGAGTATCTGCTCCTGCAGAGAGGTGGGTTGGGAATGTGAACTTGGCACATACTGCAGTGTTCTTTCTGTCACACCATTTCCAGGAAAACTAAAATATACTGACACCGAATAATGAAAGTGTAACTAAGAAATCTCACCCCTAGCGTGGTAACCTGACTCAGTTAGCCAGCTAACGTTGACAAAACACCAGATATAACTATTGATTTTCAGGTTCATTAAGAAATCTAAACTTAGATCTGTGTTTAAGGTTGTTGAGTTAATTACACCATGCCCATTTCAAGCTTATCTTTCGAAAACATAAATTATTAATAAAAAATATTTAGGCATATTAGCTGGCTAACCGACTGATCCTGTTTGGTTGTAAACCCCTCAGGTCTAAAATCTGTGGGCGTTTTATCCAACTCTAACTTTACACTCGAGGGAATTGACCTAAATGGACAGGGTCAAATTTCTAACAGAATCAATGTATTATCAGAACAAAGATGAGGACACAACAGATCACCTGAATACAGACTTTACACTTTTGACTGTGCAGTATACATTTTACTGAACTTTTCATAGCATTTGTTGATAACGAAATCTGGATTTACTCTGGATACATTCAGTAACATAAGAATATTGCTGCATAATCTGGAGTAGGTGTAAGATAAGATTAAAACAATGCAAGGGTTAGTGAGAGATATAACTGGTGTCTCCAAGTTGCCACACACCTCTCAAGTGTGCACAGTCCCTAAGTAATTTCAATAAACTTTTATGACTCATGGAAAGAGCCTTCAACTGTTAGGTTCTCTCCTAGCTGTGCCGTTGAGGAAGTAAAGCAAGCACACTTGTATTTTTTTGTTTGGAACACAGACATCACACAAGCAACCCAGAAGCAGGTCATTTTGGCTGAAATAGTTTGCTGAAATACTATTCACACACACACAAACACTTCATGTTTCTAAAGGATTTCTTTATTCAGACGAAGGGTACTTCTATGGGACCCCATACGGCTCCTAACTATGCTAATTTGTATGTGGGTTACATGGAGAAACAGTCCATTTTCAATCCCTTCAAAAATGTCAACGTACCATTTCCAAATAATAATGTTAGAAATTAGAACACTTTTTGTTCTATGGAGGGGTGATGCAAAATAGAACCAGGCATTCCATGCTTCTCATCTCTTGTTCTGAGCACCTGATATTTACTATGCAACCTGACACACGTGAAATCAGTTTCCTTGATCTTCTGATTTTGTGTGAGGACAATGTTCTATACACTTATCTTTACAGGAAACCTACTGATCGTAACAGTGTGTTGAGGGCTGATAGTTGTCACACACTTCCCCTTGGAAAACAGTTTGACCTATAGCCAATTGTCGAATCAAAAGAATTTGCAAAAGAACTGTCAGATTGCGACAGAAATATGGCTGAGACACAAAGAAAATTCAAGGAGAGGGGGTACAAAAATGGTCAGATTAATACTGACATTGAGAAAATTCTAAACAGAGACATGATCTCTTTCATGTACAGTCTCGCAAAAATAAGCATTCTAACTAGCCAATATTCAATGTATGCTCTGAACAAATTAAGGGAATTGTTCAAACATTGGCACATTCTAAGATCCGATGACAGTATCCGTAATGTGTTTTTGGACCCTCCATTGGTTGGAATCTCACAGGGCAGAAATCTCAGAGATCAGTTGGTAAACTCTGATTTACCAACTCAAAATATCCCTTCGCAACATCTATTTGCACCTCTACCAGATGGAAACTAAAAGTGTAATAGCTGCACTCAATGCAATGGCACTTGCAAATGTAGATCCTGCAAACACCCAAACAGGAAAAAATATCCCAAAGAAAGGTGTTATCATGCGCTCCACTAAGGCAGTTATTTTATCTTATAACTTGTCCTTGCGGTAAACAAATTGGGTTAAACAAAGTGCGAAATAAAACTACAAATCTCCGAGCATCGTTAGGTGCAAAAACACGACTTACCCACTTTTCAATTTATTGTTCAAACGAGAGGCTGCCTGGATCTTTAATTTAAAGACCCTTGCTCCCTTCAGTCTCAGCATTGGCTTCAGATCAAAGTCATTCTTGTGATTTTTCTATTCATTGTTAATGTTTGTAGGCCTATGTAGCCAAATTGTATCTATTATCGTATGCTATGCATTCATGTTTTTGTATGTTCTTATATCTGAGAATATACCAATGATGTCAATCCACCCGGTCATGATTAGACACCTGTGTGCGTCCTTTGACACTTTATAAACTAGTGACTAGTGTTTGTCATGATACCCTGATGACGACCGCTTGTCTGTTGAATAGTTGGTTATTAGGTTGTTACATTTTTGCATCTGAGCTCCTAGAGTGTGCGGCTCTGCTTTTCTTTTTCAAAAACCCAGCAGCTTTCACGCTCAGTTTCCTGTGTGTATCAAGAATGGTCCACCACCCAAAGGACATCCATCCAACTTGACAACTGTGGGAAGCATTGGAGTCAAAATGGGCCAGCATCCCTGTGGAACGCTTTCGACACCTTGTAGAGTCCATGCCCCAACACATTGAGGCTGTTCTGAGGGCAAAAGGGGGTGCAACTCAATATTAGTATTGTGTTCCTAATGTTTGGTATACTCAGTGTATATTGCACAAATGAGAAGAGAGTTTCCTTCTCAATTCCTTGCATCCTCACCGCCTTCTCAAAACACATTGGAAAAGGTCAGAGGAGGCTTGGACTTCCTCCTCCAATATGGTTGAGGAGGCGAGGAGATCCGATTCAAGGAATTGAGAGCATGGGTAAATACCTGAACAGGTTCTCATCTGCTTCTCCAGGTCATGGGGTAGTAGTGGTGGAGTGGAGGGGGGAGGGGTGTGGTGAGGTGTTCCGGAGGGGGTGGGTTGAAGTGCAACTGGTGTCAGCCTGCAGGAACCTGGCCCTTCATAAGGAGTTGCTAGGGCATAATGAACAAAGTAAAGCCCCCCCAGCGAAACCCGGACGACGGGGGAACAGTTGTGCTCCGTCCTATGGCACTCCCAGCCACAGCCGGTTGTGGCACAGCCCAGGAATGAACCCGGGGCTGTAGTAACACCTCTAGCACTTAGACCGCTGCGCTACTCGGGAGGTCCCCCAACTTATTTTAATTTACAGTGAAATGTAACTTAAGTTAGCAATGACAACTTCATCATCATCTAATCTGTCCAGGTCATCCAGTTTACCTTGTAAACTTGGCACAGACTGATGCATAGAGACCAACTACACAGGGGAAAACATCAACCTGAACCGGTTTGAATGTGGGTGGCTCAACTCAAATTTGACTATAAAAGGGACACATCATCCAGGGTCAGTCATTGCATTTCAAGAGCCAAGACAGGTAATAACTTAGCAACCTACTTTTATAAACCATTTCATGTATACAATACAAAGGCTGTACTTTCAGATGAACCGGATTTCAGATTAAAGTAATTGTTTCTCTGAAGTGTAAATATGATATGTTTCTTTCCAGACTCGGCCGTGATTCCCACAAAAATATAGAACCTTCTTCAAACAGACAAAGGTAAGAGTAATGTCTATTTTCCATGGAATATTTTATCTTGGTAGGGAATATCAAATGTACTCATTGAAGTTAGTCAACAACACACAGAATTATAAGATGATTGATTAACTTTACACTCGAGGGGAAAAGGCCAAATTTCTAACAGAATCCATGTATTTATTTACTTGTCATGGACAATGCACATCAATGAACTTTTCTGTAAATGTGTCAGATTTTGTCAGCTGGCTAATATTAATCTGTAGTCCCAGGGCAGATAGATAAAAACATTGAGGAAAGCATCCTAAACATTTCACAATAAACTTCCCCCAACATTCAGGTCCTTGGATCAGGGGTTCTCAAATTTGGGTCCACGGATCCCCAGGAGGTACTGCAGGAGGTCCGCTACCAGATCTTAAAATATAAAATATTTCAAAACATTTCTTTCTCTGCTTCATGATAAAATATGTTGAATGGAAGGAAATTAGCTTGAAAACGGCATCACTTTCTCTCCAATGCCAAGAGGCTTTAAAATGTTCTTTGTCTGGGCTCCGAGACATGGTTAATCCGGCCATGCACTGCCGAAGTCATAGTAAAACTCTTTGTATACATATTTTTTTTTATCTCACTCGAGTTGTGTTCTGATTTTGAAGGGGCTCCTGATAAATCACAAAAAGGGTCTCCGGACCCAAAAAGTTAGAGAACCCCTGCCCAAGGTGGCTGTTAAAATAATGGGAGAAAGTAGATGTGAAAAAGAAAATACAAGAAAACAACCAACCAAATAGAAAAAACAACAAACAAAACATGTAATAAGTGGCTACAACCCTGCAGCGAAGAACAAAAATAGGACAGCACTCCAGTGCTGGAGTATTTATATTGGCACACAAACATTTCACTTCCTGGTTTTCAACCATCTTTTAATTTGTGTTTAAGGAAATACAGGAGTGCGATTATGAAAACCACATGATCATTTTACCGAATGGCATTGGTTGAGATGAGGAACTTAAAACTCGTGACTCACTCTACTGCAGTGCCATTGATGTGGATCAGGACATGTTCCCTCCTCTGCTTCCTAAAGTCAACAATCAACTCCTTTGTTTTGCTGTCTTTGAGGGATAGGTTGTTGTCATGACACCATAGTACCAGTTCACTTACCTCCTTCCTATAGGCTGACGCTTGGTTGTTGGTTATCAGGCCTACAACCGTGGTGTTGTCAACAAACTTGATGATGGAGTTGGTGTGGTGCAAAGCAATGCATTTCTGATTGAACAGGGAGTACAGCAGAGGGCTGAGGACACACCCCTGTGTTAAAAGTCAGTGTGGGGGAGGCGCTGTTTCCAATCCTCACAGCTTGTGGTCTGCCCGTCAGGAAGTCAATCATCCAGTTGCAGAGGGTTGTGTCCAGACCCAGGGTTCTGAGCTTGTGCTGGTGTTGTGTTGAGTGCTGAACTTTAGTAAATTAACATATGGAGAAGCCGGCTGGTTGAATAGCAGAGTCCAGTGTATTTTCCATAAGCCAAGTCTCTGTAAAAACAAATAAATAGCATTTTCTGATGTCCCTCTGCGATGGAAGCCTTGATCTGAGTTCACAAAGTTTATTTTCCAGCTATCGGACATTAGCCATCAGGATCCCTGGACGACAAGGCAGTGTAGCCTATCTTTTCAGCCCAGCTTGGAATCCATGTTTCATTCCTCTTCTTCATCACTGACTTTGCCTTAGGTTAATCTCGGCCAGGAGCAACAGGTACACTCACTGTGTGGGGAACAAAGTAGTGAATGTAGTATTTCAGATCTGGGAGGCTGCGAGATAAGTGAGTAGTTTACGATTCATGATCCAGAAGTGTTTGTTGGTCGTAGGAAATTATTGCACAAACATTCTGAGCAAACAAAGTAATAATTAATACAAACATAGCCATAAAAAAGTGAAGTCGGACAGGAACCGTCAGGACAAGCGTCCTCCTCAGTGCCCCCATCTTTTAGCTTATGAACCATATGTCAGATTTATTCCAGACTTTGTATTTAGACTCACTACAGCAGTTTACAATGTCCACACTCTGTAGATATCGAATTAGCATAATAGCAAAATCCCCATAAAAATCTGTCTGTTTAAGATAGAGATATGTGTTATTACAAGGACTGGGTCTCAATCCACTGCATCGACTGCTTCAGCCTTCGACCATCAGACATGGCGGAAATCGGTCATCTCACGGAAATGTTTCTAGTGTTGGAACGGTTTGGCCCACAAACTACTATGACCCCTATATGCAACGATGAAGCCCTCCCGAACACGATGCTGTTCTTCGCTCTACGACCCACAGAAGCACCACGGGACTCGTCTGAATTCGATACCGCCGATCTGGCAAATTCTGTCTGTACCGTATGATCAGTTTGGGCTACACACTAATATGACCAATCTATATAAAGGTGAGAGTTTTATTTTATGGTTGGTTATGACATCTACATACTGTAAGTTTCAAACCAACAAAACCCACCACACAAGGCAAAACATTCCATTACACCATATCATACTTGTCAATAGTATGATTGTTATATAAAATGTTCTTACCGTATTAAATGATCATTGTAATTGTGCACACATTGATGTCAGACATGCACCAACCCCAATGCTCTGGTGCTGATGAATGCAGGAGCAGATTTCAGGAGAAGGACACCCTCTTATTGACTGATGACTGACAAGGACATGTAATGACAGGCCTATTTGGCTTGTATGATTATGTTGGTCATAATGCTTCTTGACAGTGCGATAAAGTGCATTTTCTTAGGACCATTCTGTAAACCTTTAATTGGGCTAATGCTTCATGACAGTGTTAAACTGTAGTTTCTACAAGTAATTTAAAATATTATAGAAAAAAAAAATGACTGCAAAATATTCATTACAACAACAACAAAATTGCAAACGAAAGGTAACTTCTTGGAAGGGCAAAAATACATTTGAATAAATGTGGGTTTTGACACTCTTATGTAGGTGGGGCGGCAGCGTAGCCTAGTGGTTAGAGCGATGAGCTGATCCCCAAGCTGACAAGGTACAAATCTGTCATTCTGCCCCTGAACAACTGTTCCTAGGCCGTCAATGAAAATAAGAATTTGTTCTTAACTGACTTGCCTAGTCTAAAGGTAAAATAAAAAATAAAATAAATAACCAGCCATGAAATAACGCAATATATACCAAAACAGATGTAAATATATGGGTCATGACAGTGTTAAGACCATATAATCACAGGTTATGACATGTTATGTCAGCAGTTATGACATACAGTATTATGACATGGTTATGACCTGTCATAATGTGTTATGACAGGGTGGGTGTCAAGTAAAGTGTTTATAAAGTTTATAAAGACCCTATACCATTGTTTTTTTACCTTCCAAAGTAAATTAATGTCAGTTGATATATTCATGATGTAAAATATATAGAAGTTTACAGTATTCAGCATTGCTCAAACTATACATGTAAACTAGACAATACAATTTTGGATCAGTAGTTAGCAGTTTTTTAGCAGTTTAATTAAGTCATAGTTAAATGTATTGTTAACAAAAGACAAAAAAACATATAAAAATAAATGTGAATACAACATTATGATAAGCAGATACTTATATTGATATCTATATTATTATAATTTGTTTGAGTGATTTGTTGCAGGGAACAAGTGACTTTGTGCATTTCTTTACTGTACTCAGTCAATTGATTTATGTGCTGAAAATAAACCACATACTAAATCAAATCAAATCAAATCAAATTTTATTTGTCACATACACATGGTTAGCAGATGTTAATGCGAGTGTAGCGAAATGCTTGTGCTTCTAGTTCCGACAATGCAGTGATAACCAACAAATAATCTAACTAACAATTCCAAAACTACTGTCTTATACACAGTGTAAGGGGATAAAGAATATGTACATAAGGATATATGAATGAGTGATGGTACAGAGCAGCATAGGCAAGATACAGTAGATGATATCGAGTACAGTATATACATATGAGATGAGTATGTAAACAAAGTGGCATAGTTAAAGTGGCCAGTGATACATGTATTACATAAGGATGCAGTCGATGATATAGAGTACAGTATATACGTATGCATGTGAGATGAATAATGTAGGGTAAGTAACATTATATAAGGTAGCATTGTTTAAAGTGGCAAGTGATATATTTACATCATTTCCTATCAATTCCCATTATTAAAGTGGCTGGAGTTGAGTCAGTGTCAGTGTCAGTGTCAGTGTGTTGGCAGCAGCCACTCAATGTTAGTGGTGGCTGTTTAACAGTCTGATGGCCTTGAGATAGAAGCTGTTTTTCAGTCTCTCGGTCCCAGCTTTGATGCACCTGTACTGACCTCGCCTTCTGGATGATAGCGGGGTGAACAGGCAGTGGCTCGGGTGGTTGATGTCCTTGATGATCTTTATGGCCTTCCTGTAACATCGGGTGGTGTAGGTGTCCTGGAGGGCAGGTAGTTTGCCCCCGGTGATGCGTTGTGCAGACCTCACTACCCTCTGGAGAGCCTTACGGTTGAGGGCGGAGCAGTTGCCGTACCAGGCGGTGATACAGCCCGACAGGATGCTCTCGATTGTGCATCTGTAGAAGTTTGTGAGTGCTTTTGGTGACAAGCCGAATTTCTTCAGCCTCCTGAGGTTGAAGAGGCGCTGCTGCGCCTTCTTCACAATGCTGTCTGTGTGGGTGGACCAATTCAGTTTGTCTGTGATGTGTATGCCGAGGAACTTAAAACTTGCTACCCTCTCCACTACTGTTCCATCGATGTGTATAGGGGGGTGTTCCCTCTGCTGTTTCCTGAAGTCCACAATCATCTCCTTAGTTTTGTTGACGTTGAGTGTGAGGTTATTTTCCTGACACCACACTCCGAGGGCCCTCACCTCCTCCCTGTAGGCCGTCTCGTCGTTGTTGGTAATCAAGCCTACCACTGTTGTGTCGTCCGCAAACTTGATGATTGAGTTGGAGGCGTGCGTGGCCACGCAGTCGTGGGTGAACAGGGAGTACAGGAGAGGGCTCAGAACGCACCCTTGTGGGGCCCCAGTGTTGAGGATCAGCGGGGAGGAGATGTTGTTGCCTACCCTCACCACCTGGGGGCGGCCCGTCAGGAAGTCCAGTACCCAGTTGCACAGGGCGGGGTCGAGACCCAGGGTCTCGAGCTTGATGACGAGCTTGGAGGGTACTATGGTGTTGAATGCCGAGCTGTAGTCGATGAACAGCATTCTCACATAGGTATTCCTCTTGTCCAGATGGGTTAGGGCAGTGTGCAGTGTGGTTGAGATTGCATCGTCTGTGGACCTATTTGGGCGGTAAGCAAATTGGAGTGAGTCTAGGGTGTCAGGTAGGGTGGAGGTGATATGGTCCTTGACTAGTCTCTCAAAGCACTTCATGATGACGAATGTGAGTGCTACGGGGCGGTAGTCGTTTAGCTCAGTTACCTTAGCTTTCTTGGGAACAGGAACAATGGTGGCCCTCTTGAAGCATGTGGGAACAGCAGACTGGTATAGGGATTGATTGAATATGTCCGTAAACACACCGGACAGCTGGTCTGCGCATGCTCTGAGGGCGCGGCTGGGGATGCCGTCTGGGCCTGCAGCCTTGCGAGGGTTAACACGTTAAAATGTTTTACTCACCTCGGCTGCAGTGAAGGAGAGACCGCATATTTTCGTTGCAGGCCGTGTCAGTGGCACTGTATTGTCCTCAAAGCGGGCAAAAAAGTGATTTAGTCTGCCTGGGAGCAAGACATCCTGGTCCGTGACTGGGCTGGATTTCTTCCTGTAGTCCGTGATTGACTGTAGACCCTGCCACATGCCTCTTGTGTCTGAGCCGTTGAATTGAGATTCTACTTTGTCTCTGTACTGACGCTTAGCTTGTTTGATAGCCTTGCGGAGGGAATAGCTGCACTGTTTGTATTCGGTCATGTTACCAGACACCTTGCCCTGATTAAAAGCAGTGGTTCGCGCTTTCAGTTCCACACGAATGCTGCCATCAATCCACGGTTTCTGGTTAGGGAATGTTTTAATCGTTGCTATGGGAACGACATCTTCAACGCACGTTCTAATGAACTCGCACACCGAATCAGCGTATTCGTCAATATTGTTATCTGACGCAATACGAAACATGTCCCAGTCCACGTGATGGACTGGGATACTAGTGAAAATTGCACAAATGTGACTGATTTTTTTTTTTATCAGAGGTTAGCAACAAGAAACAAAAAACACATAGGCATGCTGTTGTATTTATCAGCAGGATGCAATGTCTGTAGATACATCCAACCAATGTCCAATCTATTAGCTATATAAATTAAAGTCCAACAAAGTCAAAGATGTACTATAATCAGCCTTTTGTTTATAACTGTTAATGCCGTTTGACATTTTTACTGAAACATTATTGTCTCCGTTCTCAGAGTCCATACCACCTAATGAAGAACAACTAATATTCAGAAAATTGGTTCAGCTTGGGACGGGAGACAACAAAGATGGCACACAACAAGGGGTCGTCCCTGTCCAATGCCCGTGGTCGTGAAATTTATGTTGGAAGTGAAATCAGGGATTCCATTTCCCTTCTGGATGTTTTGTACTCAAATGCATTCGAAGAAGAGGACATAGACTCAGCAGTAGCGAAAAAGGCAGAGGCAGATTTTTACAGAGGAGCCCCACCTCAATGGCTTAACTTCTGCTGGGCTGAAAAGGCAACATCAGCTAATAAAACTACCCCCTTTATCAAAAGAGATGGGTACACTGAGCTGATACAAAATATTAAGAAACAGCTTAAGGGCGACCTGACTTCTACCATGAATCTGCTGCATCAGCCAGGCAGCGGAGGAACCACTCTGGCCAAGCAGGTGCTCTGGGATATGCGTAAAAAGCTCAGATGTGCTGTTCTAACAGGTGCTACCTCAGACTTCACCGCTATCGCCAAGCAGGTGATTCACCTTTTCACTGCAGGCAGCCAAGGCCACCAGAACACTGTGCTCTTACTGCTGAATGATGTGTGTATTCAGAAGAATCTGCAGGATGCCATCATGAAAGAGATTACAGACCGAAACATTACAACCCACATGCCTGTGGTCATCATTTTAAACTGTGTGCATAAGGCAGTTATCAAACAAGAGGACCATAACAACTCAAGACATGTTATTCTCAGGGCGGAACTTTCTGAAGCAGAGAAACAACAGTTTGAGGAGAAACAGATTGAGATCAGTCGAAGCTACAGCAATGAACACAAACAGTTTCATGGCTTTAACATAATGCGAGAAAATTTTAGTGAAGATTATGTTAAAGAAACGTGTGCCTTTTTAGATGTCAGGAAAAAAAGAAGGCCTAAAAAATCCCAGCTTCTTGCATTCTTATCACTGGTGAATGCCTACGTTCCTGGCTCCCACCTTCTGCAGTCTCAATGTCAGGCATTCCTGGGGCCTCCAGATCCCATTTATGGAGGTCCTTCCTTTGAGCAGCGAATGGAGCCTTTCAGTCATCTGATAGTGACATTCCCTTCACAACAGGGACAAGACAAACATGTCCGTTTGGCTCACCCACTGATTGCACAGCAGTGTGTTGAGTTACTGGCTACAGCAGGTGTGACCAGAAGTGATACAGCAAGGAACTTTCTGACAGACTTTTGTAGAGAAGAGGTGCAGCAACATTTGATGTCCGTCATCAAAGATATGCTAACTAAGAGGGAAATCACTGTGGATGTTAAGCAGAATGCAGAATGGAAACGAGACATGTTAACGAAAAGGGAAATGAGAGAAGAAAGGAAAAGCAAGTTTTCCAGGTTGATTCAAGATATTGAAGATACTGAAGGCCAAGAATCCAAAAGCAACTGTGTATCTGTTTTACAACTAGCTTCAAAGAAATTCAAGCAAAACCCATTCTTTCCTCAAGCTCTTGCTCGTTTCTTTTACATTGTGAAGAGAGACTATTCTAAAGCGGAGAAGTGGGCAAAAATAGCAAAAGACAGAGATCCCAACAATTCATTTGTTGCTGACACACTGGGGCAAGTATACAAGAACCATTTGATGAGCAGAATGAAAGTAGAGCAGAGTTCCTTCAGGGTTCCCAAACAGCTGGGTTCCATCTCTGCACAAGAAATTTTGCAACTATCAACAATGGCCTTTGAGGCTTTCAAAGATGAGGAATGGGCTGCTGAAAATGAGCAGGGAGCAGACATGCAATACGATGGTATTAACAAAGTCTCACACATCTATAACAACAGGGGACTATTTGGTTATCTACAGGTTGCCAACATTGTTTTTGACTCACTTGTCTCTCTTGATAAAAACTGGCAAAAGGTCCTTACCATGGAAATATCCGCTGACTCTTTCTTCATATCAATCGGACAGAAAAAGCTCTTCAAGTACAAGCCACTCATCATCAGCCTCAGGGATGAGGTGGAGAGGAAATGTGAGTTTTTTGATGGTTACCTGACTTACTCCAAACCCAGCATGAAAGAAAATGAACCGCATTACTTTCAGACTGATGTGAAGAACTGCTACTGCAAATACGTGGGGACATGCACACCTATACACTCAGAGTCTGCAATAGATGTACCCCTCCAGAAGCTCAAAGAAGAAATGGCCATTGCCTTCCCTGGACTGCTTTGCTGTCTTGATAAGGGCTATGATGCATCTAACTTACGCCGAATAACAACATTGTGGGGGGAAATAAATAAAAAAATAAACAAGAAAGATGGTGACAACAAAGCGTCCCAAAACTTCATCCTTGCCAACATCATCTTAAGCAAAGTGGAAGCAGCATCTCCAATTCTTACCCCGTTGCCAATCCTAAGAAGCAGTCTGGAGAGACATCTAGTGGCTAATCTTAGTAACCAAACCCCAGAGTTTTACTTCTTAGTCCTTTTGCTGTTTTGGCCTGAGGAGCATAAAAAAATGGATTTCAATATTGACCTCAACAAATGTGTTCTGGAGATGCAAGAGTCCTACAAAAACACATACAAAAAGCATCTTCGCTCAAGGTACCTTCTCCCCCTTATTTTCCTGGGTAAGGGTGAGGGTTTGAGCAGACTGGTTCATAGAGCAAAAATAGACAACCTATTGATAGAGGAGAATCCAATGGCAAGGCCAGAGGCAAGGCCAGACCTTATCTCTCAAAAGTGGAGCAGTGGTGAAGTGTGGAGAGAACCCAGTGTCCAGGACCTTCTTCTTCCAGTCAATGGAGTGGTTAGACAGCACAAGGTGTTTGCGCACGTTGATGGCAAGAAGATTAACGTTTGTGCCGGCCAACAAAGCAAAGTTTGGAAGTCCGGAGACGTCTGCTTCTACCTTGGCTTCACCATTAGAGGTCCTGTGGCCTACGACATCAACTACCCATCCTATTCACGTAGGATTAAAGTATTGAAGTACCGGACATCGAATTGATCAAAGACCGGTATTTTTCAAATTTGTATCTCTATATTCTCTCACTCATGTACAGGCTCTTGATATTTTAATGTTCTAATACACAATATAATGACACGGGACGTCCAAACCTACCAATCTACACAGGGGCGAGAGTGACGCTGGTATTTGTGATATCATTGATTTTAAAATGCTTTGTGTACCAGGAAATTAAGACCACTGTATTATCACTGAGGTTAGTGCTTGGTTTGGCTGATTTTCTGATTGATGTGTCTGTCCCCAGGGCCTGTGAGAAGTTGAACAACGTGCCAATGTGATGGTGAGTTAATGTTTGTTACAGTATTCACAGAGCGTACAATAGTAATAGATAAGTGTTTGACAAATGCAACTTTACCACCACCTATGTTGACTGAGCTTTGTATTTATGAATATTACATAGTTTTCATGAAAATAACAAATATGGTGGGAAAATCCTACATTTTGCTCCAGTTTCACGGCTGGCAGCTGCATTCTTCGAATTCGTAATTCGAGTGCATAATTTGTCAAAATGGGAGGTGATGGAACAAAAAGTGAGCGCGAAAGGGGTGTTACCTGGTACCAGAACACATGAAAAAATAACTTTTATAATCAAGCATTGCATGCATTATCATCGCTCATTCACGAATTGACGCTCATTCACGAATTGCAAAAATCGCTGAAGTTTGAGACTTATATCTCCCTCACTAACTTTAAGCATCAGCTATCTGAGCAGCTTATACCGATTGCTGCAGCTGTTGCCTTGCGGAGGGAATAACTACACTGCGTATAAATCGAAGTTATTATATGAGGCTTCCTGGAACATTTCTCAGTACCGTGCTCAATACAATCTTGAAGCGTGGAATCCGATTGGTCAGACCAGCATTGAATGATTCTAGTCACAAGTATATCCTCTTTGAGTTTCTGCCTATAGGACGGTAGGAGCAAGATGGAGTCGTGGTCGGGTTTGCTGAATTTGCTGAAGGGAAGGCGGGGGTTGGGCCTTGTATGCATCCCAGAAGTTAGAGTAGCAGTGATCCAGTGTATTGCCCGAGCGGGTGCTGCAGTTAATATGCTGAAAGAATTTAGGTAGCCTTGTTCTCAAGATAGCTTTGTTAAAATCCCCAGCTACAATAAATGCAGCTGTTTGCTCAATTGGCCTACTTGGAAGTTGATAACATATTTGGTAGCCTGCAGACAAGTTAGTCTTCTCTTTTCAGTAGAATAATTGTCTTTCCAACCAGTGCTTTCCTGTGACTTTTTATATTTGAAAGGCCTTTTTTGCTACATGCTGTTCACTGGCAGATTTGCTGCGCTTCCTGACTGTAGGCCTTGTGATTGGGCTTCACACAATCCACAGCTAGGCTCTTTATTTTAAATATGCTATTGCTCCTCTGTGGCTGAATTATAGGCCTACTCCTGGTGTAGTATTCTGAATTATTACATTTAGCAGTAATTCTATAACTTTGGCAAATGTATTTCAATTTATCAGGGGTGCTGCGACACCTCCAGCACCCTTCCGCGGCTATGACTCCATAAGGAAAAACATATATTATAAAGAGCAAAGTTCCAGATTCTCTACTACACCGATATGTTGCATTCAATTATAAACCTATATCGGCACACTCGATTAAGTAGCCTAACATGTAGGCTAATCTTAAATTAAAGTTGGCAAATCACCATAAATTATAGGCCTAGTCAACAGCTGCGGGATGAATGAACAATGAAGAAGGAGTTTTATGGACGTGTCTGTGGGAGCAGCCAGGAAAGACAACTCAAGGACCACTGCTGCATCCGCAAACCAGCTAACCAGCTAACCAGCTAACCTGAGACGCTGTTTGATTCAAGGCTGGATTCTCCCTTTCTTGAAATAATCATTGATCTAAATATATGGCTATTAGATAAATGATGACATGCTAAAAAATAAATCATCACTGATCTGACATGACTTGGTTGTAGCCTATAGCGCACGCATTCTATTATTTCACTATCCATCTTTTGGTGAAGCTTTCAAGGATGGGAGGAGTGAAGGATGCATAGGTTATCCCAAAACAGGTGCATCATCTCCATTATAGGCTATTTGTCTCAGCTATACCATTCATTTAGACTACCACTTGTTCACATTGTAGAGTATTGTGGCTATGCAAGCTCCTTCACTTGGTTTTTGGGGGCAGCCCTTGATTCCGACAGGGATGCGCAATCGTTCTCTGCGCAATCCTTGACCTACATTCACAAGATGATAATTATAGGCCTCTTCGCAGTCTTACAACGCTGACAATGTGTATCTGTGAAGCCTGTTTGAACGAGTGTATTAGACCCCCCCACCAAACACACACACACCAGCATACACACACAACTGTCTATGTATGTAGACACAAAAACTGGGATGAAATACCTCATCCAATTCTGTGTGGCTCCTTCTTCTGAAAATAATCTATGGCACGACCTCTTGCAGGTCCTAAAATGTCTACTTTTAATAATATGGTAAGTATGTTCTAAAAGTGAAAGGATTTCCTTGTTAAAATTTAATTTAGATTATTCTCGATTTAAAAAAAAAAAATCATTTAAAAAATATGTAATAATCCAAGTACCACCACCTATTGCCGTTCAGTTATTTTTTATCTTCACTTGACCCTAGTAATCTCCAGTAGCATTCAAGCTTCAGCCCCATTTATCATGTTTTTAATGTCGTTTTAGTGTATTACATTTGTGGATGTCATTGTGTTTAAATGCAGTTGTTCTGCGACCAATCTTTACCTCAGACCTCAGGCCAGCACTTTGAGGACTTCACCGGACAGAACTGATCTAGAGGGTGAACCAGGTGAAGCCCATCTTGGATAAACTCATCACTGACAAGAGCTAAAGTTCAGTACTGGCCCAGTACACAGGACCAGATGGGGGAGCTCTCCACAGGACTGAGGGCAAGTGGCATCAGAGCAAAATATATTTTCTATGAAATCCTGAAGGAGCTGGAGCCACTGCTAATCAAAGACCTGAAGGGTGAATGAGGAGCTGGAATGGTGAATTGGGGACATTTAAAGTTTGTTTTAGGGGAAAAGGGCATAAATGACAGCAGCTCCGCTTTGTTTTACTACTTTGTGTTCAATAAAACACAACCTAAGAGAGGTATAGCCTCATTATTTTATCCTTATTTTTCTACATGTAAATATTAGTAGCCAGCAGAACAGCAACCAGCAACCTAGTGTTTTAGCCTTGAGGCTTTGCCAAAGATATAACATTTTGAGCGAGCTTGGGGGTCTGGTAAAAGTTGGGTTGGAAGATAAATGCTCAACCATCTCACCTGGATACTCTAGATCATTTACAGACAAGAAAATATATAAAGAAAATATATTATGAAAATACAAAAGTATACTGTGTAAAGAATCAATGATAAAAAGAACAATTGAATTATTTTGGCTACTAAATGATTGACAAGTCAGTGAGGGTAAGGAATACCAGCGATCTAAATACATGTATGATATGACTTTGTAAAGCTTTATGTACAAGCCTAATACAACGTTTTAAACAGTAATGATATGTGAGAATTTTTGTGACATTTTCACAACAAAGGTTTTAGAATATGTATTGAAATAAATACCTACGTACAGATGTGGCTTTGTCCTGATTTAAATGAGACTAAACTGAAATGATGCTATTTTGTTAGTGTGCTAAAATGAATATACATTTGAGCCCTTGTGGCTCAGCTGGTAGAGCATGGCACTGTGTTTTGGGTTAAATTCCCATGGTGGAGAAATACAAAAAATGTATGCTCTCACTTACTGTAAATAGCTCTGGATAAGGGTCTGCTAATACATACAGTGCTTTTGGAAAGTATTCAGACCCTTTGACTTTTTCCACATTTTGTTACGTTACAGCCTTATTCAATACCCCATACTGACAAACTCAACATTATACATATAGTACCAGTCAAAAGTTTGGACACTCCTACTCATTCAAGGGCTTTCTATATTTTTACTATTTTCTACATTGTAGTAACCAAAATGTTTTAAACAAATCAAAATATATTTTAGATTATTCAAAGTAGTCACCCTTTGGCTTGATGACAGCTTTGCACACTTGGCATTATCTCAACTAGCTTAATGAGGAATGCTTTTCCCACAGTTTTGAAGGAGTTCCCACATATGCTGAGCACTAGTTGGCTGCTTTTTCTTCACTCTGCAGTCCAACTCATCCCAAACCATCTCAATGGATTGGGTTGAGGTCAGCGGATTGTGGAGGCCAGGTCATCTGATGCAGCACAGCCTGGTGTGTTTGTCCTGTTGAAAAACAAATGATAGTCCCAATAAGCGCAAGCCAGATGGGATGGCGTATTGCTGCAGAATGCTGTGGTAGCCAGGCTGGTTAAGTGTGCCTGGAATTCTAAATAAATCCCTGACAGTGTCACCAGCAAAGCACCCCCACACCATCACATCTCCTCACCAACTCTGAATCTAACAAAGACAGATTTCCACAGGTCTAATGTATATTGCTTGTGTTTCTTGGCCCCAGCAAGTCTCTTCTTATTGTTGGTGTCCTTTAGTAGTACTTTCTTTGCAGCACTTCGACCATGAAGGCCTGATTCACGCAGTCTCCTCTGAACAGTTGATGTCGAGATGTGTCTGTTGAACTCTGTGAAGCATTTATTTGGGTTGCAAACTGAGGTGCAGTTAATTCTAATGAACTTATCCTCTGCAGCAGAGGTATCTCTGGGTCTTCCTTTCCTGTAGCGGTCCTCATGACAGCCAGGTAATTCTAATGAACTTATCCTCTGCAGCAGAGGTAACTCTGGGTCTTCCTTTCCTGTAGCGGTCCTCATGACAGCCAGGTAATTCTAATGAACTTATCCTCTGCAGCAGAGGTATCTCTGGGTCTTCCTTTCCTGTAGCAGGTCCTCATGACAGCCAGGTAACTCTAATGAACGTATCCTCTGCAGCAGAGGTAACTCTGGGTCTTCCTTTCCTGTAGCGGTCCTCATGACAGCCAGGTAACTCTAATGAACTTATCCTCTGCAGCAGAGGTATCTCTGGGTCTTCCTTTCCTGTAGCGGTCCTCATGACAGCCAGGTAACTCTAATGAACGTATCCTCTGCAGCAGAGGTAACTCTGGGTCTTCCTTTCCTGTAGCGGTCCTCATGACAGCCAGGTAACTCTAATGAACTTATCCTCTGCAGCAGAGGTAACTCTGGGTCTTCCTTTCCTGTAGCGGTCCTCATGACAGCCAGGTAATTCTAATGAACTTATCCTCTGCAGCAGAGGTAACTCTGGGTCTTCCTTTCCTGTAGCGGTCCTCATGACAGCCAGGTAATTCTAATGAACTTATCCTCTGCAGCAGAGGTATCTCTGGGTCTTCCTTTCCTGTAGCAGGTCCTCATGACAGCCAGGTAACTCTAATGAACTTATCCTCTGCAGCAGAGGTAACTCTGGGTCTTCCTTTCCTGTAGCAGGTCCTCATGACAGCCAGGTAACTCTAATGAACTTATCCTCTGCAGCAGAGGTAACTCTGGGTCTTCCTTTCCTGTAGCAGGTCCTCATGACAGCCAGGTAACTCTAATGAACGTATCCTCTGTAGCAGAGGTAACTCTGGGTCTTCCTTTCCTGTAGCAGGTCCTCATGACAGCCAGTTTCATCATAGTGCTTGATGGTTTTTGTGACTGCAATTGAAGAAAGGTTAAAAGTTCTTGACATTTTACGGATTGACTGACCTTCAGGTCTTAAAGTAATGATGGACTGTCGACTCTTCGCTTATTTGAGCTGTTCTTGCCATATGTAACATGAACTTGGTCTTTTACCAAATAGGGCTATCTTCTGTATATCATCCCTACGCTGTCAAAACAAAACTGACTGGCTCAAATGCATTAAAAAGGAAAGAAATTCCACAAAAGAACTTTTAACAAGGGACACCTGTTAATTGAAATGCATTCCAGGTGACTACCTCATGAAGCTGGTTGAGAGAATGCCAAGAGTGTGCAAAGCTGTCATCAAGACAAAGGGTGGTTAGTTTGAAAAATCGCAAATATAGAATGTATTTTCATTTGTTTAAAGTATTTTGGTTACTACACAATTCCATATGTGATATTTCAGAGTGTTGATGTCTTCACTATTATTCTACAATGTACAAAATAGTTCAAATAAAGAAAAATCCTTGAATGAGTAGGTGTGTCCAAACTTTTGACTGGTACTGTACATTTCCTAACCCAAACATGAGGCATATTTTTCTCATCCAAGTTCAATTAAGAGGTCAAACTGATCTGTGCATGTGTCCCTGCGTGTGATGATCCCTCCATTAAGGAGAAAGGGAGAGTTCTACACGTAGAACACTGTGGTGTGTACATAGAAAATGCAGATCAGTTCACCCGCTTCCACTTCAAGATTCTCTATCCATCTTTCTGAAGGGAGTTATCCTACAGGAGGGTTTTCATGGTTTCCTGTACACTGTGACTTGCAGATCTATTGGGCTAGGACAGCAGCACATCTCACGCTCCGTTTATATCTGATGCCATGTGATAGTATCAATTAACCTGTTAATGTAGTATCAATTAACCTGTTAATGTAGTATCAATTAACCTGTTAATGTAGTATGTTTATATCTGATGCCATGTGATACTGCATTAACAGGTGAATTGATACTACATTAACAGGTGAATTGATACTACATTAACAGGTGAATTGATACTACATTAACAGGTGAATTGATACTACATTAACAGGTGAATTGATACTACATTAACAGGTGAATTGATACTACATTAACAGGTGAATTGATACTACATTAACAGGTGAATTGATACTACATTAACAGGTGAATTGATACTACATTAACAGGTGACTTGATACTACATTAACAGGTGAATTGATACTACATTAACAGGTGAATTGATACTACATTAACAGGTGAATTGATACTACATTAACAGGTGACTTGATACTACATTAACAGGTGAATTGATACTACATTAACAGGTGAATTGATACTACATTAACAGGTGAATTGATACTACATTAACAGGTGAATTGATACTACATTAACAGGTGAATTGATACTACATTAACAGGTGAATTGATACTACATTAACAGGTGAATTGATACTACATTAACAGGTGACTTGATACTACATTAACAGGTGAATTGATACTACATTAACAGGTGAATTGATACTACATTAACAGGTGAATTGATACTACATTAACAGGTGAATTGATACTACATTAACAGGTGAATTGATACTGCATTAACAGGTGAATTGATACTACATTAACAGGTGAATTGATACTACATTAACAGGTGAATTGATACTACATTAACAGGTGAATTGATACTGCATTAACAGGTGAATTGATACTACATTAACAGGTGAATTGATACTACATTAACAGGTGAATTGATACTACATTAACAGGTGAATTGATACTACATTAACAGGTGAATTGATACTGCATTAACAGGTTAATTGATACTACATTAACAGGTGAATTGATACTGCAGTAACAGGTGAATTGATACTGCATTAACAGGTGAATTGATACTGCATTAACAGGTGAATTGATACTACATTAACAGGTGAATTGATACTACATTAACAGGTGAATTGATACTACATTAACAGGTGAATTGATACTACATTAACAGGTGAATTGATACTACATTAACAGGTGAATTGATACTGCATTAACAGGTGAATTGATACTACATTAACAGGTGAATTGATACTACATTAACAGGTGAATTGATACTACATTAACAGGTGAATTGATACTACATTAACAGGTGAATTGATACTACATTAACAGGTGAATTGATACTACATTAACAGGTGAATTGATACTACATTAACAGGTGAATTGATACTACATTAACAGGTGAATTGATACTACATTAACAGGTGAATTGATACTACATTAACAGGTGAATTGATACTACATTAACAGGTGAATTGATACTACATTAACAGGTGAATTGATACTACATTAACAGGTGAATTGATACTACATTAACAGGTGAATTGATACTACATTAACAGGTGAATTGATACTACATTAACAGGTGAATTGATACTACATTAACAGGTGAATTGATACTACATTAACAGGTGAATTGATACTACATTAACAGGTGAATTGATACTACATTAACAGGTGAATTGATACTACATTAACAGGTGAATTGATACTACATTAACAGGTGAATTGATACTACATTAACAGGTGACTTGATACTACATTAACAGGTGAATTGATACTACATTAACAGGTGAATTGATACTACATTAACAGGTGAATTGATACTGCATTAACAGGTGAATTGATACTACATTAACAGGTGAATTGATACTACATTAACAGGTGAATTGATACTACATTAACAGGTGACTTGATACTACATTAACAGGTGAATTGATACTACATTAACAGGTGAATTGATACTACATTAACAGGTGAATTGATACTACATTAACAGGTGAATTGATACTACATTAACAGGTGACTTGATACTACATTAACAGGTGACTTGATACTACATTAACAGGTGAATTGATACTACATTAACAGGTGAATTGATACTACATTAACAGGTGAATTGATACTACATTAACAGGTGAATTGATACTACATTAACAGGTGACTTGATACTACATTAACAGGTGAATTGATACTACATTAACAGGTGAATTGATACTACATTAACAGGTGAATTGATACTACATTAACAGGTGAATTGATACTACATTAACAGGTGAATTGATACTACATTAACAGGTGAATTGATACTACATTAACAGGTGAATTGATACTACATTAACAGGTGACTTGATACTACATTAACAGGTGAATTGATACTACATTAACAGGTGAATTGATACTACATTAACAGGTGAATTGATACTACATTAACAGGTGAATTGATACTACATTAACAGGTGAATTGATACTACATTAACAGGTGAATTGATACTACATTAACAGGTGAATTGATACTACATTAACAGGTGAATTGATACTACATTAACAGGTGAATTGATACTACATTAACAGGTGAATTGATACTACATTAACAGGTGACTTGATACTACATTAACAGGTGAATTGATACTACATTAACAGGTGAATTGATACTACATTAACAGGTGAATTGATACTACATTAACAGGTGAATTGATACTACATTAACAGGTGACTTGATACTACATTAACAGGTGAATTGATACTACATTAACAGGTGAATTGATACTACATTAACAGGTTAATTGATACTGCATTAACAGGTGAATTGATACTACATTAACAGGTGAATTGATACTACATTAACAGGTGAATTGATACTACATTAACAGGTGAATTGATACTGCATTAACAGGTGAATTGATACTACATTAACAGGTGAATTGATACTACATTAACAGGTGAATTGATACTACATTAACAGGTGAATTGATACTACATTAACAGGTGAATTGATACTACATTAACAGGTGAATTGATACTACATTAACAGGTGAATTGATACTACATTAACAGGTGAATTGATACTGCATTAACAGGTTAATTGATACTACATTAACAGGTGAATTGATACTGCAGTAACAGGTGAATTGATACTGCATTAACAGGTGAATTGATACTACATTAACAGGTGAATTGATACTACATTAACAGGTGAATTGATACTACATTAACAGGTGAATTGATACTACATTAACAGGTGAATTGATACTACATTAACAGGTGAATTGATACTACATTAACAGGTGAATTGATACTACATTAACAGGTGAATTGATACTACATTAACAGGTGAATTGATACTACATTAACAGGTGAATTGATACTACATTAACAGGTGAATTGATACTACATTAACAGGTGAATTGATACTACATTAACAGGTGAATTGATACTGCATTAACAGGTGAATTGATACTACATTAACAGGTGAATTGATACTATATTAACAGGTTAAACACACAACACAAGGACTCTAAAACAAAGACCAGAGAAGACCCATCGGTCAATCGGTCAGAAAACATCTGATTCAGAGGGGTTGGGTTAAATGTGGAAGACCCATTTCAGTTGAATGGATTCAGTTGTACGACTGACTAGGTATCCCCCTTTCCCCTTCCAATGTTGACCCTTCTGTACGTTTTGAAGTCCTATAGAAAATGTATGAAATCCAAAACAAGATAGCAATGTATCCAGAATAAACTAAGAATTATCAGAAATGTAAATAACCTTGTGTCAGAAGAAACTGTCGGCTCCATGTCAGTCTTAAGCTACAGTTTTATAGTCTCTCTCTCTACCTCACACACACAACAGGAAATAGTCCTGAGATATGTCAATCTAACACATTTATTTGAGTTATAGAAGATGCAGATGTTTACTTCAGGATGGAACTAATCCCTAAACTGAAAGGGGTACATCACATGGGCCCATACAATATGGAAAGGTTAGAAGAATATTATCCAGTGATTTGTATACAGTACATGTCCTCAAATATGATTTCAATGTGTGTTTAAGGTCATTCAAGTCATATGTAAAAGGAATAGTAATTGTAATGGTTTTCCTCCTCTTCATCTGAAGAGGAGGTGTAGTATGGATCGGACCAAGATGTGGCGTGGTAAGTGTTCATGATGTTAATTTTAAAGACAAACAGAACACTAAAATACAAAAACAATAAACGTGACGTGAATAACCGAAACCGAAAACAGTACTGTGTGGTGAACAAACACAGACACGGAAACAAACACCCACAAACAAACAGTGCAACCCAGGCTACCTAAGTATGATTCTCAATCAGAGACAACTAATGATACCTGCCTCTGTTTGAGAACCATACTAGGCCAAAACGTAGAAATCCCAAAATCATAGAAAAACAAACATAGACTGCCCACCCCAACTCACGCCCTGACCATACTAAATAACAACAAAACAAAGGAAATAAAGGTCAGAACGTGACAGTAATTGTCTCTGTTTCCTTTTCAGTTGATTACACAACGAGTACCACTTGCTATTTACAAAGTAAGTCCTGTAAACATTAGAATATCCTAAACTAAATCAGTTTCGTTTTTGTTATTGTTCTTATTTTGCATCCAAACTTATTAAACATAATATACGGTATATTCAGATGTATTGAAGTACTGGCCAAAAGAGTCTTCACTGACGAGGGCTACAGTGAAGTACTGGCCAAAAGAGTCTTCACTGACGAGGGCTACAGTGAAGTACTGGCCAAAAACACCAGATACGATCAGATGAGGGAACTCGGCATTGGACCTCTGAAAGCAAGCGGCATCAAATATATTTTCTTTAAGAACCTGGAGAAGTATCTGCTAATCAGAGACCTGAAGAGTGAATGAGGAGCTGGGATGGAGAATGGGGGGCATTTGAAGATTATTTTAGGGGAAAGGGCGTGATGGCATTTAGGCTTTGTTTTATTTCTGTGTTTACAAGAAATACACAAATATAACAGGAGCATAGAATCGTTATTTTATCATCCCTTCTTTTACTTCTACATTTAAATGTTAGTAGCAAGCAGCACAGGAACCCTACATTTTAGCTTGGAATTTTGTCAATGATATACAGGAGCTGGCTTGGAATTTCCGGCAAGGAAGTCCTCTGAAAAGATAAATGCTCAACCATGTCACCTAGATGCCCTGGATTTACAGACAACAAAATATACAATAGAAATATATTTTTTTTTAAACAAATACACTCCCCTCAGTATGTAATTGGACAGTGAAGAAAAATGACAAGCCAAATGCTACAATGCCTGTGAGTTGACAGCTCGTTGTCGTTCCAGTTACACTTCGACAAGAGATACTGAGGTTGGCTCATGATGTTACTATGGCAGGCCATCTTGGGGTCAACAAGACGTATGACCGTACTTTTGTTTCACAGTAGATTTGTTTAAGCCCACCAAGAAACACCTGATTTATCACACAGAATTAATTAATAAGCTGGGTAGAAAATGAATCTGTTTAAGTCATAAGTAAAGACCTTTCAAAAATAGGCTGGCATGATTGACTGTGACAGCCCCCACCCTGGAGAGCAGCTCTCCTACCTAGGAAAATCACCTGTTGTTTGGGTATCGTTATGTATATATGCCCTCCTATTGTTGAAGTGTTTAGATTTGAAAAAACATTGTTTCAAACAACCCTGCAGAGACACACACACACACCAGGATAGATCAAATGCCTACACATGCTTTAACATATACAGATGCACTATCTTGTTAAATAAACACCAACTAAAGCGTGACAGCTTCAAAGGAATAGACGCACTATATGCATAAATTAACACTCACTCTAAGGCGTGAGAACAGGAACAGGATGCCCATATATGGGCATAACCACGTGATAACTTCCCGCCAGGATGTCCTGACCGGATTCCCAAATATGAGCATTTACACGTCATCCGGACACTCATGTAGATAACATGGGTGGTGGAGCACATAACAATGTCATTTATTTGGAATCGTTTTCCTGTATGTACTGTGGGGCAAAAAAGTATTTAGTCAGCCACCAATTGTGCATGATCTCCCAATTTAAAATATGAGAGAGGCCTGTAATTTTCATCATAGGTACACTTCAACTATGACAGACAAAATTAGAAAAAAAATAACATTGTAGGATTTTTAATTAATTTATTTGCAAATTATGGTGGAAAATAAGTATTTGGTCAATAACAAAAGTGTATCTCAATACCCTTTGTTGGCAATGACAGAGGTAAAACGTTTTCTGTAAGTCTTCACAAGGTTTTCACACACTATTGCTGGTATTTTGGCCCATTCCTCCATGCAGATCTCCTCTAGAGCAGTGATGTTTTGGGGCTGTTGCTGGGCAACAACTCCCTCCAAAGATTTTCTATGGGGTTGAGATCTGGAGACTGGCTAGGCCACTCCAGGACCTTGAAATGCTTCTTACGACGCCACTCCTTCGTTGCCCGGGCGGTAAGACCCAGCCACGTTTCATCTTCAATGCCTTTCCTGATGGAAGGAGGTTTTCACTCAAAATCTCACGATACATGGCCCCATTCATTCTTTCCTTTACACGGATCAGTCGTCCTGGTCCCGTTGCAGAAAAACAGCCCCAAAGCATAATGTTTCCACCCCCATGCTTCACAGTAAGTATGGTGTTCTTTGGATGCAACTCAGCATTCTTTGTCCTCCAAACACGATGAGTTGAGTTTTTACCAAAAAGTTATATTTTGGTTTCATCTGACCATATGACATTCTCCCAATCTTCTTCTGGATCATCCAAATGCTCTCTAGCAAACTTCAGATGGGCCTGGACATGTGTCCCCCTGCTTAAGCCAGTACGTCTGGCACTGCAGGATTTGAGTCCCTGGCGGGGACTCAAATCCTGTGTGTCACTGATGGTAGGCTTTGTTACCTTGGTCCCAGCTCTCTGCAGGTCATTCACTAGGTCCCCCCGTGTGGTTCTGGGATTTTTGCTCACCGTTCTTGTGATAATTTTGACCCCACGGGGTGAGATCTTGCGTGGAGCCCCAGATCGATGGAGATTATCAGTGGTCTTGTATGTCTTCCATTTCCTAATAATTGCTCCCACAGTTGATTTCTTCAAACCAAGCTGCTTACCTATTGCAGATTCAGTCTTCCCAGCCTGGTGCAGGTCTACAATTTTGTTTCTGGTGTCCTTTGACAGCTCTTTGGTCTTGGCCATAGTAGAGTTTGGAGTGTGAATGTTTGAGGTTGTGGACAGGTGTCTTTTATACTGATAACAAGTTCAAACAGGTGCCATTAATATAGGTAACGAGTGGAGGACAGAGGAGCCTCTTAAAGAAGAAGTTACAGGTCTGTGAGAGCCAGAAATCTTGCTTGTTTGTAGGTGACCAAATACTTATTTTCCACCATAATTTGCAAATAAATTCATTAAAATCCTACAATGTGATTTTCTGGATTTTTTTTCTACTTTTAGTCCTTCTTACATCAGCTGATGTCTCAAAGTGCCGTACAGAAACCCAGCCTAAAACCCCAAACAGCAAGCAACGCAGGTGTAGATGCACGGTGGCTAGGAAAAACTCCTTAGAAAGGCCAGAAACTAGGAAGAAACCTAGAGAGGAACCAGGCTATGGGGGGTGGCCAGTCCTCTTCTGGCTGTGCCAGGTGGAGATTATAATAGAACATGGCCAAGATGCTCAAATGTTCATAGATGACCAGCAGGGTCAAATAATAATAATCACAGTGGTTGTCGAGGGTGCAACAGGCAGGTCAGCACCTCAGGAGTAAATGTCAGTTGGCTTTTCATAGCCGATCATTCAGAGTATCTCTACCACTCCTGCTGTCTCTAGAGTTGAAAACAATCATGTCCCTCGCTCTCTCCCCCACCCCCCTCTCTCTCCCCCACTCCCTCCCTTTTGTCTCACCACTCTCTCCCACCCCCTCTCTCTCTCTTCCCTCACCACACTTCTCTCTCCCCCCAACCCCCATCTCTCTCTGTCCCTCCACCCCGCCATCTCTCCTCCCTACCACCCTCTCTCCCTACCCCCACCCCCCCTCTCTCACCCCCCCCCCCCCCCTCCCTCCACACCCGCCCCCCCCCTCTCACCCCCCCCCCCCCCCCCCCCACACACACCCGCCCCCCCCTCTCACCCCCCCCTCCATCCACCCCCCCCTCTCTATCTTTTTCTCTCTCTCTGTTTCAGTTGTGCTGTCAACACCACCATCCCAGCAGGAGAGACCAATAAATTTCAGTGTAATGAGATGGAGGGTAAGTATGTTGTTGAGGTCATCCCTGGACAGAACAAGATTCTTACTCTGTGTGAGGTGAAAGTATTGTCAAAACTCCAGAGTTTCCACAGAAGGTACTTCTTTCCCGGTACATTTACTTATTCTGTCAGAGAAGGTATACAGAATAATAACTTAAATGAACATACGAAAATAAGTATCAGACTTCGGATTATTGGAGATGATACATGTTTCTTATGTTGAATGTTTTTTTTGTAACTCAGTGGGAGACATTTTTCACAATGCAAATGAGTACAAATCTGAGAAAAACATCCCTTTTTTTTTCAACAATTTGCTTTAAAAAAAGAACACTAATTTACCAAACTTTTTTTTTTACTAATCACCTTTTTGTACAGCGCATTGTTAAAGAAATATGTTAAATAAAATCATACTGTCAAGATATATCACAAGATGTGGTATGAGTAAAAGCTGTGTGCGTGAAGGGTCTAGACGCCTGGCTGAAATAGTGCCTGTTGTGTTCAGTGATTTAAGCAAATAAACGCTGGGGCGATTCATTGAAGTTTTACGGTATTTGAATGTCTGTAGAAACAACATTATTCCTTTCAACATGTATCAGTTGATATGCAGTTTGCTTCCTATTCATAATGAACATGGTTTTGAAAAGTATATTACTTCAAGCCTGCATTCTTTTGACGAACCAAAGCAGCACCAATGAGTTAGCCAGCCAACTTTGAAAAACAACCAAAGTAAAGACTGATTTTCAGGTACATTTAAAAAAGCTAAACATCAGTATATGTTTTGCGTTGTTGAGTCAATTAGGCCATGTCCATTTCAAGCGTATCTTTTTTTTTTAATAAAAAGTTATTTAGGGAAGTTTGTGGCTAACTCATTGATCCTGCTTTGCACTATACCCAATCTGGTATTTTCTCAATAGAAGAAAAGCTGTAGGTGTTTTCATTTCATTGTGCAGTGACCATTCAAATGGGTGACAGAATCACCTGTTAAAACATTGAGACAGAGTTGGGAAATAATATAAGTTAATGTATGAACAGTTTATAGAATATAAATAAATGCAATAACCTGAGAAATATCACAGTGTATCGTCTGCTCTTGGAATGTACCTGCTGTATTACAATGGATATTCACTCATTCATTACTGTATTTCAACTGATATTCACTCATTCATTACTGTATTTCAACGGATATTCACTCATTCATTACTGTATTTCAACTGATATTCACTCATTCATTACTGTATTTCAACTGATATTCACACATTCATTACTGTATTTCAACTGATATTCACTCATTCATTACTGTATTTCAACTGATATTCACTCATTCATTACTGTATTTCAACTGATATTCACTCATTCATTACTGTATTTCAACTGATATTCACTCATTCATTACTGTATTTCAACTGATATTCACTCATTCATTACTGTATTTCAACTGGTATTCACTCATTCATTACTGTATTTCAACTGATATTCACTCATTCATTACTGTATTTCAACTGATATTCACTCATTCATTACTGTATTTCAACGGATATTCACTCATTCATTACTGTATTTCAACTGACATTCACTCATTCATTACTGTATTTCAACTGATATTCTCTCATTCATTACTGTATTTCAACTGATATTCTCTCATTCATTACTGTATTTCAACTGATATTCACTCATTCATTACTGTATTTCAACTGATATTCTCTCATTCATTACTGTATTTCAACTGATATTCACTCATTCATAAGGGCCAGGGTAGACCATAAGTAGGGCACAGAGTTTTCCCTGGTCAGATCATGTTGTCAGGGAAAACTCAGGGCCCTACATGTAAGGGATAATCAACGAGGGTAATCAACGTTCTCTGAACAATAATTAGCGACTTGGATGGTGTGTTTCACGACGCGCTAGTGGAGTAAGATCTCTTTCTTAATTCTTTGTTATTTGAATATGCTGGTAACAGTTTTATAAAAGCAATAAGGCATGTATCAGGAATACAGTCACAGGTAAATGGGTTGACAATCCCGGGGGGCCTAACAACACCATTTGCCTGTGACTGCAGTCATGATACAGCCTCTTGTGCCTTATTGCTTAATTAACATTCCTATTACATTACAATAACTATGATTTATAAGTTTCAATTTATGTGGAAGGAATGTGATGATGAGTATCTGCTCCTGCAGAGAGGTGGGTTGGGAATGTGAACTTGGCACATACTGCAGTGTTCTTTCTGTCACAGCATTTCCAAGAAAACTAAAATATACATCTGACACCGAATAATGAAAGTAGAACTAAGAAATCTCGCCCCTGACGCAATCAATTAGCCAGTTAACTTTGACAAAACACCAGATATAACTATTGATTTTCTGGTTTATTAAGAAATCTCAACTTAGATCTGTGTTTAAGGTTGTTGAGTTAATTACACCATGCCTATTTCAAGCTTATCTTTCGAAAACATAAATTATTAATAAAAAATATTTAGGCATATTAGCTGGCTAACCGACTGATCCTGTTTAGTTGTAAACCCTCAGGTCTAAAATCTGTGTGTTTTATCCAACTCTGACAGTTGTAAAAAACTATCGGCCTATATCGAATCTTCCATTCCTCTCGAAAATTTTAGAAAAGGCTGTTGCGCAGCAACTCACTGCCTTCCTGAAGACAAACAATGTTTAAGAAATGCTTCAGTCTGGTTTTAGACTGCATCATAGCACTGAGACTGCACTTGTGAAGGTGGTAAATTACCTTTTAATGGCATCAGACCGAGGCTTTGTATCTGTCCTTGTGCTCCTAGACCTTAGGGCTGCTTTTGATACAATCGATCACCACATTCTTTTGGAGAGATTGGAAACCCAAATTGGTCTACACGGACAAGTTCTGCCTGGTTTAGATCTTATATGTCGGAAAGATATCAGTTTGTCTCTGTGATGGTTTGTCCTCTGACAAATCAACTGTAAATGTCAGTGTTCCTCAAGGTTCCGTTTTAGGACCACTATTGTTTTCACTATATAATTTACCTCTTGGGGATGTCATTCGAAAACATAATGTTAACTTTCACTACTATGCGGATGACACACAGCTGTACATTTCAATGAAACATTGTGAAGCCCCAAAATTGCCCTCGCTAGAGGCCTGTGTTTCAGACATAAGGAAGTGGATGGCTGCAAACTTTCTACTTTTAAACTCGGACAAAACAGAGATGCTTGTTCTTGGTCCCGAGAAACAAAGAGATCTTCTGTTGAATCTGACAATTAATCTTAATGGTTGTACAGTCGTCTCAAATAAAACTGTGAAGGACCTCGGCGTTACTCTGGACCCTGATCTCTCTTTTGACGAACATATCATGACTGTTTCAAGGACAGCTTTTTTACCATCTACGTAACATTGCAAAAATTAGAAACTTTCTGTCCAAAAATTATGCAGAAAAATTCATCCATGCTTTTGTTACTTCAAGGTTAGACTACTGCAATGCTCTACTTTCCGGCTACCCGGATAAAGCACTAAATAAACTTCAGTTAGGGCTAAATAAGGCTGCTAGAATCCTGACTAGAAACCAAAAATTTGATCATATTACTCCAGTGCTAGCCTCTCTACACTGGCTTCCTGTCAGGGCTGATTTCAAGGTTTTACTGCTAACCTACAAAGCATTACATGGGCTTGCGCCTATCTATCTCTCTGATTTGGTCCTGCCGTACATACAGTGCCTTGCGAAAGTATTCGGCCCCCTTGAACTTTGCGACCTTTTGCCACATTTCAGGCTTCAAACATAAAGATATAAAACTGTATTTTTTTGTGAAGAATCAACAACAAGTGGGACACAATCATGAAGTGGAACGACATTTATTGGATATTTCAAACTTTTTTAACAAATCAAAAACTGAAAAATTGGGCGTGCTAAATTATTCAGCCCCCTTAAGTTAATACTTTGTAGCGCCACCTTCTGCTGCGATTACAGCTGTAAGTCGCTTGGGGTATGTCTCTATCAGTTTTGCACATCGAGAGACTGAATTTTTTTCCCATTCCTCCTTGCAAAACAGCTCGAGCTCAGTGAGGTTGGATGGAGAGCATTTGTGAACAGCAGTTTTCAGTTCTTTCCACAGATTCTCGATTGGATTCAGGTCTGGACTTTGACTTGGCCATTCTAACACCTGGATATGTTTATTTTTGAACCATTCCATTGTAGATTTTGCTTTATGTTTTGGATCATTGTCTTGTTGGAAGACAAATCTCCGTCCCAGTCTCAGGTCTTTTGCAGACTCCATCAGGTTTTCTTCCAGAATGGTCCTGTATTTGGCTCCATCCATCTCCCCATCAATTTTAACCATCTTCCCTGTCCCTGCTGAAGAAAAGCAGGCCCAAACCATGATGCTGCCACCACCATGTTTGACAGTGGGGATGGTGTGTTCAGCTGTGTTGCTTTTACGCCAAACATAACGTTTTGCATTGTTGCCAAAAAGTTCAATTTTGGTTTCATCTGACCAGAGCACCTTCTTCCACATGTTTGGTGTGTCTCCCAGGTGGCTGTGGCAAACTTTAAACAACACTTTTTATGGATATCTTTAAGAAATGGCTTTCTTCTTGCCACTCTTCCATAAAGGCCAGATTTGTGCAATATACGACTGATTGTTGTCCTATGGACAGAGTCTCCCACCTCAGCTGTAGATCTCTGCAGTTCATCCAGAGTGATCATGGGCCTCTTGGCTGCATCTCTGATCAGTCTTCTCCTTGTATGAGCTGAAAGTTTAGAGGGACGGCCAGGTCTTGGTAGATTTGCAGTGGTCTGATACTCCTTCCATTTCAATATTATTGCTTGCACAGTGCTCCTTGGGATGTTTAAAGCTTGGGAAATCTTTTTGTATCCAAATCCGGCTTTAAACTTTATCACAACAGTATCTCGGACCTGCCTGGTGTGTTCCTTGTTCTTCATGATGCTCTCTGTGCTTTTAACGGACCTCTGAGACTATCACAGTGCAGGTGCATTTATACGGAGACTTGATTACACACAGGTGGATTGTATTTATCATCATTAGTCATTTAGGTCAACATTGGATCATTCAGAGATCCTCACTGAACTTCTGGAGAGAGTTTGCTGCACTGAAAGTAAAGGGGCTGAATAATTCTGCACGCCCAATTTTTCAGTTTTTGATTTGTTAAAAAAGTTTGAAATATCCAATAAATGTCGTTCCACTTCATGATTGTGTCCCACTTGTTGTTGATTCTTCACAAAAAAATACAGTTTTATATCTTTATGTTTGAAGCCTGAAATGTGGCAAAAGGTTGCAAAGTTCAAGGGGGCCGAATACTTTTGCAAGGCACTGTACCTACACGTACACTACGGTCACAAGACGCAGGCCTCCTAATAGTCCCTAGAATTTCTAAGCAAACAGCTGGAGGCAGGGCTTTCTCCTATAGAGCTCAATTTTTATGGAATGGTCTGCCTACCCATGTGAGAGACGCAGACTCTTAAAGGTCTCAACCTTTAAGTCTTTACTGAAGACTCATATCTTCAGTGGGTCATATGATTGAGTGTAGTCTGGCCCAGGAGTGTGAAGGTGAACGGAAAGGCTCTGGAGCAATGAACCGCCCTTGCTGTCTCTGCCGGGCCGGTTCCCCTCTTTCCACTGGGATTCTCTGCCTCTAACCCTATTACAGGGGCTGAGTCACTGGCTTACTGGTGCTCTTTCATGCCGTCCCTAGGAGGGGTCCGTCACTTGAGTGGGTTGAGTCACTGGTGTGATCTTCCTGTTTGGGTTGCCCCCCCCCCCCCTTGGGTTGTGCCGTGACGGAAGTCTTTGTGGGCTGTACTCGGCCTTGTCTCAGGATGGTAAGTTGGTGGTTGAAGATATCCCTCTAGTGGTGTGGGGGCTGTGCTTTGGCAAAGTGGGTGGGGTTATATCCTTCCTGTTTGGCCCTGTCCGGGGGTATCATCGGATGGGGCCACAGTGTCTTCTGACCCCTCCTGTCTCATAAATACTGGAGGCTGCTGCAGTAGTTTATGTGTCAGGGGGCTAGGGTCAGTTTGTTATATCTGGAGTACTTCTCCTGTCTTCTCTGGTGTCCTGTGTGAATTTAAGTATGCTCTCTCTCTTTCTCTCAGAGGACCTGAGCCCTAGGACCATGCCTCAGGACTACCTGGCATGATGACTCCTTGCTGTCCCCAGTCCACCTGGCCGTGCTGCTGCTCCAGTTTCAACTGTTCTGTCTGTGATTATTATTATTTGACCATGCTGGTCATTTATGAACATTTGAACATCTTGGCCATGTTCTGTTATAATCTCCACCTGGCACAGCCAGAAGAGGACTGGCCACCCCTCATAGCCTGGTTCTGCTCTAGGTTTCTTCCTAGGTTTTGGCCTTTCTAGGGAGTTTTTCCTAGCCACCGTGCTTCTACATCTGCATTGCTTGATGTTTGGGGTTTTAGCCTGGGTTTCTGTACAGCACTTTGAGATATCAGCTGATGTACGAAGGGCTATATAAATACATTTTATTTATTTATTTAAATATGTCACAATGGGGGATAATCTTCGAAGAGTCCATAAAAACATAGAATATACAATATTATAACAAATTGATCAGGACTATGACTATATGTTGTACCCTTGATAGGGCCGTGGAAGAGTCCAGTAAGATATACAGTCAGTAACTATTATTTCCTTGTTAGACATACATGTACCTTCATGCATTTCCTGTCATACTGCTGCACAGTCTACATTTCCTGTGATACTGCTGCACAGTCTACATTTCCTGTGATACTGCTCCACAGTCTACATTTCCTGTCATACTGCTGCACAGTCTACATTTCCTGTGATACTGCTACACAGTCTACATTTCCTGTCATACTGCTACACAGTCTACATTTCCTGTGACACTGCTGGACAGTCTACATTTCCTGTGATACTGCTGCACAGTCTACATTTCCTGTGATACTGTTGGACAGTCTACATTTCCTGTGATACTGCTACACAGTCTACACTTCCTGTGATACTGCTGGATAGTCTACATTTCCTGTGATACTGCTGCACAGTCTACATTTCCTGTGATACTGCTGCACAGTCTACATTTCCTGTGATACTGCTACACAGTCTACATTTCCTGTGATACTGCTGGACAGTCTACATTTCCTGTGATACTGCTACACAGTCTACATTTCCTGTGATACTGCTGGATAGTCTACATTTCCTGTGATACTGCTACACAGTCTACATTTCCTGTGATACTGCTACACAGTCTACATTTCCTGTGATACTGCTGGACAGTCTTCATTTCCTGTGATACTGCTGGACAGTCTACATATCCTGTGATACTGCTGGACAGACTACATTTCCTGTGATACTGCTACACAGTCTACATTTCCTGTGGCACTGCTGGACAGTCTACATTTCCTGTGATACTGCTGCACAGTCTACATTTCCTGTGATACTGCTGGACAGTCTACATTTCATGTGATACTGCTACACAGTCTACATTTCCTGTGATACTGCTGGACAGTCTACATTTCCTGTGATACTGCTGCACAGTCTACATTTCCTGTGATACTGCTGGACAGTCTACATTTCCTGTGATACTGCTACACAGTCTACATTTCATGCGATACTGCTACACAGTCTACATTTCCTGTGATACTGCTGGACAGTCTACATTTCCTGTGATACTGCTACACAGTCTACATTTCCTGTGATACTGCTACACAGTCTACATTTCCTGTGATACTGCTGGATAGTCTACATTTCCTGTGATACTGCTACACAGTCTACATTTCCTGTGATACTGCTGGACAGTCTTCATTTCCTGTGATACTGCTGGACAGTCTACATTTCCTGTCATACTGCTACACAGTCTACATTTCCTGTGGCACTGCTGGACAGTCTACATTTCCTGTGATACTGCTGCACAGTCTACATTTCCTTTGATACTGCTGGACAGTCTACATTTCCTGTGATACTGCTACACAGTCTACATTTCCTGTGATACTGCTGGATAGTCTACATTTCCTGTGATACTGCTGCACAGTCTACATTTCCTGTGATACTGCTGCACAGTCTACATTTCATGTGGTACTGCTGCACAGTCTACATTTCCTGTGATACTGCTGGACAGTCTACATTTCCTGTGATACTGCTACACAGTCTACATTTCCTGTGATACTGCTGGATAGTCAACATTTCCTGTGATACTGCTGGACAGTCTACATTTCCTGTGATACTGCTGGACAGTCTACATTTCCTGTGATACTGCTAGACAGTCTACATTTCCTGTGATACTGCTGGACAATCTACATTTCCTGTGATACTGCTGGACAGTCTACATTTCCTGTGATACTGCTGGACAGTCTACATTTCCTGTGATACTGCTGGACAGTCTACATTTCCTGTGATACTGCTGGACAGTCTACATTTCCTGTGATACTGCTGGACAGTCTACATTTCCTGTGATACTGCTGGACAGTCTACATTTCCTGTGATACTGCTGCACAGGTTACAGGAAAAACAAACAAAGCACCATTTAATTAAACCACCCCACCGGGGCGGTCCCCCAACTTATTTTCATTTACAGTGAAATGTAACTTAAGTTAACAATGACATCTTCATCACTGGCATCTAATCTGTCCAGTTCATCCAGTTTACCCTGGGAACCTGGCACGGACTGATGCATAGAGACTAAATACACAGGGGAAATAAACATCAACCTGAACCGGTTTGAATGTGGGTGGCTCAACTCAAATTTGACTATAAAAGGACACATCAAGGGTCATCCATTGTATTACAAGAACCAAGACAGGTAATAATTTTGCAACCTACTTTTATAAACCATTTAATGTATACAATACAAAGGCTGTACTTTTAGATGAACCGGATTTCAGATTAAAATTGATTGTTTCTCTGAAGTGTAAATGTGATATGTTTCTTTCCAGACTCGGCCGTGATTCCCACAAAAATATAGAACCTTCTTCAAACAGACAAAGGTAAGAGTAATGTCTATTTTCCATGGAATATTTTATCTTGGTAGGGAATATCAAATGTACTCATTGAAGTTAGTCAATCAATTCTGTGTGTTGTTGACTATGATTGACTAACTTTACACTCAAGGGAATTGGCCTATATGGACAGGGCCAAATTTCTAACCGAATCAATGTATTTATTTATTTGAGATGGACAATGCACATCAATTAACTTTTCTGTAAATGTGTCAGATTTTGTCAGCTGGCTAGTTTTCAGCTGTAGTCCCTGGGGAGATATATATATATAAAACATTTAAAAAAGCTCCCTAAACATTTCACATAACAGATCATAGGTTCTCAAAGTAGGGTCCGTGGACAGATAGCAAGAATATAACATATTTAAGAACATTTCTCTGCCCCATGACAAAATGTGTAGAATGGCAGGAAATTAGCTAGAAAACGGCAAAATTTTCTCTCCAATGGTAAGAGGCAAATGTTCCTTGCCTGGGCCCTAAGACACGGTTCGTCCGGCCATGCTCCGCCAATGTCATATTAAAACTCCTTGTTACAAAAGTTAAATTACACGTGAAAAAGAAATTACAAGAAAACCTAATAGAAAAAACAACAAACCAGCCAGAAAGTTAACAAGTATCTACAACCCTGCTGCAAATAACATGTCATACTAAATATCCTGAATAATGGAAAGGGATATAGCGTTGTGTCTTGCAGAATAACCTATCGGACCGCTTATCTATGTGCTCAGTTGTAGACTCATGTCTAGCTGCATTTCTCCAGTCCCATCCCTCAGCAGTTTACCAAAACAGCAGAAAGGTGAACACTTTGTTATTGTTCAAACTGAAGGTTGTCCCTTTAATTGTTCAATTCTTAATATATGATGTAACGACAAACACAGCGATTACTGGAAGGAAATTAAAGTAGAGTCACACGATCCTTTACAAATCCGTCAAGACAGCGATCATGAGAAAGTGTTTAAAGTTTTAAATAAGCTTGTGAATTTTATTAAATGTATCTACAATATATCACAAAATTGAGTATACCCCTCACATTTTTGTAAATGTTTGAGTATATCTTTTCATGTGACAACACTGAAGAAATTACTCTGGTGAACTCCATGCCCAAGAGGGTTAAGGCAGTGCTGGAAAATGATGGTGGCCACATAAAATATTGACACTTTGGGCCCAATTTGGACATTTTCACTTAGGGGTGTACTCACTTTTGTTGCCAGTGGTTTAGACATTAATGGCTGTGTGTTGAGTTATTTTGAGGGGACAGCAAATTTACACTGTTATACAAGCTGTACACTCACTACTTTACATTGTAGCAAAGTGTCATTTCTTCAGTGTTGTCAAATGAAAAGATATACTCAAATATTTACAAAAATGTGAGGGTGTACTCACTTTTGTGATATACTGTCCCCTGTTATATCTTAATGTAATAGCAATACAATGTTCAGATTATCATCAATGACTCATCAACAGCTCTAACAAGTTATCAACCACAGAACATCCTGTATGCATTACCATGGTAACATTTGAAAGGGAACACTTTTGGGATTATGGGGAAATTATCAGAACAAATATGAGGACACAACAGATTACCTGAATCCAAACTTTACACTTTTGACTTTGTGCAGTTTACATTTACGGGTTCATAGGGTTGGTTCCTGCATGTATCATCAAGTATCAATTTAGATAAACATATTTCTCAGAAAGTGATTAGCTCAGTTGATAGAGTCACCGATTAGATTACTTCCCAATCTTAGTTTTAAGAAGAAGTATTCTTGAATTAAGGTCAGAACTCAGCTTCTGAATGTCATGGAGACAAACCAAAATATAGAGTGGTAAGTGCATCGAAGGATTGCCTCATCAATTTCATGTAAAAATTATATGCATTAAAATCCCAGCTCTCATTTACAGCTTGTTTCTAGCTAAAGCGTTTCCCACGGGGGACCAGTATGAACATTTATGCAATCACTACTGTAAGTCACTCTGGATAAGAGCGTCTGCTAAATGACTAACATGTAAATGTAAAGGCCTTTCAGAGTTATGCATCGTTATAGGTCGCTTTATATAAACGGGATTGATTTTTCCATTTCAAAATCTAGCAAGCGGTATACTTTTGACCTTTTTCTTGAACAAGGGGTATAGCAAACTCCCTTAATGAATGTTTCAGAACACATTGCATCCTATTGATTTACATAATTCCTCTCACTCAGACACCAAATGTGCAAAAGTAACCCAAATGGCTGGAAGAATAGGGGCATCTTCTTGTTGCTGGGGTGCTCCTGCATAAAACTTCTGACAATTATATCCCATTAATAATTGTAAAGCGGAATCCCAGAACTTGTATACTATGTTACAGTTCATCCCCTGCTTTCCGATTTAGTGCTTATCAGTAACCAAATCTGCCATTTTGATCTCATTTGAGTGTAAAGGGTTAATTAGTAGTAGTACTCAATGTGTCAGCAACTGTATCAGTTATACTGTGCAGATGAAGGTCAGATGGAATATAAACAGTAGTTCTTTATACTGGTCATGTTTATGTATCTAAATCAGTACTTACAGATATGTACTATTAACCTGTTGGGCTATGTTCCTATTCTTTCCTACCATTTGCATTGAAAGCCAACTAAGACCATGTTGAATATCTTGAATGAAAGCTCAACAGTTTTAATGAAACATCAAATACATTTCTAACAAACTCTTAATTTTCATTATAAATGTATATGATGTCAATCAGACATTTCAGCATAGATGAATGCAATATTAAGTCATTACTAATGGGCTCTTGAATAGCTGAATAGCGTAATAAAAAAAATGCAATCCTTCTCTTCCCTACAGGATCTATCAGCATTCACTTTTATTACAACTCCCGAACCTACACAAAACTGGCATAGAAGAAAAACCCGTATTCACATTTCAAGCTGGGATAAACAAACATCCTCATGGCAACCGATAGAACACCAACCCTGCCTAATGCCTATGGTGGTAATATTCCATACCAATGTGACTCCCTATCACTTTTGGATGTCTTGTGTGAGAATGAGTTTGAGGGGGACACAATCAACCAAACAGATGCAGCCATGGCACAGGTCAACTTTTACAAGGGAGCGCCACCTCAATGGCTGAATTTCTACATGGCTGAACGAGAAGCAGCTGTGGATTCAACCTTCATAAAGAGGGATGGATACAGTAATTTAAAAAAGCTGATTCAAAGTAAGCGAAAAAGTCCTCGCAGCATTGCCATTTTCAAGCTTTTGCACGAGCCAAGCAGTGGGGGGTCCACCCTAGCCATGCAGGTGCTCTGGGACATGAGGAAAAAGCATAGGTGTGCAGTCTTAAAAGAATCAACGGGGGCAAACAGCACCGCTATCGCCGACCAAGTAATAAACCTTTTCAAGGCAGGAGATTCACAAAACACTGTGCTCCTCTTGCTTGAGGATGAGAACATGGCGGATTGCCTGATGAGAGAAATTGCAGAGAGAAAGATTACGTCGAAAGTTCCTGTACTCATCATGTTAAACTGTGTGCGTAAGTCTTTTATCGCGGAACATGACGATCCAACAACCAGAATTTCAGTGATCCTTAGAAGACAGCTCTCTGAAGAAGAGAAAGACAAATTCAGAAATAAGCTAGATGTGATCCGTAAGCGCTATGCAGACCAGCATACCAAGTTCCATGGTTTCAACATAATGTGTGGAAATTTCAGTAAAACATACATCCAGGATAGTGTTAAGGCTTGTGTTAATAAACATTTGGTGAAGCCCCAAAACCTGCTCCTTCCATTTTTGTCATTGCTAAATTTCTACGTCCCTGGATCCTACCTTCTAGAGTCTGAATGTGCGGAATTCCCTGATGCAAGGTCTCAAGACTTTGAAAGTAGAATGCACCCTTTCAATGACCTCATAGTCACTTTCTCCGGACAAGAGGAAGACGATAAACGTGTCCGGATGAAGCATCCAATGATAGCTGATCAGTGTGTCAAGTTACTGGCTATGTCCCGTGTGACCAGGGGTGACACAACAAGAAACTTCTTGAAGTACTTTTGTAAGGCAGAGGTGCCGCAACATTTGGTGCCCGTCATCAAAGACATGCTAACAAAGAGGGAAATCACAGAAGCAAAAGCACTAGTGGACGAACAGCAGAACGCAGAAGAGGAAACACAGGATTCCTTTTCCAAACTGATTCAAGATATAAAGAAGTATGAAGGATTAGGCATGTGTGAACACATTCTGAAAGAAGCAGTGGATAAGTTTGGGGCAAATCCTTTTTTCCCTCAAGCTCTAGCACGCCTCTACTACATTGAAATTCAAAACTACGAAAAAGCTGAATATTGTGCTTTAAAGGCTAAAGAGAGGGCTCCCAACAATTCCTTCATCGCAGATACTCTTGGGCAAGTTCACAAGGGCAATTTAAGAAAGAAAATAGGACACACACCGTGTCCACCTGCATGTGAGATTTTGGAAATAGCAGGAAAGGCTATAATCGCTTTCAAAGAAGAGGAGAAGGCTGCAGAAAAAGAAGTGGAACTAGAATCAAATAGTTTCAATAACAGGGGAAGCTTTGGCTATCTACAAGTGGCTAACTATCTTTTTGAGGCACTCACAACGTGTGATAATAGGTGGAAAGACATTCTCACAGGGAAAAAGCAAACTCCCTACATAGCTGATGATTTCCCCAGAGGAAAACTCAATGAGTATTTGCCTCTCATTGCACAACTCAAAGACGGAGTGAAGAAAAGGTATGAGTTCTTTGAAAAGTACCTGACTTACTCAAAGCCCAAAATAGGAAAAGAGGAACCAGGGTACTTCCATGATGATGTTATCGGTTGCTACCAGAAATACACTGGAATGATGCCAATCAGCTTTCCTGGACTGCTCTCATGTCTTGATCAAAAGAGAATTGATCCTAACCTGCAGTGGATGGAACAGCACTACAGAACAATCAATGGTGAAAAAAGGTCAGATGCCCAAGCTACTCAAAACTACATTCTTGTCAACATCCTTCTGAGCCAAAGGGGAGTAAGACGTCAAACGAGAACCATACCTCTACAAACCTTACAAGACATGCTAAAGAAATATGTCAGTGAACAGATTGACCAACCCACTGAATTTCATCTCTTGGCTTTGATGTTGTTTTGGCCTGAGGGTAGGGCCACCCACAACTTTCCCTATGAACAAACAATTGATCTCCTGAGAGGGTCCTTTGTGTGGGACCTCAGTATGTACTTCCGCTCCAGGTACCTGTTCCATTGTTCCTACTCGGAAAGGGTCAGGGTTTAAGCAGACTGGTCCACAAATCAAGAGTGGACATTCTGATCATGAATAACCGTTCCCCAAAGCAGAAGAACAGAAAACTGGGTAAACTGTGGAGCAGTGGAAAGATATGGGAACTTGAAGCAATCAAGGATCGTTTACTTAGGATCAGGGGCGTGGTCGAACAGTATGAAATATTCCTGAACATTGCAGACAACAGAATCAAGATTTTCCCGGATCAATTGGCCAGCATTCGGAATCCTGGACCAGTTTCGTTCTACCTTGGCTTCAACATCGGAGGACCCGTGGCCTTCAACATCAAGTATGAGGCCAAGTGAAACATTAACATCTGAGAAAAATCTCAAAGTCAGTCTTCCATGTTAGACATCCAAACAGTAGAGTCTAACCCACTGTATATATTTCGGCAAGACAAAATAATTAAAGTGACATGTAAGGGGAAGTTGTGAACATGTTATTGTAATATCTTTGAAATGTTGACATGAATGTGTTTATACTGTATTATGTGATCTTGAAATGTGATAACTACAGCACATTAAAGCACTGCATTGTAAAAAAGAAAAGGGCCAGTAGGTAGCCCAGCTATCTGAAGGGCTGCGGTGTTCAGATCCTGACAACAATTCCCTACTGTTGGGTCCTTGAGCAAGGCCCTAACCCCACTACATGCTTTCTACGTAGAAACGCTGCACTGCAACTGTGTGTATGAGATGTGTCCTATCTGAGGGAGTTGAGCAATCAGAGGACAAATGTTCACTGTAACACGAACAATAAAGTTGCATTGTATGTGTAATCAATCACAGCATAGACCCACCATTTCATTTAATGTGTAAAAGAACAATGTACGGTTTGATATGAACAGCTGACGTGACACTCATAATATTACCAATAAAAGTACTTCAATTAAATAAACCAGTTATTTTGCATACTTTACTCCAATATCTGATGTCCATGGTGCAACAAAACAACACAATTACAAGTCCATATACAGTGCATTGCAAAGTATTCAGACCACTTGGATTGACACATTTTAATGTTAATATTTTATCAATGTATTTTACCTTTTTTTTTTTACACCGACAGATTGTTGACTAAAAAAATAAAAAAAGACAAATCTATTTTAAGTCCACTTTGTAACACAATGTGATGAAATCAAAGGGGTCTGAATACTTTTGCACGGCACTGCATCATGCATGAATCTGTGGGAGAAACAAAAATATAGCAAATGATAACAGAATAATTATGATCAAATGAAAGTAAAGACAGTCAGTGTCCAAACATCCTCCTGACAGAACAATTAAATATTACTCCAAGAACTTCCTTCCACCAAAGAGTACACATGAACATGTATTTGGGTTCAATCACTTCAACAGAAAACATTGGCATCCGCAGATGGTGTTAGTGTATTTGTCTGAAAGAGACATTTAGTATGCTAGCTAGTAACTACACTACAGCATAGTACAATAAGTACAATATAATATGATCTGCCTAGGTAGGGTCAGGAGTGCTTCAAACATGTGGTTTGACCAGAGGAGTATATTACAAAGTAGGATCAAAGCCAGCTAACTTTGATAAAACCAGAAATAACTATTTTATCATTCATAAAAGAACTTAGATATGCATTTTTGGTTGTCGAGTTAAGTAGACCATGCTCATCTTTCAATTTTTGTTTTGTTATTTCAGAATATTTAGGCAAGTTAGCAGGTTTACTCCTTGAGCCTGTATTGTAGTATAGCCCTCTGGACATCTAGGGCCCAGAATGTTTTCCTGGTCAGGGGAAACTGCCACAGTACCTAGGGGAATATAAATGTCATACTCCGAGTACTCTGTAACAAAACCAATTGTAGGAGAAGGTCAGAGTGGAGGGACCTCTGGCTTTCTCAACCAATGGAATTGAGAATCTCACATGGTGTTCTATAACATTACCAGTGTGAGTACAACGAGGTGTGTTATCCATTGTTGTAAGGACCATAGTGTTCATAGTTATAGGTCAGCCATCTTAGGAAGATGCATGCAAAACACTAGTTTCTAATTCAAGACAACTGGGAACAAGGTGAAATCATGACATCAGTGATCTTAAAGGTCGGTTCTAAAAAGAACACCGGGATCCCGACTTGGAATACCGTAAAAAAAAAAACTGACATGGAAAATTTGTTTTGATCACAATTTCCCAGTTGTCTTGAACGCACTGATGTCTGACATTTCCGATCTCCCAATCGGCATAAGGCTTGGAGTATGCAACAGCCAGGCAGGAAAGACCTTTTCTCAACATCCTGGCTCATCATTCACTGTGTCAACAGCATCCCGCTCTAACCTTTCTCTCACATACACACTTTGTTTTCAAAGTCTGTCAGCAAGTTGTTTTCCTGTGTACAATATGAAACATCTAAATGGATCTAACATGTTTTGAAGGATGGATCTACAACATATTGAAGGACTTTACACATGGTCATAGCTTTACAGTTGAAGTCGGAAGTTTACATACACTTAGGTTGGAATCATTAAAACTTGTTTTTAAACCACTCCACAAATTTCTTGTTAACAAACTAGCTTTGGCAAGTTAGTTAGGACATCTACTTTTGTGCAAGTAATTTTTCCAACAATTGTTTACAAACATATAATTCACTGTATCACAATTCCAGTGGGTCAGAAGTTAACATACACTAAGTTGACTGTGCATTTAAAAAGCTTGGAAAATTCAAGAAAATGACATTATGGCTTTAGAAGCTTCTGCTAGGCTAATTGACACCATTTGAGTCAATTGGAGGTGCACCTGTGGATGTATTTCAAGGCCTACCTTCAAACAACTCAGGGCCTCTTTGCTTGACATCATGGGAAATTCAAAAGAAAATCGGCCAAGACCTCAGGACATTTTTTTTTTTTTTTAGATCTTCACAAGTCTGGTTCATTCTTGGGAGCAATTTCCAAACGCCTGACGGTACCACGTTTATCTGTACAAACAATAGTACGCAAGTATAAACACCATAGGACCATGCAGCCATCATACCGCTCAGGAAGGAGATGCTTTCTGTCTCCTAGAGATGAACGTGCTTTGTTGAAAAAAGTGCAAATCAATCCCAGAACAACAGCAAAGGACCCTGTGAAGATGCTGGAGGAAACCGGTGCAAAAGCATCTATATTCACAGTAAAACGAGTCCTATATTGACATAACCTGAAAGGCCGTTCAGGAAGGAAAAAGTCACTGCTCCAAAACCGCCATGTAAAAAAGCCAGACTACGGTTTGCAACTGCACATGGTGACAAAGATCGTACACTTTGGAGAAATGTCCTCTGGTCTGATGAAACAAAAATAGAACTGTTTGAACATAATGACCATTGTTATGTTTGGAGGAAAAAGGGAGGCTGGCAAGCCGAAGAGCACCATTCCAACCGCGAAGCACAGGGGGGTGACAGCATCATGTTGAGGGGGTGCTTTGCAGCAGCAGGGACTGGTGCACTTCACAAAATAGATAGCATCATGAGGCAGGAACAGTATGTGGATATATTGAAGCAACAGCAAGACAGTCAGGAAGTTAAAGCTCGGCTGCAAATGGGTCTTCCAAATGGACAGTGACCCCAAGCATACTTACAAAGTTGAGGCAAAATGGCTTAAGATAAAGTCAAGGTATTGGAGTGGCCATCACAAAGCCCTGACCTCAATCCTATAGAAAGTGTGTGGGCAGAACTGAAAATGCGTGTATGAGCAAGGAGGCCTCCAAACCTGACTCAGTTACACCAGCTCTTTCAAGAGGAATGGGCCAAAATTCACCCAATTTATTGTGGGAAGCTAGTGGAAGGCTACCCGAAACGTTTGACCCAAGTTAACCAATTTAAAAAGGCAAAGCTACCAAATACTAATTGAGTGTATTTAAACTTCTGACCCACTGGGATTGTGATGAAATAAACAGCTGAAATATATCACTCTACTATTATTGACATTTCACATTCTTAAAATAAAGTGGTGATCCTAACTGACCTAAGACAGGGACTTTTTTTTACTAGGATTCAATCTCAGGAATTGTGAAAAACTGAGTTGAAATTCATTTGGTTAAGGTGTATGTAAACTTCCGACTTCAACCGTAGTTGTAGATCTCTAGATAACATGAAGGCCGCCTACACTGCATCCCACTCAAGTATTCTATCCAGAATCTTCTACTATTTCAGTCTTTCACTATATTGGGGTGGTCTTTCACCTCAATGTCTTTATGTCTGGATATCATGTGTCAAGTTCTTCCGCCCCTTGCTCCCAGAGGGAGCAATATAAGACAAAAGTAGTGTACTACAAAAGGGAATTGGACTTGTTCTAACGGTTAAGACATCGGCCAGGGTGTGGGTGTGCGGTGGCCATGTGTGTCTTTAAGTTCTTTAGCACCCTGTATTTTTTCCTACAGAGGGTGCAGCCGAAGGGTTTCTCCCCTGTGTGAAACCTCATGTGGGTCGTCAGTTTCCTGTTGCACCGGAACTGCTTCCCGCAGTCTTTACAGTGGTACGGTTTCTCCCCCGTGTGGGCCCTCTGGTGGTGCTTCAGATTCTTCCGGAGCGAGAACGCCCGGTGACACTGGGAGCAGCAGTACGGTTTCTCTCCGGTGTGGATTAAACGGCGGTGCCACCTCAGCTTCCGTTTCCGGTAGAAGATCTTGCCACAGTCCCAGCAGATGCGCAGGCGACGGTGGCAGTGTCCCACCAGCCGCAAGTCCTCAAGCTTCACTGGGGAGAATGAGATAAAATAGGATAATGAATGCAAGACTCCAGTAATTTCGCACAACTCCCAGAAAAGTGGGAAAAGTGGGAAACCTGGCAAATTTGGGAAAGTTACCAGAATTTTGCGCCCCTGGATAAGATAAAACAGGACAAACTATCCACTGGGGTAAAACTGGGGCGGCAGGTAGCTTTGTGGTTAGAGCGTAGGGCCAGTAAGGTTTGCTGATTCGAATCCCCAAGCTAACAAGGTAAAAAAAATGTGTCATTCTGCCCCTGAACAAGGCAATTAACCCACTGTTCCCCGGGTAGGTGTCATTGTAAATAAGAATTTGTTCCTAACTGACTTGCCTAGCTAAATAAAATAAAAACTATACATACAGGTCCTTCAGAAAGTATTTATATCCCATTTTGTTGTGTTTCAGTCTTCATTAGATTAAGTCAAAACTGTATCTCGGTCACTCAGGAACATTCACTGTGTTAATGGTAAGCAGCTCCAGTGAAGATTTGGCCTTGTGTTTAAGGTTATCGTGCTGAAAGATTAACTCATCTCCTGTTGTCTGGTGTAAAGCTAACAACCAGTTTTTCCCTCTAGTCTTTTGTCTGTGCTTAGCGCTATTACATTTATTATTTTAACCCTTTCACACGTAGCATCACAAGGGTGTGATCGTTCTACAGTGGTCCCTGAAGCGTACGATCACACCCGTGTGATTAGAACACTCATTTAGAATGCTCCTTTAGAACGGCAGTTTCGAATGAGGCAACCATCAGCGTTTGAGCTGGCCACACTTTTTTCAGAAACTATTTACACAAACAAAGTCTTTACAAAGTTATGTCCAGAGTGTCAGCAGTTTATTTTTGGATGCATTGTTCAGATATTCACAGAAGTAAATATAGCATAACACAATCAACCTAACCGGAAAAATGTAGGCTACATTTGTCCTAGCGTTGAGGAAAGATTGACCCAACACAAGCAGTCATCATGAAACAAGCCCAAGTACTTAAATTACAGGCACACCCAAGTATTTGCCTTGTTGCAAACAGGATGCATCTTTTGAAACATTTTTGTTCTGTACAGGCTTCCTTTTCACTCTGTCAAATAGATTAGTATTGTGTAGTAACTACAATGTTGTTGATCCATCCTCAGTTCTCATATCCAAACTATTCAACTTGGTTTTAACCTGTTATGGCTGCGATCCCCGTACAGGGATCATCATCAGGGGAAATTTCAGAGTGACAACTAAAAATACATCGTAACATTAGACATTCTTGAAAATGCAAGTAAGTGTCTTACACCCTTCAAAAGATTAGAATATTGGTAATCAAACTACTAAACTACACATTCGCATCTGAAGGTAAAATTATGACTTACATTCTGATATCTTGCTCTTATTTCTCTTCCTGAGGGTCCCAGTGATCAAATAAAGTGCCGTTTCCTTTGATAAAATCAATTTTTAGTCTAAATCGAAACATTTTGTGAACCGTTTGTGCCGTGAATTCCATCTATACATTTTTTACGGAGCATTAGATGTAATTACACACCGTAAACAATCATTTATCTAGTCATGGTTGGTTTCAGTGCATTCCTCTGGATGTTTGCAACACAGCCAAACGTCATTGTTTTTTGCGGGGAGTATTGACCGAAGTGAACTGATTTGAAGACAACGAGCAATTACTACCTTGCGCACCAATAATTTTAGCTAAACTTCATTGATTGACTATATTTCCGCCCAATGACCACTGATCTTCTTGAAACCTAGCTGGGCAGACAGCCAATGAGCTGAGGTAAACGCCAGTATGTAATAGTTTTGGGTTGGACCACCATTCCTTGTTTGCAATCGCACGCGTAACGAACTCCATTCTCGCCTTGACGATCAGAGGAGTTGCTGTGAGGTTTGTTACGCGCAGCTGTATTTCAGAAAGTTGTATTTTCAACGATTTCATTGAAGATATCACGGCGAATAAATCAGGAAAAGCGAAGTTAAAGTCTAAAGTGAAAGTGAGAGATTTTTTGTTTGAGGAATCTGAGTGTTATGATTCAAACAGGAACTGGAAGAGCCGTTTCTGCAAAACTCCTGGACAGTCTGTGGTGCAACGTGGCGTTGGTGGATGGAGCGAGACATGATGTCCCAGATGTGCTCAATTGGATTCAGGTCTGGGGAACGTGCAGGCTAGCATCAATGCCTTCCTCTTGTAGGAACTGCTGACACACTCCAGCCACATACGGTCTAGCATTGTCTTGCATTAGGAGGAACCCAGGGCCAACCGCACCAGCATATGGTCTCACAAGGGGTCTGAGGATCTCATCTCGGTACCTAATGGCAGTCAGGCTACCTCTGGCGAGCACATGGAGGGCTGTGCGGCCCCCCAAAGAAATGCCACCCCACACCATGACTGACCCACCGCCAAACCAGTCATGCTGGAGGATGTTGCAGGCAGCAGAACGTTCTCCACGGCGTCTCCAGACTCTGTCACATGTGCTCAGTGTGAACCTGCTTTCATCTGTAAAGAGCACAGGACGCCAGTGGCGAATTTGCCAATCTTTGTGTTTTCTGGCAAATGCCAAGCGTCCTGCACGGTGTTGGGCTGTAAGCACAACCCCTACCTGTGGACGTCGGGCCCTCATACCACCCTCATGGAGTCTGTTTCTGACCGTTTGAGCAGACACATGCACATTTGTGGCCTGCTGGAGGTCATTTTGCAGGGCTCTGGCAGTGCTCCTCCTTGCACAAAGGCGGAGGTAGCGGTCCTGCTGCTGGGTTGTTGCCCTCCTACGGCCTCCTCCACGTCTCCTGATGTACTGGCCAGTCTCCTGGTAGCGCCTCCATGCTCTGGACACTACGCTGACAGACACAGCAAACCTTCTTGCCACAGCTCGCATTGATCTTCCATCCTGGATGAGCTGCACTACCTGAGCCACTTGTGTGGGTTGTAGACTCCGTCTCATGCTACCACTAGAGTGAAAGCAGCATTCAAAAGTGACCAAAACATCAGCCAGGAAGCATAGGAACTGAGAAGTGGTCTGTGGTCACCACCTGCATAACCACTCCTTTATTGGGGGTGTCTTGCTAATTGCCTATAATTTCCACCTGTTGTCTATTCCATTTGCACAACAGCATGTGAAATGTATTGTCAATCAGTGTTTTGCTTCCTAAGTGGACAGTTTGATTTCACAGAAGTGTGATTGACTTGGTGTTACATTGTTTAAGTGTTCCCTTTATTTTTTTGAGCAGTATATATGTTTTTCATGTCAGATTACATTTATTTTTTTTATTCAAATGGAATGGAGTAGAACAGCAAACACACACATGGCCACTGCGCCTGCTACTCCTCTCCATTTCCATATGAAATATCCATTGGCTGCTGTTCAGGGGAGGGCAGGACCACAACATTGGCCGGCGTTGAATGGAACAGCACTTCACCTTAGTGACTGTTCCCTCTGCTCTATACAATACATATGTTTATTTTATGTGATGATAAAAGGCTCATACAATATTTTTTTTAAAATGTTTTCTTTCACAGTGATAGCGACTCCGACTGGGAGCCCCCGGTGCCAAGCTGCCCGCTCTACCTGTGCCCCCAGTGGTGTTCATATGCCACAGTTCATTACAGCAGGCATGACTGTGCCTCAGGGCCAAAAGAGCACAGCAGAGGCATCATTGTGTTCTGTGTCGCATGAACTGCACCACTTGTTCAGTTTCTCTGCGCTTTACATCAGAAAGAGACTGCTATGGGACATGGCACAGGCAGCAAAATACTGTGACGAGGACTTTCAAAGGGTGTACTGTTTTAAAAAAATAAAAAAAGTAAAACATTTGTGTGTGTGTTAGAATTGCTTTTTGATATGTTGTATATAGTTATTTGCACTGTTGTATATAGTTATAGGTCATTTCACCAATTTGGCCACTTGGGTACATTTGGGCAACTTGTGTGGGACACCTGGGTGACTTCATGCTAAATGTCATGTAGCTCACCCATTCCTGAAGTTATCAGTCTGAAACTTTGCACACCTACAGTTGCCTCTTGTGTTATCCATCAAAATGATCTCCAGCATCCTGACTGTGTGGCTATTCTATGTACATGTGAAAGATGATACTACAACAATAAAAAACAGAAAACGTATGCTCTTTCTTTCTCTTTTCTTCCACCAGATCTACTGTGTTATATTCTCCTACATTCAATTAACATTTCCACAAACTTCAGAATGTTTCCATTCAAATGATACCAAGAATATGTATATCCTTGCCTCTGGGGCTGAGCTACAGGCAGTTAGATTTGGGTATGTCTTCAGGCGGAAATTGAGAACAAAGGGATATAGCCATAACAGGTTATTAACAGCTCCTAGCAGAGTTGTGCGTTTCTCTTCAATTGTTTTATCCATTTCAATAAAATCATTTTCCAGCTGGTCAACAATTTGTTATTAAACCAATAGAACATGTATTCAAGGTTTGCAGTTCTTGACACAAACCTGTGCACCTACTACCATATCCTGTTCAAACACACTGAAGTCTCGTCTTGCCCATTCACCCTCTGAATGACACACATGCACAATACATGTTAACTAATTATTTTAAAGTGTCTAGACCTCTCCTCCCCTTTATCTACACTGACTTTAAGTGGATTTAACAAATGACATCAATAAGGGATCATAGTATTCCCCTGGTTAGTCTGTCATGGAAAGAGCAGTTGTTTAATGGTTTGTATGCTCCGTGCCATAAAAGTATTCACACCCATTCACTTATTCCACATTTTGTTATAGCATGAATTTTATTAAATAGATTAAAAAATAAAGTCAAAGTGAACTCCAAAAGACAAGCTGAAATATCTTGAGTCAAGTATTTAAGGGAATACCCTAGCTCCCCTAATTTCTACTGAATGTGTAAGCTGCTCACCTGTACATTCTCTGACTCCTTTTAGAAGCAAGAATTACTTTGTACCTCCAGCCAATCACAAGCACTATTGAGACATTGCAGACTGGTTAAAAAAGATGTTGGTAATCTCCTTAACATGTCCTTCCATAATTTACCTTAGGATGAATAATCTTTGCTTTACAATCTGATACCTCAAGTCCTTATTCATCCTGCTGATAAGGGTGGGTCAGTTGTACTCATGGACTGGACATCTTATGTAAATTACTGTCATAGACAACTGCTTGACAACACCTTTTACAAGAAACGCAGAAGTGACCCCACTTCCCAATTCCAGAACATGATCTACCACTGTCCTAGATAGGCAAGTTCTGGTCAAATCACCAAAATAAGAACAACCTTTTGTCCATTCAACATCCTAAAATTGCCACTTTCTATACTTTGTCAAAATTACACAAGAATGTTACAAAAACCTCCAGGGCGCCCTATTGTACAGGCTTTGATGCAGTAACGGCTCCCTTATCAACTTTATTTTATAGACCACTCGCAGAACAGCTCCCCCCCTTTGTAAAGGACACTAGTAGTATGATCTATATTATTGAATCTCTTGATCCTCTCTATGATAACACTTTGTTAGTAGTTACTTTTTGATGTGGGGTCGTTATACACAAATATTCCACACGAGGGCGGTATTGAAGCGATGAATTTTGAATGTTCTTCTACAACGTGACCCTAATGAAATACCTTCCAGTGAATGCACTGTAACATTGGCTGAAATAGTACTCACACACGTTTCTAAAGGATTTCTTTATTCAGACGAAGGGTACTGCTATGGGACCCCATATGGCTCCTAACTACGCTAATTTGTCTGTGGGTTACATGGAAACAGTCCATTTTCAATCCCTTCAAAAATGTCAACGT